>NC_069704.1:35779201-36088746 GCF_023699985.2 Odocoileus virginianus | reverse complement strand
GAAAGGAGGATTGAATAGGGGTTCCCCTGAATAATTGTAGACGATAAAGGAGTTTATAAATAAAGGGCTTAGAAAGTGGAAGTTATACATGATACATATATGTAGATATATAAATATACATGTGATACATATGTGTGATATATACAAATATGGGAGCCCTGGTGACTTAGCAGTAAAAAATCTGCCTGCAATGCAGGAAATATGGGCTCCATCCCTGGCTTGGAAAGATCCCCTGGAGGAGGGAATTGCAACCCACTCCAGTCTTCTTACCTGGAGAATCCCATGGACAGAGGATCCTGGCGGGTTACAGTCCATGGGATTGCAAAGAGTTGAACACAACTGAAATGACTGGGCACTCATGCACACACATATGCAAATATGATACACAAGAGTGTATATTTACATATGTGTAGATGATAGGTTCTTTTTTGACAAAAAGATAATAACCCATAAAATACAAAAAATTTAACCACCCGTATTCCCACTATCCAGAATTAATAAATGTTAATATTTTACCATATGTACTTTCACATTGATATATGTGGATATTTCTGTGTGCATAAACTACTAAAGGCATAAAGAGAGAAAGATGAAGGAAGGAAGGAAAGGGGAAAACAATCATTGACTGTATCAATCACGGTTTTTGGTTTGAGCAATTAAAAAAATCTATTGATTAAGTAGAAAGCAATTTTATTAAGGGCAACGGGAAGTCCACGGGCGCACTTACAAAGCGAGAGAACCCCGTTGGGACGCAGGTGAGAGTGAGGGAAATGCCAGTCGGACTAGAGCCGGAGTCACAAGCCGTGCCCTGCGCAGGGGGCCCTGATGCCACAGGACCGGAAGTGAAGGCTTGCACCGTCTGTCTCGGGTTCTGTGTCACCGCTGTCCCTGGAAACCAGCCCTCCCGCTGCTGCCAGAGTTGCTTCTCCTCCCTCCCTGCTTCTCTGTGTCACTGGCTCCCAAGACAAAGGTCAGGACAGATGCATCTGATGAAACTAGTGCTGGTCCACTCTCTGTATGAAGCCTGAGGAAGCAGGAATCTGGTGTTTTGAGCTTCTATGTGGAAGGTGGACTCTACCTCCTTCAAGGGGGAATATTTCACAGAATATAGTAACCTACTAGTTGCAAACTTTCAAAGATGTGAACATGCATCTGGTTCCTGCAAAGAACCAGAACCTATGGCATCAACATCAGGTGTGAGTGAAATCACAGCTTGCCCTCCGTCTTCTGTGGCTGATGATTCTTCAGCTCTACCATCGACCACCTCCGCTCCCCCTTCCAGCCAGTAACTCTTCTTGCCTGTTCACTTGATGCCAGACTCTGTATGCCAGCTGTCGCAGTGGACTCCTGTGCTTTTCAAGGTACTGTACTGAAAGATTCATAATGTTTTCTTTACTTCTGTGTTTATTTTTTTATGTATTATTCGTGTGAAAAGTATTATAAACCTATTACAGTACAGTACTATATAGCCAATTATGTTAGTTGGGTACTCAGGCTAACTTGTTGGATTTACAAACATGCCAGACTTACGAATGCACTTTCAGAACAGAACTCATTTGTATGTAGGGGGCTTTAGTGTATTAGAAAGCAGTTTAAATGCTGGGAAGCTCCCCCAAATCAAGCACATTGGCTCTTACAGAAAAAAAAAAAAAAAGAAGTTGACACACCCAAGTTTCTTTCGTAATTACACTTTGAAAAAATACATACATCTACATATCCTGTTCTAAAATGTATACTCAGAATTTGTTTTAATCAGGTATGGTAAGACAGGCAGACATGTGAATGATTTCATGGAGGAAGAAATTCATATGCACAGATCCCCAGAAGCAGGAATCATGGCATGTAAGGTAGGAACACTTGGGGAAGCACTTGGGCCAGACAGGGCCAAAAGGGCAGTGGGGAAAGCATGTCCCGGAGTGTGTACTGGAGCCCCTGTAGGGGACCCACGGCAGGACAGAGTAAGCAGCCTAGGATTGGAGGTTTGGGGTGTGACTGCATCTCCTCCCAGGTTTGTCCTTTGAACCTGCCTGCTGGGGCATGTGGGGACCCGACACCCTTGTTCAAGTCTAGAGGCAGTGAGAGGTGGTTAGGGGAGGGGAGGAAGTTAACTTACCTGGTCTGTGATAAATCTTTCAGATGGAGAGGGAAAGGGAGCTGGGGAAATGAGTGAAATAGGTAAAGGACACTAAGAGGTATAACTCCCAGTTACAAAATAAATGAGTCCGGGAAATGAAATGCACAGTGGGGACTAGAGTCAATAACACTGTGATAATCTGGTAGGGTGACAGAGGATTAACTAGACTATGGTGGTCCCTTTGTAGTGCATAGAAATATCGAATCACTGTGTTGTGCGGATGGAATTAACAGGGTATTGGAGGTCAATTATACTTCAATGAAAAATTTTAAGATTAAAGAATAAAAATCCTTAGGTGAGTCTGTTGCAAGAATTTTTTTTTCCATTTATTTTTATTAGTTGGAGGCTAATTACTTTACATCATTACAGTAGTTTTTGTCATACATTGAAATGAATTAGCCATGGATTTACATGTATTCCCCATCCCGGTCCCCCCTCCCACCTCCCTCTCCACCCCATCCCTCTGGGTCTTCCCAGTGCACCAGGCCCGAGCACTTGTCTCATGCACCCAACCTGGGCTGGTGATCTGTTTCACCCTAGATAATATACATGTTTCAATGCTGTTCTATTGAAACATTCCACCCTCGCCTTCTCCCAGAGTCCACAAGTCTGTTCTATACATCTGAGTCTCTTTTCTGTTTTGCATATAGGGTTATCGTTACCATCTTTCTAAAGTCCATATATATGTGTTAGTATACTGTAATGGTCTTTATCTTTCTGGCTTACTTCGCTCTGTATAATGGGCTCCAGTTTCATCCATCTCATTAGAACTGATTCAAATGAATTCTTTTTAATGGCTGAGTAATATTCCATGGTGTATATGTACCACAGCTTCCTCATCCATTCATCTGCTGATGGGCATCTGGGTTGCTTCCATGTCCTGGCTATGATAAACAGTGCTGCGATGAACATTGGGGTGCACGTGTCTCTTTCAGATCTGGTTTCCTTGGTGTGTATGCCCAGAAGTGGGATTGCTGGGTCATATGGCAGTTCTATTTCCAGCTTTTTAAGGAATCTCCACACTGTTTTCCATAGTGGCTGTACTAATTTGCATTCCCACCAACAGTGTAAGAGGGTTCCCTTTTCTCCACACCCTCTCCAGCATTTATTGCTTGTAGACTTTTGGATAGCAGCCATCCTGACTGGCGTATAATGGTACCTCATTGTGGTTTTGATTTGCATTTCTCTGATAATGAGTGATGTTGAGCATCTTTTCATGTGTTTGTTAGCCATCTGTATGTCTTCCTTGGAGAAATGTCTGTTGAGTTCTTTGGCCCATTTTTTGATTGGGTCATTTATTTTTCTGGAGTTGAGCTGGAGGAGTTGCTTGTATATTTTTGAGATTAATCCTTTGTCTGTTGCTTCGTTTGCTATTATTTTCTCCCAATCTGAGGGCTGTCTTTTCACCTTGCTTATAGTTTCCTTTGTTGTGCAAAAGCTTTTAAGTTTCATTAGGTCCCATTTGTTTATTTTTGCTTTTATTTCTAAAATTCTGGGATGTGGGTCATAGAGGATCCTGCTGTGATTTATGTCGGAGAGTGTTTTGCCTATGTTCTCCTCTAGGAGTTTGATAGTTTCTGGTCTTACATTTAGATCTTTAATCCATTTTGAGTTTATTTTTGTGTATGGTGTTAGAAAGTGTTCTAGTTTCATTCTTTTACAGGTGGTTGACCAGTTTTCCCAGCACCACTTGTTAAAGAGGTTATCTTTTTTCCATTGTATATCCTTGCCTCCTTTGTCGAAGATAAGGTGACCATAGGTTCGTGGATTTATCTCTGGGCTTTCTATTCTGTTCCATTGATCTATATTTCTGTCTTTGTGCCAGTACCATACTGTCTTGATGACTGTGGCTTTGTAGTAGAGTCTGAAGTCAGGCAGATTGATTCCTCCAGTTCCATTCTTCTTTCTCAGGATTACTTTGGCTATTCGAGGTGTTTTGTATTTCCATACAAATTGTGAAATTATTTGTTCTAGTTCTGTGAAAAATACCGTTGGTAGTTTGATAGGGATTGCATTGAATCTATAGATTGCTTTGGGTAGTATAGCCATTTTGACAATATTGATTCTTCCAATCCATGAACACGGTATATTTCTCCATCTGTTTGTGTCCTCTTTGATTTCTTTCATCAGTGTTTTATAGTTTTCTATGTATAGGTCTTTTGTTTCTTTAGGTAGATATACTCCTAAGTATTTTATTCTTTTTGTTGCAATGGTGAATGGTATTGTTTCCTTAATTTCTCTTTCTGTTTTCTCATTGTTAGTGTATAGGAATGCAAGAGATTTCTGTGTGTTAATTTTATATCCTGCAACTTTACTGTATTCATTGATTAGCTCTAGTAATTTTCTGGTAGAGTCTTTAGGGTTTTCTATGTAGAGGATCATGTCATCTGCAAACAGAGAGAGTTTCACTTCTTCTTTTCCTATCTGGATTCCTTTTATTTCTTTTTCTGCCCTGATTGCTGTGGCCAAAACTTCCAAAACTATGTTGAATAGTAGTGGTGAGAGTGGGCACCCTTGTCTTGTTCCTGATTTCAGGGGAAATGCTTTCAATTTTTCACCATTGAGGGTGATGCTTGCTGTGGGTTTGTCATATATAGCTTTTATTATGTTGAGGTATGTTCCTTCTATTCCTGCTTTCTGGAGAGTTTTAATCATAAATGGATGTTGAATTTTGTCAAAGGCTTTTTCTGCATCTATTGAGATAATCATATGGTTTTTATCTTTCAATTTGTTAATGTGGTGTATTACATTGATTGACTTGCTGGATATTAAAGAATCCTTGCATTCCTGGGATAAAGCCCACTTGGTCATGATGTATGATTTTTTTAATATGTTGTTGGATTCTGTTTGCTAGAATTTTGTTAAGGATTTTTGCATCTATGTTCATCAGTGATATTGGCCTGTAGTTTTCTTTTTTTGTGGCATCTTTGTCTGGTTTTGGAATTAGGGTGATGGTGGCCTCATAGAATGAGTTTGGAAGTTTACCTTCTTCTGCAATTTTCTGGAAGAGTTTGAGTAAGATAGGTGTTAGCTCTTCTCTAAATTTTTGGTAGAATTCAGCTGTGAAGCCATCTGGTCCTGGGCTTTTGTTTGCTGGAAGATTTCTGATTACAGTTTCGATTTCCTTGCTTGTGATCGTTTTGTTAAGATCTTCTATTTCTTCCTGGTTCAATTTTGGAAAGTTATACTTCTCTAAGAACTTGTCCATTTCTTCCAAGTTGTCCATTTTATTGGCATAGAGCTGCTGGTAGTAGTCTCTTATGATCCTTTGTATTTCAGTGTTGTCTGTTGTGATCTCTCCATTTTCGTTTCTAATTTTGTTAATTTGGTTCTTCTCCCTTTGTTTCTTAATGAGTCTTGCTAATGGTTTGTCAATTTTGTTTATTTTTTCAAAAAACCAGCTTTTAGCTTTGTTAATTTTTGCTATGATCTCTTTAGTTTCTTTTGCATTTATTTCTGCCCTAATTTTTAAGATTTCTTTCCTTCTACTAACCCTGGGGTTCTTCATTTCTTCCTCCTCTAGTTGCTTTAGGTGTAGAGTTAGGTTATTTATTTGACTTTTTTCTTGTTTCTTGAGGTAGGCCTGTAATGCTATGAATCTTCCCCTTAGCACTGCTTTTACAGCGTCCCATAGGTTTTGGGTTGTTGTGTTTTCATTTTCATTCATTTCTATGCATATTTTGATTTCTTTTTTGATTTCTTCTATGATTTGTTGGTTATTCAGAAGCGTGTTGTTTAGCCTCCATATGTTTGCATTTTTAATAATTTTTTTCCTGTAATTGAGATCTAATCTTACTGCACTGTGGTCAGAAAAGATGACTGGAATGATTTCAATCTTTTTGAATTTACCAAGACTAGATTTATGGCCCAGGATGTGATCTATTCTGGAGAAGGTTCCGTGTGCACTTGAGAAAAAGGTGAAGTTGATTGTTTTGGGGTGAAACGTCCTATAGATGTCAATTAGGTCTAACTGGTCCATTGTGTCCGTTAAAGTTTGTGTTTCCTTGTTCATTTTCTGTTTAGTTGATCTATCCATAGTTATGAGTGGGGTATTAAAGTCTCCTACTATTATTGTGTTAGTATTAATTTCCTCTTTCATACTCGTTAGTGTTTGCCTTACATATTGCGGTGCTCCTATGTTGGGTGCATATATATTTATAATTGTTATATCTTCTTCTTGGATTGATCCTTTGATCATTATGTAGTGTCCATCTTTGTCTCTTTTCACAGACTTAATTTGAAAGTCTATTTTATCTGATATGAGTATTGCGACTCCTGCTTTCTTTTGGTCTCTGTTTGCGTGGAATATTTTTTTCCAGCCCTTCACTTTTAGTCTGTATGTGTCCCTTGCTTTGAGGTGGGTCTCTTGTAGACAGCATATATAGGGGTCTTGCTTTTGTATCCATTCAGCCAGCCTTTGTCTTTTGGTTGGGGCATTCAACCCATTTACATTTAAGGTAATTATTGATAGGTATGGTCCCGTTGCCATTTATTTTGTTGTTTGGGGTTCACGTTTATACCACCTTTCTGTGTTTCCTGTCTAGAGAAGATCCTTTAGTACTTGTTGAAGAGCTGGTTTGGTGGTGCTGAATTCTCTCAGCTTTTGCTTGTCTGTAAAGCTTTTGAGTTCTCCTTCATATCTGAATGAGATCCTTGCTGGGTAGAGTAATCTAGGCTGTAGGTTATTCTCTTTCATTACTTTAAGTATGTCCTGCCATTCCCTTCTGTCCTGAAGGGTTTCTATTGATAGATCAGCTGTTATCCTTATGGGAATCCCTTTGTGTGTTATTTGTTGTTTCTCCCTTGCTGCTTTTAATATTTGTTCTTTGTATTTGATCTTTGTTAATTTGATTAATATATGTCTTGAGGTGTTTTGCCTTGGGTTTATCCTGTTTGGGACTCTCTGGGTTTCTTGGACTTGGGTGGCTATTTCCTTCCCCATTTTAGGGAAGTTTTCAGCTATTATCTCCTCGAGTATCTTCTCATGGCCTTTCTTTTTGTCTTCTTCTTCTGGGACTCCTATGATTCGAATGTTGGGGCGTTTCACATTGTCCCAGAGGTCCCTGAGGTTGTCCTCATTTCTTTTGATTCTTTTTACTTTTTTCCTCTCTGCTTCATTTATTTCCTCCATTTTATCTTCTAACTCACTTATCCTATCTTCTGTCTCTGTTATTCTACTCATGGTTCCCTCCAGAGTGTTTTTGATCTCATTTATTTCATTATTAATTTTTAATTGACTTTTTTTTATTTCTTCTAGGTCCTTGTTAAACATTTCTTGCATCTTGTCAATCTTTGTCTCCAGGCTATTTATTTGTAACTCCATTTTGTTTTCAAGATTTTGGATCATTTTTATTATCATTATTCTAAATTCTTTTTCAGGTAGATTCCCTATTTCCTCCTCTTTTGTTTGACTTGGTGGCTTTTTTCATGTTCCTTTAGCTGTTGGGTATTTCTCTGCCTTTTCATCCTATTTAGATTGCTGTGTCTGGAGTGGGCTTTCTGTATTCTTGTGGTCTGAGGTTCCTTTTTATTGTGGAGGTTTCACCCAGTGGGTGGGGTTGGACGATTGGTTTGTCAAGGTTTCCTGGTTAGGGAAGCTTGTGTCAGCGTTCTGGTGCATGGAATTGGATTTCTTCTCTCTGGAGTGCAATGGAGTGTCTAGTAATGAGTTTTGCGATGAGTCTCTGTGTTAGGTGTGACTTTGGAGAGCCTGTATGTTGACACTCAGGTCTATGTTCCTGCGTTGCTAAAGAATTTGCGTGGTATGTCTTGTACTGGAGCTTATTGGCTCTTGGGTGGTGGTTGGTTTTGGTGTAGGTATGGAAGCTTTTGGATGGTCTCTTATTCCTTAATGTTCCATGTAGTCAGGAGTTTTCTGGTTTTCTCAGGATTTGGGCTTAAGTCTCCTGCCTCTGGATTTCAGTTTTATTCTTCCAATAGTCTCAAGACTTCTCCAACTATACAGCACTAATAATAAAACTTCTAGGTTAACGGTGAAAAGATTCTCCACCGTGAGAGACAACCAGAGAGGTTCACAGAGTTACATGAAGAATAGGAGAGGGAGGAAGGAGATAGAGGTGAGCAGGGGGAGAAAAAGGGGACTCAAGAGGAGAGAGATAGATCTACGCAGTTATCTTTTCCCAAAGTGTTCTCCGTAGCCCAGACACCCACAAAGATTCCCAGAGTTGGACTGGGAAGAGAAGGGGAATGGAGGAAATAGAGGTGTTCTGAGGTAGAAAACAGAGAGTCAAAAGTGGGAGAGTATCACCACACTTCTGAATAGAAATGGGAACTGAATATTGGATTCTTAAATGACAAAAATTTATATCACATACTACTGAAAAACAAAGATTGAAAATCTAGTGTAGAGGTTAGACTCTTTGAAATACAATATTTAAAAACAAAAACACAAAAAATATTTAGAACTGTATATGAAGTTCGGTTTAAAAATAGGGTTTTTCTCTCTCTCTCTCTCTCTTTTTTTTTTTTTGGCAAGGTTATAGTGAAATGAAAGTGAAAATTAAGGAATAATAGAGGAGTATTAGAGGACTTTAAAAGGAAATAGGAGAGAAAAACAAGAAAAAGAAAAAAAAAAGAAAAAAAATTTTTTTTTCCCTAATAAAAAAATCGTAAAAATATATGAAAATGGAAGTTGAGGAGTAATGGGGGAGTAATAGGGAATTTTAAAAGAAAATAAAAGAGAAAAAATAAAAAATAAAAAAAAGGAAAGAAAAAAAATTTTTTTTTTAATTAAAAAAAATATATGTACATATATATCTAGGAATTTCTCTGGAGTTGTTGCGGTCAGCGTAGGTTCAGTTCAATTTCAGATAGCTCCTCTTTCCAGCTTACACTTCTCGATATCTGTAGGCCCCTTCCCGTGTAGTCGGTGTTACCTTCAGGGATTTTAATCTGTTGCACCGGTCCTTTCTGAAGCGGTTCCCTTTGTTTATTTGGCTTCTGTTTGCCGTCTCTTTGGTGTCTAATTTCCGCCCTGACACAGGCGGGCGGAGGTGATCTCTTATTTAGGTTCTCTAGTTCAGTTCAGTCCTGCCACAGGGAGGGCGGGGCGCTGCAAACAGACACCGCTCTGTGTGGATAGCACTCACCGTGCTCCGGTCACACTGGGTTTGCCCCACTCACGGGTGTCAGCGCCCTCGCCGTCCACACTGCTCAGGCTCCCGGCTGCTCCACATGGAGCGGGCCCTGCGCTGAGCGCGGCCCGAGCCCCCGGGTACTCCACAAAAGCGCAGATTCGGTTGCTCCTGCGCTTTGTGCCTTTCCCGGCCTGAGCGGTTCAGGCAGCCAGAGGCTTGGGCGCACTCTCCCGGGTGCAGCGCGCCCTTTCCCTCCGCGGCGAGCGGCCCAGGCAGCCAGAGGCTTGGGCGCAACCTGCCTGTACGGCGCGCCTTTTCCCTCCGCGGCCCCAGCACGCCTGTTGCAAGAATTTTTGCTAAGGCACAAACAAGCTCATCTGTTAGAGGAAGAAAAATACATCTCCCTGACAAGGGAGGCTCCCTGGCGTTTGTCCTGGGAACTTGCCCACTCCCCCGCTATAGATTCTATAAATTAAATTGGTGCAATAATTAGGCAAATCACAGGACCTAAATCTGAGTTTGGACTTTAGCCCTCTGATCAGTTATCTAGGTACGGCCTCTCATTTCTAAATGTAGCTCTGACACGTGTTTCTTCAAGCATTTCTCCTTTGAAGGGTGCACAATGCTAAGCGTTCTCAGGAGAGAATTCTGGGGAGACATTGCAGGTGGAAGAGAGACAGATTTCCTGCAATTCCCAGCACAGACAGGGCTGGGGTGCAGCTTGTAGTCTCAGCATGGCCATCACTTTTCTGCAGCTTTTTGAACATGAAAATCAGAGGCCTATGTGGCCTTCACACAGAGCTGTCTGTGGCCAGGCGGTCACATATGAGGAAGAGCGCAGAAGAGAAAGTTTAGGGAGGAGGAGATCAGTTGAGATAACCAACAGGATGAAAGTACATGAAGAAGAGAAGAGGCCCAGGGACTGACTTTTAATTTAGAAATCAGAAAAGCGATGGGAAGGGGGAAATTTTCTGGTTGTCCAGTGGTTAAGACTTTACCTCCAATGCAGAGTGTGTGGGTTGGATCCCTAGTTCAGGAGCTAAAATCCCACATGCCTCCTGGCCGAAAATATATATATATAAAACAGAATAACAAAGTCAATAAAGAGTTTAAAAATGGCCCACATCAAAAAACAAAAATATTAAAAATAGAAAGGAAAAAATGATAGGAAACCCGCAAAGAACACTGTAACTGATATTGCTTAAGGCGGAGGGCCATGGGACCTGCATCACCTCTGCCAGCTGTGGACCCCAGATGCTGCTGCTGCCCTGGCACTTCCAACCAAAACCCTTTTCCTCTTTCCCTGTTCTCCTCACCAGCCCCTGTTGTAAAGTCTGGGCAGGGTGCCTCTGATTTGCTGGGTTAAGCTCACCTTCACCCTAGCCTCAAGGCAGGGAGCTGGGGAAGTGAGCACTTGGCAATTTTAGATTCTATGGTCAAGGTGGCTCTTCTTCCAAGATTCATAAGGTGGCTACATCTGGAGTGTGTGCTAAGTAGCTTTAGCTGTGTCCGACTCTTTGAGACCTCATGGACTGTAGTCCGCCAGGCTCCTCTGTCCATGGGATTCTCCAGGCAAGAGTACTGGAGTGGGTTGCCATTCCCTCCTCCAGGGGATCTTCCCACCCAGGGATCAAACCCAGATCTTTTATGTCTCTTGCAATAGCACTAGCGTCACCTGGGAAGTCCTACCTACGACTTATGGGGTTCTTATTTGCTACCATAGACATTTCTCTTGGTCTTATAAGAAGAAAGGGGCTTCTTACAGGACACTGAGAGCTCCCAGACTCTCAGGGAGGATGAGAGAAGCAGGTGTGGGAACCACACAGCCAAGAACAATGGAGTGACAGCAAATCATGCCAGTACAGTGTTAACAAGGCCACCACTGTGCAGTAAGCACACCCAGGATTAGACTGGAGAAGCTCTGTCTCAGCTCCCCAGTGAATCTGAAGTGAGAGATAGATGGGCGCCTGGGCTGGACAGCTGGTGTTTATCGAGTGGAGAAAAATTTAAGCTTTGTATTCACCCAGACACTCCAAGGACAAAGCTAGTGGCAGAATCTGAGCTCTGCTGAAGTGAAGGGATAAGATGACCGCTCCTGACATCAGGAAAACTCCCCTGCCCACACATACACCGGAAGGCTCCTTGAGGGTAAAAACGGGAGGGGATGCCACCCCATAAAAAGTGTGGACATGCACCCATAGTCCTCTGTGGTGGGATCCATCTTAGCAAAAAGTGCATATAGATGTTGGGGAGGGTCCTAGGGAAAAAAACGAGATACTTGGCCAAAGGTAAACAAAAACCAGGAAGGACTGTCCTATAGAAAGAAAGTGAAAGTGAAGTCACTCAGTCATGTCCGACTCTTTGCCACCCCGTAAATTGCAGCCAGGCTCCTCTGTCCATGGCAGTAAAGCATCTGCCTGCAGTGCGGGAGACCCAGAATCGATCCCTGGGTCAGGAAGATCCCCTAGAGAAGGAAATGGCAACCCACTCCAGTACTCTTGCCTGGAAAATTCCATGGACCGAGGAGCCTGGTAGGCTACAGTCCATGGAGTCGCAAAGAGTCGGACACAACTGAGCGACTTCACTTTCACTTTCAGTTTCTGATAATAAACTTTGAACTGTTTGTAGAGTTTTTGCCTCCTTGAATTGTTCTTGCATTCCAACCAGGGAAAGAGCCAGGGCCACTTTGCTTCTAGTTTCTAGCCCCTGGTGGTCTAGTGGCTAAGGTTTCTGGTTTTCATCCAGGTTGAGTGAATGAGTTGGACACGACTGAGGGACTGAATTGAACTGAACTGAACTGAACTGAGTAAGTGAAGTAGCTCAGTCGTGTCCGACTCTTTGCAACCCCGTGGACTGTAGCCTACCAAGCTCCTCCGTCCATAGGATTCTCCAGGTCCAGGTTACCCAGGTTCAATCCTTGGGCAGGGAGTTAAAAATCTCTCTTCAGGACCGCTCACAGCCCTCTCTCCAAGATCAAAGCTCGATGCTTCTGCACTGCCAGGGCTGGAAGCGAGTTGCACCTCACACGGCCATCGCTTCAGCTCCCTGCTTCCCTGACCCGAAATCTCCGGGGAGCACAGTGACTGGCACCACCCATGTCACGTGATCAAGTAGGAGGCCCGCCTGACTAATGCGGTGTTTGTGTAAAATTCAAAATGTGAGAGATATCAAAATAGATGTTTGAAGAGCATTGTGCATCTCTGACTGCAGACGTCCACTTTGGGGCAGAATTTTTTTTCTAAAGGTAGCAAGAGTTTATAGGTGTTGGCAGACCAAATACTGACAAATAAGAAAAAATAACTTAAATTTTTAAAAAGTCTCGCAGCTTTCAAAATACAAGCTTTACACTTCTATTAAGCTTATTTTTATTATTTTATTCTTTTTGATGCTATTATAAATGGAATTGTTTTTTACATTTTGTTTTCAGATTTTTCACTGCTAGTGTATAAAAATACAGTTGACTATACTGACCCTATGTCCTGCAACTTGCTCAGCTTACTAGTTCTAGCAGTTTTTAGTGGATTCCTTAGGATTTTCTATTTTTAAGAACACGTCTTCTGAATATAAAGACAGTTATATTTCTTGCTTAAAAAAGCAAACAAAAAAACCAAGTAGCTACCATCACTATTCCCAGTCTCATTTTTCTCACTGCCCCACAAGCAACTGGCAACTCCTTAATTCATCATTACACTAAAACTGGAAACTTTTTGTTCCTATTTTTGGTCTGTTTTATTTCCCAGTGGATCCCAAGTGCTGAGAAAGTACCTGGCACACAACAGGTGCTTGATGCGTGTTTGTTGAATGAATAAAAGAAATTCACTTGCTGCAGTGAAGAAAGACCAACCTTCAGGTGAAATGAGGGCTTAGAAAACACTTGAGACAATTTTGCGCTTGATTCAAACACCTATAGCAGGAGAAACAGCACTGTGAGCCTCTCTCTAAACTAGTAGGAATTAAACGGAGTTTTAAAACAGGGTTGGAGGATTTCCCTAGTGGTCCAGTGGTTGAGAATCATCCTTCCAAGGCAGGGGCCATGAATTCGATCCCTGATCCCTGAAGATCCCACATGTCATTGAGCAACTAAGCCCATGCACCACAACTATCGAGCCTGTGCTCTAAAGCCCTCAAACCACAACTACTGAGCCTGCAGACCACAACTCTGAAGCCTGTGGGCCTAGAGCCTGTGCTCCACAACAAGAGAGGCCACTGTGATGAGAAACCTGCACACCACGATGATGCATGGCCCCTGATGACTGCAGTGAAGACCCACTGCAGCCAAAACTAAATAAAAATAAATAAGTCTTTAAAATAGGTTTGGAAAACCAATGTCTGACAGCAGGTGGGGGAGGGGTTGCAGGGGCAGGAAATCCAATAAGCTCATTACAAATTGAGTGATTGACAGCAGGTGTAATTTCTGAATTTTCACTACTACACTGGCCATGTTTTATGATTCCAGTGCTATCACCTCAAACATATTTATAACTATTAAGATTAGTAGACATAAGGGTTAGGATTTACATCTCAAAAAGGTATACCATTTCCATTATCCAGCTGAGTGAACTTGCATCTTCCTATATCTTGTGTGGCAGAAAACAGAGGGGGACAATGACCTATGAGAAAAAGTGGAACACAGAGAAATGCAATTGAGACCTCTCATCTTTCCCTAAGCAATTCATCCAGGGAGTCCTGTAACTCACAAATATTACAAAATAGTCCAGATCAAATCAGTCTCCTAGTTTACAGCCTTAGAATAAACAAAGGGTCACAATTTCGTCTTCAGCAAAGATGATTCCCATCTAAAGTGGGGTCTCATATTCTAAGTTTCTTTTTTTTTTCTCAAAGTGGCGATTTATAAAATCTAATTCTGTTGATGTGACCTTCCTCTTCACTTCGCTGCATTTCACAAACACATATATGTATTCCTAAACAGTACTGCATCAGTCAGGCAACAGAAATCACTCTAGTTAATTTAAATAGAGAGAGATTGAATACAGGAAATTAGGAACCTGTAGAATCTTTGTGAAAAAATGGCAGAATGAGCTCCAGATGGGGCCTTTAAGAAAGCAATAGCATATGATATTCTTCTTTCTCTGTATGAACTACTTCATTCAATATAACAATCTCTAGGCCCATCCATGTTGCTACAAATGGCATTATTTCATTCTTTCTACGGCTGAGTTATATTACACTGTAATGTGAAACAAAATATTTCCTGCTATATCGGTGGGTAAGAAATGTCACGGCTATCCATGATCCTGGACCTCCAACTGTGAGTTTCTGAGCCATGTTGACAAGTGGCACCACCCTCTACATGAGGAACATAATGACTTCATAATCATCAATGATTACAGCAATCCAGTGTGAGCTGCAAGGTCTTAAGGAAATTCAAGAAAGAGAAAAATATCTCTGTGCAGGATGCTGGCCCCAGATAGCTGAGATGCATATGAAAGGGATGACTTCAATAATCCCATTCTTTTGCAACTTTCCATGCGTAGAGGAACACTAAATTCCTTAACTTGATATCTGGTTTTCCTTACTTCACAATAATCTTTGATGTTCAGACTGCCTGCTCCCTATGTTGCAAACTTGTATGTAGTCTGATTCCCTCTCCTGCCTTTTCAGAGCAGTTTTCTCAGGGCTGCTGAGATGATATCTCAGGCTTGGAGTCCTTAACATCCCCACCAAATAAAATAACTCTACTTTCAGGTTGTGATTAATTTTTTAGTCAACGGTATATATGCACCTCATCTTCTTTATCCACTCCTCTGTCGACGGACATTTAGGTTCCTTCCATGTCTGGGCTATTATAAACAGTGCTGTAATTAACACTAGGGAGCATGTATACTTTCAGATCATGTTTTTCTGCAGATATATGCCCAGGAGTGAGCTTACAGGATCATATAAATGGGAAAAGAATTTGAACAAGGATACATGTATCAATTATACAGTATGTATAACTGAATCACTTCTCTGTACATCTGAAACTATCACAACATTGTTAATCAACTCTACTCCAAGATAAAATAAAAAGTTTTAAAAAATAAAAAGCCAATATTCTAGAGAGATAATTTGTATATGCTGTCACTCAAATGTTCATGGTCAATTAATTTATAAAAGGATGATTAATAAAAAGATTTTATTTCATTTAAAAAAAAGAAAGACTCCCAGAAAAACACCACCACTGAACTGGAAGCTGTCACCTCTACCCCAATCAGCCAGCCTCTACTGGGCCTAAGTTCAAAGACACGCTTGGCTGGGAACCAGGGATATATAAGCTGCTCCAAGTTCTTTAGATTGAGCAACTGACTGAATGGAAATACCCCTTAGTAAGACCAGGAGCAGACTTGGGAGGTATGAATGCAGCAAGAACTCTATCTCAATCATGAGAAATTCAAGATGCCTATGGGATATTCATGAGGAGGTGTTGAATAGGAAATTGCATGTGTGTATGTGGAGACCACAGAGAAGTCTAAATTGTAGATTTCAATTTAAGAGGTTTTAAACTATATAAGTCAGGCAGCTATTTTTTCTTTTTTCCAACTCAATTTTACTTTTGAGATTACCAACTTTTTAAAAAAATTTTCAGATGTGGATCACTTTTAAGTCTTTAAAAGTCACTTTTAAAGTCTTGTAGTGAATTTATGACAATATTGCTTCTATTTTACGTTTTGATTTTATGGCCCCAGGCTTCCTGACCAGGGATGCAACCTGCACCTCCTGCACTGGGAAGTGAAGTCTTAAGCATTGGACCATCAGGGAAGTCCCTAAAATCATCAACTTCTTGAGTGACTACTGTATTTATTCACTTTAACTCTGGCTCAGTCTTCAAACCTAGGGTCTTTGAGCATGCATGCTAAGTCGCTTCATTTGTGTCTAATGCTTTGCGACCCTCCCTGTGGACTGTAGGCCCCCAAGCTCCTCTGTCCATGGGATTCTCCAGGCAAGAATACTGGAGTGAGTTACCATGCCTGCCTCCAGGGGATCTTCCCAACCCAAAGATCGAACCTACATCTCAGCAAGTTGGAACATTAGGCCAGGAATATGCTCTAACTCACAGAACTTACTACAAAGGCACAGAGAATCCAACAACCCGTTAGTAAGCACAGCTCGGACACTCTTAAGGTTTAGATTTTCCAAAAACACAAATGAGCCAAGAGTGTAGTTTAAAATGAAGTTCAAATATTTTAAGGCAGCATTAGCATAAAAATAATGTACAAAGAAGTAATCATAGTTCAAATGTATGTCTTTTAAAGGAAATCAACCCTGAATACTTATTGGAAGGACTGATGCTGAAGCTGAAGTTCCAATACTTTGGCCACCTGATGCAAAGAACTGACTGGTTCGAAAAGACCCTGATGCTCAGAAAGACTGAAGGCAGGAGGAGAAGGGGGAGGCAGAGGATGAGATGGTTAGACAGTAGCACTGACTCAATGGACATGAATTTGAGCAAACTCCAGGAGATAGTGAAGGACCGGGAAGCCTTGCGTGCTGCAGTCCATGGGGTCACAAAGAGTTAGACACGACTGAGCAACTGAATAACAATGTCTTCTAAACCTCATTCCACAACTGGGGTGGATGTATTCTGGGTTGGCATACTATACCTGGGGCATTCTATTTTATTCTAGAATTACATTTTGCCTTGACAAACAAGTGTGACTAGAGGCACATGATCAGGATAGTGAGGAATCTGTAAATGTATGTATCGAATCTAGAAAATAAGGGACACAAATTTATTATTTTCCTAGATATTCCAACTGAGATGAATATAGAAGATCGAAATATTGAATGAAGAAAGATTTGGCAACACACACACACTCTCTCTCTCTCTCAAAGGTTCTGTGGCCTCTGACTTTCCCCCAGGTTCCCATCTTTGCCCAGCCTGGAAAGTCTGCCATGTACACGTAAAGCCTGTCAGCCCGTTCCCTGGCCTGGGTCCATCTCTTCAAGCAACCACTGCTCCGGCCTGAGGCTACTTGTTTAGTCACTCAGTGTTCGATTCTTTTGTAACCCCATGGATTGTAGCCCACCAGGCTCCTTTGTCCATGGGATTCTCCAGGCGAGAATACTGGAGTGGGTTGCCATTTCCTTCTCCAGGGGATCTTCTTAGTACTTTCGTTTTTGGGGACAGAAGATGATGCATTCAGAAGCGAGATTCCAGCCCCAGATCCAGGCGCCAGGAGGCAAGGAGATGGAATCCGGGCCTCGGACGGTGCGGGTACATGAAGGGAGGCCCCATGGGACCTCCTGGCGACCCAGGGCGATCAAGACTGGTACGGTGGGGCGTGGCGGAGGCGGGGCAGGGGACGTGAGGGAGGGGCAGGGGCGGGGCCGGGGTCAGGGGACGGGGCGGAGGTGGGGCGTGGGAGCGCAGGTCAAGGGGCGGAGCGGCGGCGGGTCGCAGTCGAATCTGGCACGGGGGGGCGTGGCAGAGCCCGCGGCAGGGGCGGCGCCGGGGTCAGGGCAAGGGGTGGGGCGGAGGTGTGTCCAGTCTGAAGCAGGGGGTGGGGCCGAGGCTCGGGCTGGGGCGGGGCCGAGCTCGACTTAGCTGTCCCTGTTGGCCAAATGCTCCAGTCTGGCCGCTCGGCTTTCGTGCATTTTTCTTCGCTGGTTTCTGGGTGAAAGACCTCCATGGCGCTGCGTGCGGCCGTGTTCGACCTGGCCGGGGTCCTGACTCTGCCCTCGGTCACCAGTTTCTGGGATCGCGCCGAAGAGGAGCTGGCGCTGCCCAAGTAAGGGACCCCGCGTGGGTTGGTCCGGGAGGCTGGGGCGCCACTTCTTGGAGAAGTTGCTTTTCGAGATTCGCAGAACTGGTTTCAGATTGTTGGAAGGCGAGAGCGCTGGGTGGAAAGTTAGAACAATTATTCGGCCCTCAAATACCAGTGTGTCTAAGTAGATCCACTGTCTTTCTAAATGTTGAGTATTTAAAGCTCTCTAAGGACTCCAAAATTGACTTTTATATTGAAATCTTTTCTTAAAGTCAGAGAAATTACTCCCTGAGGTGTCTGCTGCCCACTTACTTCTCTGTAATGGAATGGGCTGGGGCTTTCTTTGTCGCTCAGCTGGTAAAGAATCCGTCCGCAATGAGGGAGACCCGGATTCGATCCCTGGGTTGGGAAACTCACCCCGGAGAAGGGAACGGCTACCCTCTCAGCATTCTGGCCTAGAGAATTCCTTGGACTGTATAGTCCATGGGGTCGCAAAGACTCGGACACGACTGAGCGACCTTCACTTCACTTAAGAGGGCTGCGCTGAAGGTTTTTAGAGAAAAAAGTCCTGTGCCTTGCACAGTGTCAACAGCAAAGCAGAAACAGCCCCCAAACATAACTACTGGGAAATGGTCAACTAGGAAGCATAACCAGTAACCGAAATGCTCAGGATGAGATTTCAGTGACATCAGAAAATATCTGTTAAAAGTGCAGAAAAACAAACCCACCAGAATGTACAACTGTTTATACAGCAGGGAAACTATGGAAAAAGTATTTAAACTATGGAAAAACAGCTACATGCTGAAGATGCCTGAAAGAAATTTTCCGAAATATCCCTGTGGTTGCACCAGTTTACATTTCCAGTCAATAGTACAGGCAGGCTTCTCATTCTCCACATCCTTGCCAACACATGTTATTGCTTGTCTTTTGATAATAGTCATTCTAACAGATGTGAGGTGATATCTCACTGTAGTTTTGATTGCCTTTCCTTGCAGTCCTTTTAACCATGGTATTGTTTCACGTTTTTTAGCCTGTAAGTTGTATTATTTTTTTTTAAAGACATAAAAAGAGAGTAAGGTATGTCATATATTTACAAACCTGTGACCTCATCAGTGGGGGAGAGAACATGACTTGTCAGTGTACAAGTCACAAGAATACTTGTCAGTATACCAGTGCATATACTTGAGAGTGTTATCTGTGAGTATACAGGTCACAGGTAGTCAAGTTTACAAATGGACAAAATTTCAGAGTCCAGAGTGCTAACCATTACACGATGGAACCCACAAATGTACAGAATTTCAAACAGCACTGGACTTTGAGTCCGACCCAGGTTAAAATCTCAGTTCTAACACTTAGCATTGGGCCACCTTGCTTAACCTGACATTAACTCAACTGAGACCTCAGTCTTAAAATCAGAAAATACCGCCCCTCAATTTTCTGTATGGGTTAGATTAGATGACACTGATAGGTGGGCCACTGTGTTCCTGATCCATTTTTTATTATTCAGGTCTCATGCACAGAAAGACCAATGTACTGGGATATTCTGTTCATCCAGTGTGGCACTGACTCAGACACCGTCTCTGTGACCATGGCGAGGATTTTTTCCAGTAGTCACAAAACAGTACAGCAAAGCTAGCTGACCCCGGAAGTCAGAGTCCATGCTTTTGATCTTATTAGCCTGTGGACAGAAAACAGAAGTGCCTCTTCACTTTTTCTTGTTCCTCTTCGCATCCTGGACAACATCATAGCTGATACGTAAATCATTTAGACAAAACCCGGGGTTTTATTTTTATTTATTTTATAATCTTTTGGCAACAAAATCTGACCTGGCTTCATTTGGTGGCCAGTCTGATCTGAACAAACATGAGATTATTTATCACCATTATCTATCCTATTACTGTAAATAATCACATTTGCACATGCGTGTGTTCTCAGTCGTGTCTGACCCTTTTGTGACCCCGTGGACTGTAGCCCATCAGGCTCCTCTGTCCATGCGATTCTCCGGGCGAGAATACTGCAGTGAGTTGCCATATCCTCCTCCAGGGGATCTTCCCGATCCAGGGATTAAACCAGGTTATCCTGCTTCTTCTTCGTTGGCAGATGGATTCTTTACCACTTGAGCCACCTAGGAAACCTCAAATAGTCAAACCTTTCACTATAAATATATTCATGAGTTTAATTACACAGGCTTCCACAGGTCGTCCTGGAGATGTTACTTAATATATGGTATATCCCCCATTTTACCTTTACAGTCCGAAAAATGCAGACACGTTTATGAATAAATTGGTAGGTAGGTCGGTTGGTAGACAGGTAGGTTTAAAACAAACAGTAGAATTCTAATACATGTATTGTTCTATGTTTTAACTTTTTATTTATTTTAACCATTTTATTTCATTCAACAGTTGGATGTCTTTTTGTTTACATACACCTACTTTTCTCTTTTTAACCACTCCATAGTATTCCACAATATGGAAGTTCCATAATTTATTTAACCATTTTCCCCTGTTGGTGGACATTTCTTTGTTGTGGTCACTGTTATAAATAATGTCACTGTCATATTTCCATAGGGTAGTTTTCTAAAAGTGGAGTTGCCAAATAAAAGCAAGTAGTATTTACATTTAAAATATTGACTGATTCTGCCAAGCTATTCTCCAAAAAATGCTGTGCCTGCCCTGACTATGCTGGAGTAGGCCAGCCCAGATCCTCCCTATGGTGGAGATGACTCTCCTGAACTTTTGCCAGACATAGAGGGAAAAACATTATCTTGTGTCAGTCTGCATTTTTCTCTCTATTATTCATTTTTATTGGTCATCTGTATTTTTTTCCCTTGATATTTACCTTTTTATACCATTTGCCCATTTTTGTATTTGATTGTCACTTTCTTCTTGATTTCTAGGAACTTTTGATTTCTACCATGATGTTTTATGTTTTTTACTTACCATCTCTTCTGCTACTTCTTTTTTTAGAAATATTTATTTATCTGGTTGTGGGGTGGCATGTGGGATCTAGTTCCCTGACCAGGGATTGAACCCGGCCCCTGGCAGTGAAAGCGTAGAGTCCTAACCACTGGACCACCAGGGAGTTCCTGAAATTGATTTTTTTTTTAAACTTTTAAGGCTATCTTTTGTGTAATTTCAGTGGTATTTTAGACGGAGAGAGAAACGGATAAGTTCCCAGAGTGGTGTCTTGGTACAATCCCCTCTTTCAATAGCGTCAAGGTTGCAAAGAACAAAGCGCTTGATTTGAGAGTCTTAAGAACCGCAATTCAGGAGAAGCAAATTTGGGTAAAACCGAGAGTGTTTTGGGGAAGAGAAAGAGTCAAGGGCTTATTAAGGCAAAAGCCACGAGGCTGTGCTCTGATTCAAGAAAGGAAATAGTTGCCCTTTGGGGAGGGAGTCTAGTACGTATCCTGAGTTTCTGGCAGGTATTCTGACGTCTTCTAGGATTGTACGTAGGACAGTACATGGTCTCACCCAGATTGAGACGTATAAAGTCATGTGTCCTCGGCAGCCTCCTGGCTCCATTCTAGACCACTCACTTGTTCATTATTGTTACTGCTCAGTCACTCAGTCGTGTCTGACTCTTTGCGACCCCATGGACTGCAGCATGCCAGGCTTCCCTGTCCTTCACCATCTCCTGGAGTTTGCTCAAATTCATGCTCATTGATTTGGTGATGGTATCCAACCATCTCAATCTTGGTTGCCCCCTTCTCCTACTCTCAGTCTTTCCTAGCATCAGGGTCTCTTTTGGTTTTCCTTTCACACTATTTTAATCAGTGCATAACATCGCGTGCCTTGTAACTCTATTGCACAAAGGTTTGTGCCCTTTGTCAATATAAAAGTGTTCAGCAGGTATACAATTTTTCTAAAGCAGTTGTATCAAATCCTGCTCCTACCAGAAATATAAGAGAGTTTTAGTTTCTCCACATTGTCATTAGTACTTGATGTCATTCTGTTTAAATTTAGCAAATCTGGTGGGTTTATGGTGTTTTCTCATGGTTCGTTTGTGGGGGTTTTTTTTAAGCCCTTGGGGTTTTTTTGTTTTGTTTTGTTTCGTTTTTTAATTTTTACAATGCTGTGTCGGTTTCTGCCATACAACAACTCAACTCAAATCAGACATAATTATACTTGTATGCTCTCCCTCTTGAGCCTCCCTCCCTCCCCACCATCCCACAGAGTGAAATAAGTCAGAAAGATGAAAACAAATGCATATTTATGCCTAAATGTGGAATCTAGAAAAATGGTACTGATGAACCTATTTGCAGGGAAGGAATGGCAACACAGATGTAGCGAATGGACTTGTAGACCTGGAGGAAGGAGAGAGTGGGACAAACAGAAAATAGTATCAACGTCTATACACTATTGTATGTAAAGTGGATAGTTAGTGGGAAGTTGCTATATCACACAGGGAGCCCCGCCTGGCGCTCTGTCACCCTGGCTTTAATTCGTGTTTCTCTGATGAATAATGATGTTGAGCTTCTTACTAGGTGCTTACTGGCCATTTGATAATTCTCTTGAATGAGACAGTTGTTTGTTGCAATTTCTTTTAAAACATTTCTTTCCTCTTCTCAGGATTTTTATTTTGATCTATCTTTAAGTTGACTGGAAGCCTTTCTTATATTTTTTTTCTTCCAGGAAATGCATGATGGCAAACTACTATATTAGTTTCCCCTGCCTGAACCTGATTTGTGTGGGTCTCAGCTTACCAATAACCAATGTTCTGTTTGGGCCAGTCCTTGAGGTTCTTATTGTGATTACAAGACACCTTTCAGCAGTAGCCACTGGGGGACTTCGAAAAAAATAAAGATTTCTTACTTATGAGACCGGGAAATTGCACAGTACACCTGGGGCCACATAGTGAGGATATGAGGAGATTGAGAGCCTGGGCCTGGGTTCTGTTTTTATTGGGGTTCAGGATGTGGGCCATGGTTTCATGGGCTCACTCTTTATTGGTGAATTTAAAACAAGAGCAGAATTTAAAACATGGAAATAGAACAAATAGCCCATTCGATCAGTTATGAAAATCAACCAAGATCTCTAAAACAAAGGCGCCTCCTTGGACATAAAATAAGTTGTCTGGGGATAGACTTGGGGGGGCATTCTTTCTTGGCATCTTTTTAGCTCAATGTCTAGTGTGTATTACTCCACCGTTTTCTCACATTTAAAGCTGCAAGCATAGAAAGCTGATGTCAGTCTGAATTGTTCTAGTCTATTTTTTTTACCCAAAATGTTGTCTGTTAGACTTTCTTATCCCAAGAATTGAAACATTTCCCCACCCTCTATCTGCTGTGGTTATTTTTTCATTAATTTTGACTGGTGAACACTTTTTTTGGTTGAACACCTTTGATTTCAGAACTCAGATTTTTCTTTAGCCTGGAAACATCTTCTCCCATTTTTTCTTTGACTGTTGCTTTCTGATCTTTCCTTCTATGATTCTTCTTGTTTATTGAAGGAATTTGGCCTCCATAGGCCTTATCTTTTTGTCCATTAATTCTTTTTTTAATCTTTTTTTTAATTGAAGTATAATTACAATGTTGTATTAGCTTCTACTGTACAACATAGTGAATCAGCTCCGTGTATAAATATATCCCCTCTCTCCTGGACCTCCTTCCTCACCTCCCACCTCTCTAGATCATCACAGAGCACCAAGTTGACCTCCCTGTTTGCACATTAATTTTAATTGCTTCATCATTTTACTCTTTGTCCTTGGAAATTTTGTTGGGTCTTTTGATTCACTAGTTTCATTTCCGTGATAGCCGTTTCCCTGTTCCCTGCTTTTGTTAAGCAACCTTAAAATTTGAAAGTCATGCTTTCCAGTGCCAACAACTTATCTCCAATTGCTTCTCTGAGATGCCAATAAAAAAAATATTGCCTCCTTTTGTTTGATAGAGTCGTCAACCTCTCCTTCCTGTGCAGCTACATTCTTCCTTCAATTCCTCTTCTTTTACCTACCCCCAATTTCAGGCAGCAAAATCAATCTTCCCTGTGCTTTTCCATCTCACTCATCCAGTGTGTAATAGTTATTTGTTTATATGTTGCCTCACTTGTTCCCCTAGGAGCTCCCTAAGAATATATCCATATTTTTTCATTTTTCTATCACAGCACCAGACGCAATGCCTTGATGCCATAGGTCCTCAATAAAAGATTATTGAGTTGAACTCTGTGTTGCTTCTTAAAAATGGATGGCAGCTGAGAAGGGCATGAGCGATCTTTTCGAGGTGATGTGCCGTGTTGTGCTTAGTCAATCAGTCATGTCCGATCTTTGCAACCCCATGAACTGTAGCCCACCTCAGTCCATGGGGATTCTCCAGGCAAGAATACTGGAGTGGGTTGCCATGCCCTCCTCCAAGGGATCTTCCCAACCCAGGGATCGAACCCAGGTCTTCCCCATTGCAGGCGTATTCTTTACCATCTGTGCCACCAGGGAAGATAGAAATGTTCTAAAACTGCAACACAGTGAGGTTTGTGCACCACTACAAAAATTACTACATGTCATCGACTTGTACACTGAAAACTTGTGAGTTTGATGACATGTAAGTATAATTTCATAAGGTCATATCTGAAAAAAGACAACCAATGGCAAAGATGTGTCAAAGCCATTGTTGATGTTGGAAAATTGAGCAAGGCTATAAATAGTAGGGATTTTTTTCTTATGTTATATCTTAATGTCAATCATTGTTACCTGCAAGAGGATTCGTTGGGTTAAAGGTTGTTGACTTATCAGATGTGAAACTCCCAGATATCTGTCCTCTTAACACAGAATGTTAAATATTAATACTTTGAACTGGGTTGCCAATTCCATTCCATTCTGTTTTTGCCTAGAGCAGTATACTAAGAAGGACTATAAATCAATGTCCGAATGCAGTGGTATAGGATGTGATGGGTTAGAAAAATCGGCCAGGAATTTGAGGGAACAGAGTTGTATGTGCCATCTGCTACCTGTCTGATGTCACCCAGCCAGCCATGGGAGGTGAGAAATTATCAAGAAAGGGGAATGGAAACTTTTGTTTTGTAATGTAAGAAAGTAAGAAGGTAATGACCTGGTCTCTCTCTGTCTGCCTCTCCTCTGGGCCACATACATGAACCAATATAGTAATATATATAGTAATAATATAGCCAGAACATGAACCAATATAGTAATCAGCTAGGGTTACCGTAAAGAAGGACTGCAAACTGGGTGTTTTCAACAGCAGTTCCAGAAGCTAGAAGTCCACCATCGAGGTGTCTGTCCCCTACCTGCTATGTGATGAAGTCATTTAAACGTTCCCGATGTTTCTTTGTGTCTTGCAGAGGCTTTCTGAATAAAGCTTTCCTGAAAGGAGGCCCGGATGGTTCCAGCACCCGTGTGATGAGGGGAGAGATCACATTTTCCCAGGTGCAGTGACATCTCATAGACCCCCTTGAGGAGATGTTCTGTGCCTACCCACCCATCTTCCCCCACTGACCATAACTCCATGAGGGCAGGGCCACGTCGTCTGCCTCATTCATTTACCTCTTATAACACTTAACTCACAGGACTGGTGTGGAGACATTTCAGGCTGGTTTCCTGTCTCTTTGAGCCAAGCAGAGGGGCATGCACCAGTGACTAGGAAATTCCCCAAGCCCTTGAAAATGTGTGCCAGGGAATTACAGCGGCCAGAGTAGCTTTTTTTCCCTCTTAAGCTGTAGTTAAAGACACATCACATGAAATTTACCACCTTGATCATTTTTAAGTATACAATGCAGTAATGTTACATATATTCACCTTAGGTAACCAAATCCACCATCCATCTCCACAACTGTTTAAAAAATTTTTTTAAGTTGATAGGTTGTATTTTCTTTCTTTCTTCCTTTTTCAGTCACATGGAATGTGTGATCTTAGTTCCCCCACCAAGGATTGACCCTACACTCTGTGCTGTAGAAACTCAGAGTCTTATCCATTAGACCACCAAGAAAGTCCCAGAATTCTTTTTATCTTCAAAAACTGAAACTCTATACCCATTAAACAGCAACTTCCCACCCCTCCTTACCCCTAGCCCCTGACAACCACTATTGGATTTTCTATGTATTTGGCTACTCTAGGACACAGCTGAGCAACTTCACTTTCACTTTTCACTTTCACGCATTGGAGAAGAAAATGGCAACCCACTCCAGTGTTCTTGCCTGGAGAATCCCAGGGACCGGGGAGCCTGGTGGGCTGCCGTCTATGGGGTCGCACAGAGTCGGACACGACTGAAGTGACTTAGCAGCAGCAGCAGCAGATACTTTACATGGGCTTCCCTGCTGACTCAGACGGTAAAGGATCTGCCTGCCTATGCAGGAGACCCGGGTTCCATCCCTGGGTCGGGAAGATCCCCTGAAGGAGGAAATGGCAACCCACTCCAGTATTCTTACCTGGAGAATCCCACGCATAGAGAGAGGTGCCTTGTAGGCTACAGTCCCTGGGGTCACAAAGAATAGGGCACAACTGAAGTAACTAACACTCATGCAATATTTATCCTCTTGTGACTGGCTTATTTCACTTTGCATGAGTCTTCAAGTTTCATCCATACTGTAGCATGTGTCACCATTTCCTTCTTTCTAAGGGTGAATGATATTCCACTGTATGGATAGACCAGACTCTGTTTATCCATTCATTTTTCAAAGGATGTTTGGGTTGCTTTCTCCTTTTAGTTATCAGGAACAGTGCTGCTGTGAACATAAGTGTACAAATATCTGTTCGAAACCTTGCTTTCAGTTTTCCTGGGTGTATATCCAAAAGTGGGATGGTACAGCTGTTTCAGGACTTCTAATCTTCTATCCCACAGAAATAGGTGGGAGATCTTTGAAATTTTACACTATAGTAATTTGCATTCCCACATAAATTGAGTGTTATGAAAACATTCCATCAAAGCTACCTATGCTACAAAAAAAATATGCCAGAACCTCATAGACAAAGCCATTGCTAGAAACATCATTCCAATGTCAGATCTGGATAACAGGCTACCATAACCACTTTTCCTTCCTATAGACCCAGCTCATTTATATAATATTCTTGGCATCCTGAAACACCTATTTCTACTCAGGTACTCATTCCTATTAGTGACCCACTTTCCTCATTTTTTAAAACCAGTTTTCCTCCAAGAGGGGAACTTTAACTTTTGGTGTCTGAATACTTTTCAAAGTTTGAATTGTTTCCTCATTTGCTTTTACCTGCACTGTATTCTTTATCATCTCAAATGGCATCTAAATCCAGCTACTTTTCATTCCAGAAGTTTTCATTCCCTCCAATTCCACTTAATTTATCCTCCACTATCCTGGTTCCTGGCCCTTTCCTCTTTATGTCCTGTTTTACTTGTTTTGGGAGCTTAAAGGATTTTGTAAGACCTGGTTTTTGGTTCCTGCATTGGAGCCATAGTTGTCTTGCAAAGAGTAGAAAACGGGTTCAACTCCTGTTTCATCCCGCCAACACCTCCTTGAGCCTCATCGTCAGCTGGTAGATGACGCCTTACAGGCTGCATAGCACTGGAACTTCCTAGAGTAATGGCTCTATTGTCAGGGTTTTCTGGGCTCATTCTTCCACTGACTTATGATCTATGCCTAACAGAGCCCCAGTACAACTATTTTGCAGAATGGCTATTACCCTAGAGTTACTATAGCACACATTGAGACATAGTTGTACTCCCCAGTAGATAGGAACTGACTCTAACAATAAACTTTGATAATAAAGACAAAAAAAAAAAAAAACAAAAGTGGGATGGTAGATCATGGGGCAGTTTCAGTTTTTATTTTTTTGAGGAACCACCATATGATTTTCCATAGTGGCTGCACATTTCTCCGCAGCACACCCAAGGTTACCAGTATTTCCATATCCTTGCCAACTTATTATTTTCGTGTGTTTTTTTAATGGTAGTCATCCTTTTCAGTCCAAGCCACTGGGTCAGAGGCAGTTTTGCTAATTAATAACTATGTGATGGGCGGACTTTGGAGTCTAGGGACGGGATGTGGGTCACGGCTCCCACTTACAGACGTGTGAGCACACCAAGTCACAGAAGCTCTCAAAGTCGGTCTTGCCATCTATAAAATGAGATGAACAACACTGTCCATCTCCTAGGTTGTTATGAAGATTGGAAAGTGCTTAGCACAGTGCTTGTCATGTAATAAATGCTTAAGAAATAGTAGTTATTATTATCACTAATACCTTGACTTTTTAGTTTGTAGTATGTGCATGCTCAGCCGCTCTGGTCATGTCCAACTCTTTTGTGACCCCATGGGCTGTAGCCCACCAGGCTCCTCTGTCCATGAGATTTCCCAGGGAAGAATACTGGAGTGGGTTGCCATTTCCTCCTCCAGGGTAGTCTTCCCATCCCAGGGATCAAACTCGAGTCTCCTGTTTGTGCTGCCATTAAAAAAAATGCCACAGACTAGGTGACTTAAACAGCAAAAATTCATTTTCTCAGAGGTCTAGAGATAGAAGCCCAGGATCGAGGTGGCGGCAGGGCTGGTTTCTCCTGAGGCCTCTCTCATCTGCTTGCAGACGGCCCCCTTTTTCCTGTCCAGACACTTTGATCTCTCTGTGTGTATCTGAGTCCTGATCTCCTGTTCTTTAAAGGACACCCATCAGATTGGATTAGGGCCCTGGTGACCTCATTTTACCTTAGGGAATTGAGTGAGTGAAAGTCACTCAGTTGTGTCTGACTTTTGGTGACCCCATGCACTGTAGCCCACCAGACTCCTCTGTTCGTGGGATTCTCCAGGCAAGAATATTGGAGTGGGTTGCCATTCTCTTCTCCAGAGGGTCTTCCCAACCCTGGGATCAAACCCAGGTCTCCCGCATTGCAAGCCGATTCTTTACCATCTGAGCTACCTTAATGATTCTTTAAAGACTCTCTCTCCAACAACAGTCACATTTCAAGGTCCTGGGGTTTAGGACTTCAACATGAATTTGGAGGAAACAAAAGTAGGCTCATAATAGGGATGTTTGAGTAGTTTCCAATTGGGAGCTCTTGGGAATATCACTGTTAGAACACTTTGGCTCATGTCTTTTGACATGTGTAGACAATTTCCACTGGGCATATGTACAGGACCCTAATGCTGAGAGAAGACCATGATGCTGGGCAAGATTGAGGGCAGAAGGAGAAGGGGGCGGCAGAGGCTGAGATGGTTGGATGGCATCACCAACTCAACGGACATGAGTTTGAGCAAACTCCGGGAGATAGTGAAGGGCAGGGAAGCCCAGTGTGCCGCAGCCTGTGGGGCTGCAAAGAGTCGGACATGACTGAGTGACGAACAACAATGTATCCAGGAACAGATCTGGTGGATCACAGGCAATGTGGGTGTTCAGATTAAGTACGTGCTGCCCAAATCTTTCCCAAATGGTTGTACCGACTGACAGTCCCTCATCAATTCACTTTTGCAGTGGGTGCCACTCATGGAAGAAGACTGCAGGAAATGCTCCGAGGAGTCTGGAATCTGCCTCCCAGAGAATTTCTCTATAAAGCAAATCTTTGAGAAGGTGCTTTCAGCAAGAAAGATCAACTACCCCATGCTTCAGGCAGCTGTCACTCTCAAAAAGAAGGGTAAGGCTCCAATACTGGCCATTCTCCAACCTAATTGCAACAGAACCGTTGGGAAGGTCAGGTCATAGTACGTTGAAATGTGGTTTGAGATCAGGAATCTTCTGGGCCTAGATGGAGAGCTGTTCTTCAAACACAGCTTCAAAGTAAGTTTTAGAAAATGGCCAAAATCAGCACTATCAGAATAGCTGTAAGAAAGAATTTTGTTTAATTGGCAATTTATGCCTCATGAACAAAATTCTCCCCCTACCATGGTACCAGTAATGACCTGAATGACCCAACCTCTTGTCACAGTGATTAGAAAACAAAGCCTTTTTATTTTATTTTGTTTTGGTTATGCCATACAACACAGAGGATCTAAGTTCCCCAACCAGAAATCAAACCCACACTTCCTGCAGTGGAAGCACATGGTCTTAACCACTGGACCACCAAGGAAGTCCTGAAAACAGGACCTTTTAAGCAACCATGATTTTCTCAGCCTCTTCATGTCACAGCGGTTGAGCTATATGAGCTGGCTGACATGGGTTCAAGTGGTGTCAAACAGTCTAGAACATGAGGTCATGTCCATTGTATAGGCATTTACTTATTTATTTATCACAGAAATTTGTTAATTACAAAGATGATTTAAAATATGGCAGAATGCTTTACACAGGAGGTTAAATAATAAAAGCAGAATGGTAAAACTGTCAGAACACTAAGATTACACTTATGTAAAGATGCAGTTGGGTACAAAGAAGGAAAGGGCTTCCCAGGTGGCACTAGTGGTAAAGAACCCACCTGCCAATGCAGGAGACTTGGGTTTTATCACTGGGTCAGGATGATTCCCTGGAGGGAGAGCATGGCAACCCACTCCGGTATTCTTGCCTGGAGAATCCCATGGACAGAGGAGCCTGGAGGGCTACAGTCCATAGGGTGGGAAAGAGTCAGACATGACTGAACACACACACACACACACACACACACACACACACACTAACAAAGTTTGCAATAACATGGACTGGGAGGAGGGTGGAGGGTTGGAGTGGCAGTCAGAAGGTGGGATTCTAGGCCTCGCTTGGCTCTACCTGTGCTGTGTGGCTCTGGGCAGCTTAGAATTTTTCTGAGCTTTCATTTTCCTGTTGGTAAAGGTGGGATGCTAAGGCCTGCCCTGCCTGCCCCAAAGGTGTAAGGATCCAAGGGGCTGATGAAAGTCAAAACACCTTGATCAGATGAGCTGACAAATGTCACAACTTCTTGCTCTGCAATTGCAAGGAATGAAGGGTTGTATCATCTCCATCCAAAAGCCCTTGGTGCACACCATTAGCTGGCTCTCACACCTGCATCAGAGGTTGGGTCATCAGATGGTGCTTTTCCAACTTGTCAGTTGAGAAGCCAGGCATCAGGAGATTGATGTGAGTGAGCAGAACCCTGTTTGGCCCCATCTTTGGGCCCCCTCAGTGGGACACCGGAGCTTCTCAGAGCGAAGTTCTGTAGCTGGCCGATTCACTGGCGCCTTCTTGCTTAGGATTTACAACCTGCATCCTCACCAACAACTGGCTGGATGACAGCGCTGGGAGAGGCAGCCTGGCCCAGATGTTGTGTGAGCTCAAGCCACACTTTGATTTCCTGATTGAGTCATGCCAGATTGGAATGGTCAAGCCTGACCCTCAGATCTACAAGTTTGTGCTGGACACCTTGAAGACCAGCCCCAGTGAGGTACGTGGACACTGCCTTTCAATGGAAAAGAATGTTCTAGAGTGATTGCAATCAGGAAAAATTGAGGGACCTTCCCTGGGGGGGTCCAATGGTTAAGAATCTGCCTTCCAATGCAGGGGACACAGGCTCAGTCCCTGGCTGGGGAACTTATCTCCCACATGCTGTGGGGTAACTAGGCCCGAACACCCCAATGGAGAGATCCAGGGTGCCACAGCTAAGACTCGATGCAGCCAAATAAACAAATAAATTTTAAAAAAAACTTTAAAGAAGTGTGAACGGGTGGGGGACACCTGTGACTTGGCAGAGTGGTCCAATGTCTGATGGCAGGGGCGACTTCTCCCAGGCCAGGACTTCTAAAGGGTTTTCACCTGCCCTTCAGCCTGGGAGGTTCTACCAGAGATGGGCCTCTGGTTGACCTCTGTGCTTCTTGCAGGACCTTGGTTAAAACAGGCATTATTGTCCAGACCATTCAGATTGGCTTCCCAGGTGGCGCTGGTGGTGAAGAACCCACCTGCCAGTGCAGTGAGACTTCAGAGATGCGGGTTCAATCCCCGGGTCGGGAAGATAACCTGGAGAGCTTGGTTAAAACAGTCATTATTGTCCAAAGCTGCCAGACCAGCTGCCTGCATCTTCCTATAAAGAAACATAGACTTTCCCAAGACCACAGGCTAGTCAGTCACCCAACCAAAGGCTGTGCAGGAAGGGGATCCAATACTGCAGGAGTCTTCTTGTAGAACCCCCGCACCCCTGAATCCTGCCTTCGTGCCGCCTCTAGATTATCTGGTCTAAAATGTTGCTTTTGTTGTGTTTCACTACTTTATTCTCCACGAAGGTGGTTGGGCCGAGAGAAAATTCCTCTCTGACGCTGTCTCGTCGGCCCCTTTCACCCATAAGCGGGTCATTGTGACACGCAGACTCTCGCTGTGGCGTGTGAGCTCAGTAGTTGCAGAGTCAGGTTTAGTTGCTCTGCATCATGTAGGATCTTAGTTCCCTGACCAGGGATCTAACCAGTGTCCCCTGCATCACCAGGCAGATTCTTAACCACTGGACCACCAGGGAAGTGCCAAACGATCATTGGTTTTTTTTTTTTTGAAATTTAGACTTGATCTATTCAGAATTTATATAGGGAATAAGTGAAGGAAGGAATAACTTTTCTTCCCCCCAAACAGTTGAAATAATTAATCTTTTAAGTAATCCTTTTCCTTACCAACTTGGCATGACACTTTTATTAGAAACTAAATTCTCATTTGTGTGTAAGTCTATTCCTAGACTCTTCTATTTCGTTAATATGTTTATTTCTTTTCGAGAACAAAACCTTTTCTTCCACCTTTTGTAGCTTCATATTTTATGAAACCTTTTATTATCTGACCTAATTATAGGTCTATTCCAGACATTTTTTGGAGGGGGTCTATTCATACATGTTGATTTTCCTAGAGGAATTTTAAGTTTCATCTGGTAAGTTTATATGCTTCTTTCATCTTACAGTTTCAGATTCAGGGAACATGTGTATCTAACTATGTGTTTATATGTATGCTTACATAATTAAATTAATTACAAAATTAATTTTAAGAGTGAACAATTACATGGGGAGAAAAATAACTCAATATTTTATCAATCTGATCACAAGATTACTAATCCTTTTCTTCTTCTTTTAAGATTTTTTTATATGGACCATTTTTTAAGTCTTTATTGAATTTGTTACAACACTGATTTTGTTTTACATTTTGGTGTTTTGGCCGAGATGCTTGTGGGACCTTAGCTCCCTGACCAGAAATAGAACCCGCACCCCCTTCATTGGAAGACAGAGTCTTAACCACTGGACTGTCAGGGAAGTCCTGAGATTACTAATTCTTAACCTCAGCCACTGTCCACATTGTAGCATATTTCAGGCTAGTGGTCCTCATGGTTGAGTTTTGCTTTGATCAAACTGACACTACCATCCATGCTCTTTGCATTCAGGTGGTTTTCTTAGATAACTTCGAAACTAATCTGAAGCCAGCCCGTGAGATGGGGACGGTCACCATTCTCGTCCGCGACACTGACACGGCCCTGAAGGAGCTGGAGAAAGTAGCCGGGGTGCAGGTAACTTTCTGTCTATGCTGAGTCGGATTTCCTCACTTGCCTGTGTTTAGCCACGCTCAACAAAACACGCGGGGTTCCAGGTGAGGACCTGCTGGGTGGGAGACTGTTACCCTTCCTGTAACCAGCATGATGTCTGTGACGAACTTCCTATTTCCTTCTCTGCAGTCAGCGAACAGGGAAAGGATGCTCGGAGAGCAAGAATCTATACTGGTCAGAGGCAGGGGACCAAGACTAGAGCAAGGCCCTCAGAGTCACGCATTCAGAATAAATACGAGAATGTCACTGCTGGGTCCTCCCTGAAGTGGTCGGGGGCCCTGTTCTTCTCTGATCTGCCTGGTGATACTGCTGGCACTCAGGCATAGTGGTTTAGTTCCACCTGGGTCACACCCTCTTGGCAGTCAGAGGAAAGGCTCCAAAGTAAACCTGTTCCTCTCTCAGGAGGCAGGGAGGCCCACCAAGATGCTGCTGGGGACTGCTAGGGGTTAGCCTGCTCTGCCAGAGAGGAGCCATCTTTTGTTCTTTTAAAAATATATTTATTTATTTGGCTGCATCAAGTCTTAGTTGCCGCACACTTTCTTTCCGACACTTGTTACCACCAAATGTGTGGTTTTCCCCCACACCAAGCAATTCTCTGCCACAGGAGCTGGGTGGCCTACAATGTAACTTAGTTCTGACACCATCTAGCTGGAGAGGGTATCAGAGCTCCCAGGTTAAGGCTCAGTCTGACGAGACTGACCCCTCGACTTCATTCGCCGACCCCACATTCAGGTTGTCACCTGTGCTCCCGACCGATTGGCTGTAAATTGGAGGGTCTCAGGACCCCACCCCCCGAACCTATTTACTTGTTACAGTGGCTCACAGAACTCAGGGAAGCACTTGTGTTTACCAGTTTATAAAGCGTTATTCGGGCTTTCCTGGTGGCTCAGTTGGAGAAGAATCTGCCTGCAATGCAGGAGGCCCAGGTTTGATCCCTGGGTGGGGAAGGTCCCCTGGAGAACCCTAACCCTAACCAGTTTATAAGAGAATTTAATAAAGGACACAGATGAACAGCCAGATGAAGGGAGTCACAGGGCAAGCTCTGGGAGGGTCCCGCGCACAGGAGCCTCTGTCTCCCTGGAGTTGTGGCGTGTTACCCTTTCGGTGTGGCTCTCACCAGCCTAGAAGCTCTCTGAGCTCCATGCTTCTGGAGTTGGGTGGATGTTCATGGAGACTTCCTCATGTAGGCGCGATCAATTATTAACTCCACTTCCAGCCCTTCCTCCCTCCCTCCCCTTCCAGACGTTGTGGGGGAGGGGGAGGTGGCTGAAAATCCCAAGCTTCTAATCCTGGCTTTGTCTTTCTGGTGACCAGCCCCCACCCAGGAACCCACCCAGAGTCACCTCATTAGAACAAAAGATGTTCTGAGCACGCTTCAGTTCAGTTCAGTTCAGTTCAGTTCAGTTCAGTAGCTCAGTTGTGTCCGACTCTTTACAACCCCATGGACCACAGTATGCCAGCCCTCCCTGTCCATCACCAACTCCTGGAGCCTACCCAAACTCCTCTCCATTGAGTCGGTGATACCATCCAAACATCTTATCCTCTGTCGTCCCCTTCTTCTCCTGCCTTCAATCTTTCCCAGCATCCAGGTCTTTTCCAGTGAGTCAGTTCTTTGCATCAGGTTGCCAAGGTATTGGCGTTTCAGCTTCAAGATCAGTCCTTCCAATGAACATTCAGGACTCATCTCCTTTAGGATGGATTGGTTGGATCTCCTTGCTGTCCAAGGGACTCTCAAGAGTCCTGCAACACCACAGTTCAAAAGCATCAATTCTTCAGTGCTCAGCTTTCTTTATAGTCCGACTCTCACATCCATACATGACCACTGGAAAAACCATAGCCTTGACTAGAGGGACCTTTGTTGGCAAAGTAATGTCTCTGCCTTTTAATATGCTGTCTAGGTTGGTCATAACTTTCCTTCCAAGGAGTAAGCGTCTTTTAATTTCATGGCTGCAATTACCATCTGCAGTGATTTTGGAGCCCAAGAAAATAAAGTCTGCCACTATTTCCACTGTTTTCTCATCTATTTGCCAGGAAGTGATGGGACTGGATGCCATGATCTTAGTTTTCTGAATGTGGAGCTTTAAGCCAACTTTTTCACTCTCCTCTTTCACTTTCATCAAGAGGTTCTTTAGTTCTTCTTCATTTTCTGCAGTTAGGGTGGTGTCATCTGCCTATCTGAGGTTATTGATATCTCCCAGCAATCTTGATTCCAGCTTGTGCTTCCTCTAGCCCAGTGTTTCTCATGATGTACTCAGCATATAAGTTAAATAAGCAGGGTGACAATATACACCCTTGATGTACTCCTTTTCCTATTTGGAACCAGTCTGTTATTCCATGTCCAGTTCTAGCTGTTGCTTCCTGACCTGCATACAGATCTCTCAAGAGGCAGGTCAGGTGGTCTGGTATTCCCATCTCTTTCAGAATTTTCCAGTTTATTGTGATCCACACAGTCAAAGGCTTTGGCGTAGTCAATAAAGCAGAAATAGATGTTTTTCTGGAACTCTCTTGCTTTTTCAATGAGCACTCTTACTACTTGAGAATTTACCAGGGCTTCAGGAGCTCTGTGCCAGGCACCAGGGGCAGAGACCGAGATATATTAATACATTCTCTAATCTCTTACACCATCAGTGTAGATCTTCAATAATAGCGGTGCCTCCTTCGCACAAAGCATGTGGTGAAAACAAAGCCAGACCACAGTGGTGCTGTGAGGGGTCTTTGGAGGGGAGTTAAGAGTGGCTCAGTAGTAAAGAACCCGCCTGCCAATGCAGGAGACTCAGGTTCCATCCCTGGGTCAGGAAGATCCCCTGGAGGAGGAAATGGCAACCCCCTCCAGTTTTCTTGCCTGGAGAATCCCATGGACTCAGAGGAGCCTGGTGGGCTACAGTCCATAGGATTGCAGAGCCGGAAGCAACTTAGCATAGCACACGCAGCACAACGACTTCACATCAGAGCATCTCTCCCAAGCTTGATTTGTCCTCACGCAAGCCCAGAAGCCTTGTGCAGCAGAGAAGGAAGCACCAAACCTGGAATTAGAGTGGCCACTTGCTGGTCCCACTTACGAGATTTATCCCCTCATCACATCTGAGCCACACACACCGGCCTTGTATAATAGGAAAAGTAAGCTGTGTCCCACTTGTCCTCCAAAGGGGCATGGGGAAGGTGTAAGGAAAAATGCTAATCACTCCTTTTTAAACAGGGAAGTGCCTCTTATCTGTCAGGAAGGCTATGAGAATCAGTCATGAATGGGCTTTATAAGCTGGACAAAACCACGGGAGAACCATGTGTTTGTAGGAACCTATCCCACCCATGGAATCAGGGAGACACCCCCTAGTGTGTGACCTGGGAAGTTGGGGACACATTAGAAAAAGAACTGCAGGGTACACTGGCCCTGGGGGCTGTCTTGACTCCCTCATCACTGTCAGAGGCACCCAGCTGACCGTCCCTGCCACCACACCCTGGGTCCTTTCTGAACACTGCATAGGTGGAGACCCACCAGTCTCACCCTCTACAGATTCCCAGGCAGACTCTTCCATGTTTAAAAGGAGGTGAATTTCACAGTCTACTCCCTCCATTATTCGCATGTGGATTTTCACAGGTCTGGTGGTCAGACCACGCTCTTCTTCTTTTATTTTCTTGCATTTTTAAAATCTTTTCCATGAGCTTCCTTGGTGGCTCAGCGGTAAAGAATCCTCTTGCAATCCCGGTGATGCAGGTTCGATTCTTGGTCTGGGGAGATCCCCTGGAAAAGGAAATGGCAACCCACTCCAGTATCCTTGCCTGGGAAATCCCATGGACAGAGCAGCCTAGTGGGTTACAGTCCATGGGATCGCAAAAGAGTCAGACACGACTTAGCGACTACACAACAGCACTGAATATAGTTCCCTGTGCTATATAGTAGGGCCTTGTTGTTTAATCTGTTATATATAATAGTTTGCATCTACTAATCCCGAACTCCCAATCCATCCCTCTCTTCCCCCCACCCCCCACCACTGGCAACCACAAGTCTATTCTTTTTGTCTGAGTCTGCTTCTCTTTCACAGACAGGTTCATTTGTGCGCATTTTAGAGTCTGCCTGTGAGTGACAGGATGGTATTTGTCTTTGTCTGAGTTGCTTCTCTCAGTATGATCACCTCTAGTTGCACGGGCCATACTCTTTTGTCTGCTACCCATTGGCCAGAACTCAGTTACCAGACTCTGCTGACCTGAGGGGAAATGGAGGGAGTGAAGCCTGGCTGTGACCCCAGGGGAGAGGAGGCCAGTAGGTTAGTCACCTGGTCGGCTCAGGAGACCATGGCACAACCTGGGGCTGTCTTGCAATACTTTGTGAACTCAGAGGTCTTCTTGTGGACAGAAGCAGAGCCGTCTCCCTTACTGTGCATCTCTAACTTTCAGCTTCTCCAGACTGCAGCCCCCCTGCCCATCTCATGTGATCCAAGCACCATGACCCATGGATACGTGCCCATAAAGGTGAGTCCGCGTGCTCTCGCCGTCAGCCGAGTCCGCTCCAGCCGGCCCATGTAAGACGACTCATGAGACATTTGTGAAATCTCCCAGGGAGCTGCACACCCACCATTTATAGGGTAAAGGCCTTTCCCACAAGCATCCAGCTTCCCTGGCAGCTCAGTGACGAAGACTCCACCTGCCAATACAGGAGATGTGGATTGGATCCCTGGATCAGGAAGATCCCCTGAAGGAGGAAATGGCAATGCACTCCAGCATTCTTGCCTGGGAAATCCCAAGGACAGAGGAGCCTGGTGGGCTATATAGTCCATCAGGTCAAAAAAGACTGGACATGACTTAGCAACTAAACAACAACACAACAAAAGCATCATTCCTTAAAACTCGACAACAGATGTGGGCCAGTGTGCTCAGATTCCCACCAAACAACAGGCCACGTGGGGGCCTTGCTCGGCCTGCACAGTCTGTGTGTCTGGCACTTAGTTTCATTATTTCATCTGGCCGGTGTGATTGGGGCCTTCCTTTGTGTCAGGCATGAGCCAGATATGAAGGGTGCAGGGAGGCACCAGACTGGTCCTGGGGAACCTGCAGGGGAAAGACAAAGAGGGAGACAGCCAGTTTTAAGCCCAGGGATCAGGGCTACAGCAAGACCAAGGCCATGTGCAGAGGGGCCCTGACTTCCGACCCAGTCAGAATACAGGGCAGGGCTTTGAGACATCTACTCAGGTTCATTTTGGGATCTTTCTTCATTTGGCACTGTGACCATTTAACTAAGAAAGCACGTGTAGCTATGGATTAGCTGACACACACAACATTTTTGGAGCCAGAAAGAACCAGTTAGAATCCTGCTTTGGCACTTACTAAGTCTGCAAATGTGGGTACATTTCTTAATGTCCTGAACCTCAGTATACACAGCTATGTGATGTGATGGTGATAACACCTGGTCTCGGGGTTCTTATAAGGATTAACTGAAATATCCTGTGTTGATCATGGGGTGTAGTGCCTCACGCTCCACAAACAAGACAGCTGAGGACAAAGAGAGCAGGTGTCCTAAGCTGTGCAGATCTGGGACCTGGGGGTGGGGGTTGGTGGCTGATGCCCTGGAGGAGAGCCACAGGGATATTCAGGGGACATTCTCTGTTTGCTCGACACCCCAAGAAATAACCTAGATGAATGGAGGTCTTCCATGACCTTGGGGCTTGTGCGGTCTGCAGTCTGCCAGGAAAATATTTCCCATGGTGACATCACGGGATGTGGCCCTACTGACAGTGACTCGGGTACTCAGAATGGGCTCTATGGGGGTGGAGAAAGTGACTATAATGTAATTGCTGGGGATGAGGCTCTGTGGCGAAGCGGGCATCAGAGGATGAGTGGGATTTGAACAGTGAGAAAGGGCGTTTCTGGTGAGCATCAGTGAGTACTGTCCTGGGTACTCCTGGAGTGGTGAAGGTTTCATAAGCTTCCTCCAGACCTCATCTCTAACACTGAAGCAGCATGAGGGGCTCCTTGCCTGGGGCTGGGATCTGGGCTGTGACCCTGCATCTCCAACCCTATGGATAGGGCTTGTTCTCTTAATCCTCCTGATGTTTGCATATCCAGCCAGTTTCAATAGATTCCTATTTGACCTTGAAGGAGTATGATTCAGAGCTGCCTAACCACCTCCTCTGGCCTCACCCCAAACTTAAGGACTGGGGTAGTGGCCTCTGGGGAACCCAGGCTCTGAGGGTACTGTTGCCTTGATGTCAATGAAACTCAAAATGCGCTAATAATAGATCTCCGAATTCTGGCTTAATGACAGTTTGTGTTAACAAGTTGTTCAAAGGATGGGAAAGTGCATGTGTTTGCTGAGCTACTCAGCTGAAAGAACAAACCTTTTAGTTAAGATCCATTAAGAAAGAGGGCGGTTAGGATCATTTGACTGGGCAACAGCACTGTAACATTTTTCAATATAAAGGAGTATAGAATTTAAAGTTCAATTCCCGGAGAAGGAAATGGCAACCCACTCCAGGATTCTTGCTCGGGAAAATCGCGTAGACAGAGGAGCCTGGTGCACTACAGTCCATGGGGTCGCCAAAGAGTCAGACATGACTTAGTGACTAAATAACAACAATTTTACATATAAAATTCAAGTTTTACAAATTAAAGCATATTAACTGTTACCTAAACAAAAAAGTTCAATTCCCTTTCTTTGCCAAATACTAAAGGAAAGACTATAGACCATATTCTGATTAAAAGAAAAAAAAGACTATTGTCCATGAAATAGTTTCTGAAACATCAGCCTGATGTTTTCTTGAGCAAAATAGTTCATTGGGAATTATGAGTGAAACTTCCAGCTTGGAATGCTCACCTTGGAGTTATATGAGATGCAATGAAATAGAGTCGTTCCAAGTAGATTTCCATAAGATGGAGCTTTTTTTTTTTATTATTTGTTTCCATTAGGAATTTAAAGATATGTATTTTGAGGGGAAAATAGGGTGCTTTGACTATATATTGCTTTATCTCTTTTGCCTGGCCCCTGGACCTGCTGTAATGGTCAGAGTAGGCTCGGTGCTGTAATAAACAACCCCACACTTTGAATGGCTTGACTCCAAGTTTGTTTCTGTCTGGCAGCACAATCGGTGTGGTTTGGGGAGTGGGCTGTCTCCTCACAGTCATTCAAGCACCCAGGCTTCTTCTTTTTGCAGGTTCTTCCTTCCTCACGGTCCAGTCCATTCGGGTACAGCTAGGAAAGGCCAGGGGGAAGCAGGTGCGGGAGAGGTTTATGGCCCAGAGGGAGCACAGGGCTCTTGTACTCAGGCGGCGCAGGCCAGCCACACGGCCACGCCCACTGCAAGGAGGTTGGGAGAGGCCTGGAAAATGTCAACGAGAGCCAAGGAGAAGAGAAGAAGGTGGATTTTCAGCCCGAGCAGGCTTGGGCACACCTGTGTAGTTCACAAAAGACCAGAAGCATAGCAAAGCTGGGGGAAAAATTCACATTCAGGAGACAAACAGCTTTTAACAGAACAATCACGGTGTTCTGCACCTTCATGTGAATATTATGCCCTGCACAAGATCAGCCCCAGTTTACTTTATTTTCAGTTAATTAATTGATTTTATTTTTGTCTATGCTGGGTCTTTGTTGCTGTTCGAGGGCTTTCTTTAGTTGCGGCAAGCGGGGGCTACTGTGTAGTTGTGATGCTCAGGCTTCTTGTTGCCATGGCTTCTCTTGTTGCAGAGCATGGGCTCTAGGGTGCAGGCTCATTAGCTGTGGTCCATGGGTTTAGTTGCCCCGTGGCATATGGGATCCTCCCGGACCTCGGATGGAACTGGTGTCCCTTGCATTGCAAGGAGGATTGTTAACCACTAGACCACCTAGTGGTGGTCCACCTAGTGGCTGGAAAGCCCCAGCCCCCAGTTTAAAATATGCAATACATATGGTACCAGAAACCCTGACAGGATGAGGGCCTTTTAGAGAGGAAGGCAAAGTCAGTTTGTTTCCTACATTCAGTTCAGTTCAGTTCAGTTCAGTCGCTCAGTCGTGTCCGACTCTTTGCGACCCCATGAACCATAGCATGCCAGGCCTCCCTGTCCATCACCAACTCCTGGAGCTTACCCAAACTCATGTCCATTGAATCATTGATGCCATCCAACCATCTCATCCTCTGTCGTCCCCTTCTCCTCCTGTCCTCAATCTTTCCCAGCATCAGGGTCTTTTCAAATGAGTCAGCTTTTTGCATCAGGTGGACAAAGTATTGGAGTTTCAGCTTCAGCATCAGTCCTTCCAATGAACACCCAGGACTGACCTCCTTTAGGATGGACTGGTTGGATTTCCTTGCAGTCCAAGGGACTCTCAAGAGTCTTCTCCAACACCACAGTTCAAAAGCATCAATTTCTCGGTGCTCAGCTTTCTTTATAGTCCAACTCTCAAATCCATACATGACTACTGGAAAAACCATAGCCTTGACTAGAAGGACCTTTCTTGGCAAAGTAATGTCTCTGCCTTTTAATATGCTGTCTAGGTTAGTCATAACTTTCCTTCCAAGGAGTAAGTATCTTTTTATTTCATGGCTGCAATCACCATCTGCAGTGATTTTGGATCCCAGAAAAATAAAATCAGCCACTGTTTCCACTGTTTTCCCATCTATTTGCCATGAAGTGATTGGACTAGATGCCATGATCTTAGTTTTCTGAATGTTGAGCTTTAAGCCAACTTTTTCACTCTCCTCTTTCACTTTCATCAAGAGGCTCTTTAGTTCTTCACTTTCTGCCATAAAGGTGGTATTATCTGCATATCTGAGGTTATTGATATTTCTCCTAGCAATCTTGATTCCAGCTTGTGCTTATTCCAGCCCAGCATTTCTCATGATGTACTCTGCATATAAGTTAAATAAGCAGGGTGACAATAAACAACCTTGACGTACTCCTTTTCCTATTTGGAACCAGTCTGTTGTTCCATGTCCAGTTCTAACTGTTGCTTCCTGACCTGCATACAGGTTTCTCAAGAGGCAGATCAGGTGGTCTGGTATTCCCATCTCTTTCAGAATTTTCCAGTTTATTGTGATCCACACAGTCAAAGGCTTTGGCGTAGTCAATAAAGCAGAAATAGATGTTTTTCTTGAACTCTCTTGCTTTTTTGATGATCCAGCGGATGTTGGCAATTTGATCTGTGGTTCCTCTGCCTTTTCTAAAACCAGCTTGAACATCTGGAAATTCAGGTTCACGTATTGCTGAAGCCTTGCTCAGAGAGGTTTGAGCATTACTTTACTAGCGTGTGCGTGAGTGTAATTGTGTGGTATTTGAGCATTCTCTGGCAATTCCTTTCTTTGGGATTGACATTATGATCTTCTTTTCATGCTTTTCTTGTTCTGGTGAAGCTGCCTATTTCTGTTGCACAGTTTGGCCATTTGTCTCTTCTCAGACATTTTCTTCTAACATTGGGAGTTTTCACTGAGAAAGCCAGGCCAGGCACGAGTGGTCTGGCAGCACACCGAAATGGCCGTGAGGTCTGGGGAAGAGGCGTTGGTTCCCTCTGGCCTGCAGGCTGTGATCACTCCCTGCTGCCCTCTCTCTTCAACAGCCTGGGGTGCGTTTGCATTTTGTGGAGCTGGGCTCCGGCCCTGTCGTGTGCCTCTGCCATGGATTTCCTGAGAGTTGGTTCTCTTGGAGGTACCAGGTAAGGGAAACTGGGAGAAGGTATACCCCGGTCAAGTGAGGGGAGAGAAGATGGTGTGACCTAGCTTTGGACATCATTAAGAAGCTGACACCTTGCTGTGGAGCATCATCTCCCAAGGATGACCACGATATCTCTGAAATATTGGGGTCGGAGGTGGCTTCAGAGCTCAGAGCTATGCTGGTTCCTATATTCCCTTTGCAGATTTCATAAAGTTAGATTTCCTCAAGATGCTTTATGCCACCTGCTGAGAAGTCTCTGTAGTGAGTATAAAAATCTGCAAGGTCTTTGCTAGGAAAGCTGCTCTCTCTGGTAGGTGCAGAGGCACATTAGGTGCAGTGTACAAACCCTACCACCATCCGTGGCAGCCCCATCACAGTGAGATTCCAATCCCATGGCAAGGATTCCAGGTAGTGTCATGTGGCATTTAGAACCGAGCCATTTATAAGAAGCAAAGAGGGAGTGTCCAAAAAATACTGATGAGGCCACACCGGAGGGGGTCTGAAATGTTTGTGTTCTAGATCCCTGTTCTGGCCCAGGCGGGCTTCCGGGTCCTCGCTGTGGACATGAAAGGCTACGGAGAGTCCTCTGCTCCTCCTGGTGAGTTAGCTGTCTTACAGCTGTTCCTGCGTTGGTCATGCCCTCTGACTGTCTGAGCTCTCCCACTGCACTGTCTTCACCTGTTCCCATGTCAGAGCAGGCAGCCCTTCCAGGAGGTCTGACTCCCCTCTTCCCCTCCCAGCTCCTGCAGTGTCCATGTCTGCGCACTTTGGGCCCCGGATGACTCTGGTCCTCATACTCTGAATGAATGTAAGAAACCCAGCGATCTGTGCCCCCAAGGGAGTCTCCTGTGAGTCATTGAGGATATAGGGTGTAATTGGTACCATCCAGCTTCTTTTTCCATCTTGCAGAACTGAATCTCTGTACCATTAACCAGTGACTCCCCATTCTCCCTCCCTTGAGTTCCCACACAAGCTCCCTTCTGCTCTCTGATTCTATAAACTTGACCAGGTACCTCATCTAAGTGGATCATACAGTATCCATCCTTTTGTAATTGACTTATTTCACTTAGCATAATGTCATCAGGGTTCATCCATGTTATATCCTGTATCACAATTTCCTTCCTTTTTAGGGGTGAGTAATATTCCATTGTGGGAGGCTCAGTAGATCAGTGATAAAAGAATATGCCTGCCAATGCAGGAGCCTCAGGAGATGCAGGTTCAACCCTTGGGTCAGGGAGATCTCCTAGAGGATCTAGGAGCCCACTCTAGTATTCTTTCCAGAATAATCCCATGGGCAGAGGAGCCTGGCGGGCTACAGTTCATAGGGTTGCAGAGTCGTACACCACTGAGGGACTGAACACACACACACACAATATTTCATTGTGTAAATAGACCACAGTTTGTTTATACATGCATCGATTGATGGACACTGGGATGGCTTCACCTTTTGGCTATTGTAAATAATGCTGCAATTAACACGGGTATTAACACAGGTGTACAAATATCTCTTTGCATCCCTCCTGTCAGTTCTTTGGCATATATACCCAAAAGTGGAATTGCTGAATCATACAGTAATTTGTAGGCCAGATTCTTACTTAACCCAGCATCTATGTGTCCTAGTGGGAGCCCATCTGATGATGTCAGGGCCTGTGAACCCTTGAGACCACGTGTGGGTTTATGAGCACTTTCCCTGGGAAGAGAGGAATCCATTATATTTTTAAGATTTTTTTTTTTTATTAAGACAATTTTTGAATTTCTTGAATTTGTTACAACGTTGCTTCTGTTTTATGTTTTTGGTGTTTTGGCCACAAGGCATGTGGGATCTCGGCTCCCTGACCAGATATCGAACCTGCACCCCCTGCCTTGAAAGACAAAGTCTTAACCACAGGATTGCCTAAGAGTGCATTGTCTTTATCAGTGTCAGAGGGATCCTCAGCCCCCAACCTTTAAGAATGCCGTGTGGAGGAGGGAATGGGAAGCAGTCAGGTGTGGAGCAGAGTCGCTGGTCCCTCTGTCGTCAAGGATGCTCTTAGCAGCCTAGTGAGCCCAGGCAGTGGCTCACCACCCCTTTTCTGAGCTGCTGCAGCCACACTCACATTGCCCTGCTATGCTGAGTTGGAAGCCCGCTGACATGGGCTGGGGCTCTCAGGCACTCAGGGGCCACCTCCAGGCCACTCAGCCTATCATGGCAAGAGTGGGCCTCTGTGATTGTTCCCTAAATGTCATCATGTCAACTCAGCCTCAGCTTACTACCTCTTGAACGACACAGAAGCATTTTAGATAAAAGGAAGGACTCAGTCCAAATATTCAGGAAAGATGTCTAAGGGTTTTTTCTTTAATTATTTAAGTGTTTATTTTTATTCGTCTCTATTGTAATCTTCCCTGAATCCCTTGTACAGACTATATCACTCTAATCATGTAATAAGATGCATTTTTTTTTTTTACAAAGAGGCCTTTTTAGTTTGTTGATAATTTTTAATTACACAAATTAAATTAAATGTTTCTTTTATTTATAATTGCAGAAATAGAAGAATATTCCATGGAAGTGTTAAGCAAGGTAAGAAGTGTCTTTGGGTAACATCTGTAACTTCTTTTCCATTCTGTGTTTTCATTGATAAAAAACAGAAGTGTGATTTAAGTTCTAAGAATGCAGCATTTCACAGCATTTGGGTATAAGTTCTTTCTGAAAGTTGAAATATTTTGAAATAATAGCCAACATTTGTTGTATGTCAAGTAGGTTTTCCCAGGTGGTTCTAGTGGTAAAGAACCTGCCTGCCAAAGCTGGAGATGTAAGAGATGCTGGTTGGACCCCTGGGTTGGGGAGATTCCCTGGAGGAGGGCATAGCAACCCACTCTAGTATTCTTGCCTGGAGAATCCCATGGACAGAGGAGCCTGGCAGGCTACAGTCCATACAGGTGCAAAGAGTCATGACTGAAGCAACTCAGCATGCACGCACACCCTGTATATCAAGTATTTTTCTCAGTGTTTGATGGAAGAGGAAATTGAGTATGAGGGGTCATGTAATTTGCCTGAGGTCAACAGTTTTAGAGCCAGGTTTGAATTCTGTAGTAGCTCCCCTGTTCCTGCTCCTAACTACACCACCATATCACCTTTCCATCCTGAGAGTTTTTAAAAAATCACTTTATTTTGGTAAAGACGTTTTTGGTTGGACCCTGGGAGTGAGTGTGTGGACTGGAGACTGCAGTGGTCTTCCTGTTCTAAGGCATCAGCACCATTAGGAGGGGACCCTCATCTCAGAGCTTGCACCCAAACCTCCATCAGCCCTAGAGCAAAAGCAAAGGCTGGAGGGACCAGGAGGAAGAAACAGCCTTCTCTGTGGCCTGAAAACTGCTGATTCCCCTGGTTATGCTAAAATTACAGATGCTTCTTACTGGCAGGATGAGGGGACCGTGACCTGCCCAGGTATAAGCCAACCTGTCATACAGAAAAAGTACACTTAGTGAGTTTTCCAGTGGAGAGTTACCTGGGTCAACCCCTGAGAATATGTATGGATCCAGGACCTTCCTTCTGGAAACGATTTCCCCAGGACCAGAGATCCTTCAGGGAACTGTGAGAATGATGCTGTTTCTTGTTAGAAATGAAACAGTCCCAGGAACAGCACAGGATTCTGGCTGCCCTGGAATTGGTGACCTTGACTTCTCCTGGCCTGTGAACAGCCTCTGTAAGTTGCCAAAAAAGCAAAACCCATGCTCTGAGTTGCTTCCAGAGCAGAGTTGTGGACTCAGGAAACAGCAGTCCATGCTCAGGCAAGTCTGAGGAACCAGGCTGAGAACCCGGAAATCAAGGGAGTAATAAAGAAAGAAGGAAGTGGAGAGACGCTATGAATAAAACTTTAGTGCCCAGGGAGTGGTATGGACAGTATCAGCTAGGAGGAGAAGGTAAAGGGGTTCCTGCATTTATTTGATTTCCCACATTCCTCCTTAATCATTTTTCTCGCTGATGGAGGACTCAGGTCACCCCAGTCACTGTAGCTGGACCACAGTTCTGCACCCTTCACCCCTTAGAGATGCTCTTACATCAGACAGTCTGTTGGTTCCTCATCAGGAACCTCATGGGTCCTGCCACTTTGCATGTCCTGGAGTTTCTGGGAATCCCTCAGCTAAATTCCCCATTAATGTGTACATTAGTCAGCTCGAGCTTACATGACAAGACACCACAGACCAGAGGGCTTAAACCACAGAAGTGTATTTCTTCCCTTTCTGGAGGCTCAAAGTCTGGGATCTTGTGCCAGTAGGCCCAGGTTGTCGCGAGGGGCCCCCTGGCCTGTGGGTGACTGCCTTCTTGCTGTGTCTTCACACGGCAGGGAGAGAGAACCAGCTGTCCGGGGCTATTCTTATAAGAACACTAATCTTATTGGCTCAGGGCCCCACCCGTATGGGCTCCATATATGCAGCTCTGCAGACTCATTGTACTGAGCAGAGGCCCTTCGCGTTGGCTCAGACAGCAGAGATGGTGTGACAAGGGAGTCTTTTCAGAGAAGCAGGGCTGAGAAACAGGAAGCCATAGTTGTTTTCCCTTTTATATTGGATTAGTCTCACCCTAATGACCCCATTTAACTTCATCACTTTTTAAATGACTCTACCTTCAGATATTTAATACAGCCATATTCTGAACTACCAGGGGTTAGGGCTTCAGCATATGAATTTGGGGGTGGGGAGGACACAATTCAGACTATAACAAAGGCAAACACAGTAATTCTAACCTTGAAGCTGCTGAGTTGGATGGCCACAGTTCTGATTTTGCTGTGTGTTTTCTTTCTTAGGACATGATCACCTTCCTGGATAAGTTGGTAAGTTAATTATCTTGAACTGATCTCTTTGGAGAATTCTGTTTGGGGCTGGGCAGTTAAAGAAAAGATATAACCCTAGAAGCTGTCATCTGTCAGAGCTCTGAAGGGAGTGGCACAAGCCGGGGAAGTGGGGGTGGTGGGTGGGAAGGGACCACAAAGACAGGTTTGGAGAATACACAGATGAATTTGTTTTGGTTCTTGTTTTATGAGAAGCATCTTCCGAGGGATAGGATATCTTTGTTGGCTTTAAGCCAGGTGGAGAGCCTAAGTGCCAGGTTAAGAAGTTTGGAAAATATCCTAATATTCCCACAGTGCTTCCTAGGTGGCTTGGTGGTAAGGAATCCACCTGCCAATGCAGGGAACGTGGGTTTGACCCCTGGGTCAGCAAGATCCCCTGGAGAAGGAAAATGGTAGACCACTCCAGTGTTCTTGCCTGGGAAATCCCATGGACAGAGGAGTCTGGCGGGCTACAGCCCATGGGGTCACAAAAGAGTTGGACATGACTTAGCAACTGAACAACAATATTACACAACTTTTAAAAAGTTACACCCCTTTTGAAATATTTAAAATCTTATGCCTCCACTTAACATGGTTTGGAATGTTTGAGCATATAATGAGGCTCAAGGTCTACTGAAGGTCGAACCTTTTGCCATCTTGGGCCTAGCACGTTCTAACAGATTTTTGTGATATCCTGTTCTCAATGGTTGTATCATTCTTTTAATGATTGTGCCTTGCCCACTTCCTTCTAGTGGGACTGGGAAGGATCTGAAGGCCCTAAATGTGATGAGTAGGTAGGATAGAGGAAGGAGCCCAATCTTAGGTTGGGGGCTGTGTGCATGCTAAGTCACTTCAGTAGTGTCCAACTCTGCAGCACCATGGACTATCCCACCAGGCTCCTCTGTCCATTGGATTTTCCAGGGAAGAATACTGGAGTGGGTTGCCATGCCCTCCTTCAGGGATCTTCCTGACTCAGGGATTGAACCCACATCTCTTATGTCTCCTGCATTGGCCAGGTGGGTTCTTTACCACTAGCACCACCTGGGAAGTCCTTAGGTTGGGGGACCTGGGTCTGACCTCCACCTGGGACCTCCACCACTTATCATCCATGCAGTGTGGGCAAGTCTCTTGACCACTGTGAGCCGTCTTCTCATTTGCAAAATGTGTGTTAGAAGAGCCTGTGACACAGTAGGTCTTCCATGGAAGGGAATGTGGTCATTTCGTGGTTACAGCAGCAGAGAAGAGGAAGATGCAGGGAGAAATCAGGAGATAAAAGATGCTTTGGAGGCTCTCCTGGCTACTTAGAGGGAGAGAAGATCCCAAAAGAATGGGGAACAGAATAATAACCACTCAATGGGAGAAGAGCATGGGAGGGGAGGGGAGTCATTCTAACTTTAAGACAAATAGGAGGAAAAAAGGTGAAAAAAATTTTGATTGGAGAGAAGGTAGATAGGGAATTCATGGCCAGTGGCCTCAGTCTCCCAAGAATATTTAAAAGGCCAGTCATTTGTGTGGCAGGTCTGTGGGGCCCACATTTGGGGACAGAGGTTTCAAGACAGTGGACATTGGAAGTAGTTGCTGTGGTTGGACCTCAGGGGAGAACCAGGCCTCCAGCTCTCAGCACCTATCCCCCACCCCAGGAACCTGCTCACACTCTTCCCCTTCCTTTGTCCTCCTAGGGCATCTCTCAGGCTGTGTTCATTGGCCATGACTGGGGCGGCATGCTGGTGTGGTCCATCTCTCTCTTCCACCCCGAGAGAGTGAGGTAATTAGGCAATGGGCATCAATAGTTTGGGTCAGACTGGACTTGAATTCCCTAAGATGCTTCCTCGGGTCTTGAGTTCCAGAAAACATCTTGAAAATGGTAGGTTGTTATCTGAGAAGGTAAAACTTTATTCCCTTAGCCCACTGGTGTGTGAGTGGCACTGAAAAAATTTTTCACAACTCAAGTGTTGCAAGTTTTATTTGCAGCGAAGTGAGGACTGCAGCCTGGAGACAGTGTTTCAGATAGCTCTGAGAAACTGCTCTGAGGAGGTGAGGGGGAGCCAGGTCGTACAGCAGTTTTGCAACAGATGGCAGATGTATAGCAGAAACCAGCAAAATGTTGTCAAGCAGTTATCTTCCAATAATTTTTTAAGTTGATTGTTAATTAAAGAAAATGAGATATCTCAAGTTAGGGAATTGAGCACTTGTTCCATGTATGGGAAGATGCAAGAGTCTGGGCTCACTGAAATCATTCCTTTGACACGTACTTCAGCTGTCTAAGGCCAGCATGCTGTTTTTACATCCTGAGTTTTCTCAGGGCTCAGCATAGGGAGTGGCTGCAGTCTGGTGGCTCCTAGATGGTAGGTATTCTTTCTTTCCTGAGTTCCCTCAGGCCTCACCTGCTCACTTTGGAGGGTTGCAGTTGCTGATGACTGACATCCTTTGTTTACTGATACGGCAGAAAATATTCCATTTCTTAATAGGGACAGTTTAATGAGCTAATGTCTTAGGCACAAGGCCTGTCTCAGTCACCAGTAATGCAGTGAATAATGCAGCGCCCAAGCAGCCAGAATGCAGGACCATGAGGGTGGACTTTGAGGGGAGTGGGTGAGGTAGCAGGGATGTCAGCTTCATAGAATTGAGGACCAGGAGAGACTTTAGCCCTGGTCGGAGTCAGAAAACACAGCTTTCGATTTTGCCCTGCACTGGCTATGTGACAACTCACTTCACCCATTAGGCCCTGGTTTCTTCGACCACAAAGTGGTGATTGCCACTCCTACCCGACTATTCCAGGGCTTCCCAGGTGGCTCTGTGGTAGAGAATCTGCCTGATAATACAGGAGCCGCAGGAGACACAGGTTCAGTCCCTGGGCTGGGAAGATCCCCTGGAGGAGGAAATGGCAACCCACTCCAGTAGTCTTGTCTGGAGAATCCCATGGACAGAGGCTGGAGGGCTACAATCCAGGGGGTTGCAAAGAGCTGGCATGACTGAACGACTGAACAGACACACACACACACACCCACACATGGCTACTCCACCTGCAGAATGCAGGTTGGAGTGATATTTCATGATCCTGATCACATCACTCATAATCATTGCAGAATGGCATTTCAGGGCACCCATGGGAGCTTTCAGATGATCTGCTTTGAACCTGGAGGGTCAGGCGGTCTTTGTGGCCACACACCACTTGAGTTGGTAACTGCAGTTAAAGCCTGTCTGACCTCCCATTTCAGCCTTCGATCTTAGCAAATTAACTAAAACATCATCCTTAGCGGTCATCTCTGTTTCCCTAACTCACCCAATCACTTTTTATTTGGCAGAGTTTATACAAATGGAAACACTCGAGAAACTTTCAAGATATTTATGCTCAGTTCAACCCCAGTTCAAACAGTTGGGTGCTCTGAAAGACCAGAAAAAAATCAAACATTTCCTAAAATAGTTTTAAAGTTTTTGTGCTCTGTTCTGATCTCTTCAGCTTCTCTCTGTTCTCTCTCTCTCATTCAAAAGCAAGGTAAGAAATCAGCTCTTAAGAATCAGTTTCACCAAAAAGTTACTCTGGAGACTGTGTTAGGTGCTTCTTCTTCTTCCTTTTTTATTTATTTGACTGCATCAGGCCTTAGTTGTGACTTAGTTGCCGTTCAGCACCTGGGGTCCTAGTTCCCCGACCAGAGATTGAACCCGCAGACCCTGCATTGGAAGGCAGACTCTTAACCACTGGGTCACCAGGGAAGTCCCTAGATGCTTCTTGAAGGGAACAAAAAGAAATAGAACAACAACAGATGGTCTCCACATTGTTGTTGTTCTACTAAACTTAGTCTCTCTCTTTGTCTCTTTCTCTCCTGTGAGAATTTTAAGTTAAACATGAGCCAGGTGAAATTTTGTGCATAGTAACATCAGATCTGAGACACGCAGGCATGCTCTGGTTTCCTGTTTCTTTTTCCTTGTGCTGTTTCCACCATGTCTGCTGTTGGCTCTGGAGCAGTAGCTTCTCCTCCATCTGCGCTCATCAAATCAGCCCTGTTACCTTATTCCTGGGAGGTTGTAAGGGAGCTGAGACCCTCTCAGGGTCTCACATCTCTGGGTCTCTTTTATTAAAAAATATTGTTGACAGCACTGATCACTGCCTTTCTATTCAGACAAAGAGTGAAGGAAAAAGAAAAAGCAACATTTTATGTGGAATATTTCTTTGAATCGTGGTTTTGCCTTTCTACTGAAATAAGCTTTGGGGACCTATTTAAAATAAGGATGTACTCACTTATTTGTTTTCTATCCTCTCTTTAACAATCACCTAAAGATGCTGCTGCCAGGAGCTATGGTTCAGCTTTTTCTAATCTTAATGCAGTTTATATGTACTAATTAGTCTTTAAGTATTTACATGCTGTCATCTCATTTAGTGATGTTTTTTAATATGGAATAAATAATGTGTCAAAGTGATTAAAAAGAAAACCCCATTCTATCCAGAATATTTAGTAAAAGTTACAGTTTCTTGACTTGTGACTTAAATAACACTTAAAATGGGTTCACTATGGTATCATTAGAAGCCTATAGGCATAAATATAACTTATTTATACCATAACCTGCACTAATCATGGCTATTGAACCTTTGAAATGTGGCCAGTTTTGAACTGAGATTACTGTAAGTAGAAAATGCCTTCCAGATTCCAAAGACTTAGTATGAAAAAAAGAATGTAAAATAGCTTCTTAATAATTCTTAATATTGATTACATATCAAAATTATTAATATTTTTGATACATTGGGTTAAATATTAAGTTAATGTTTCAGTTAACATTAAATTAAAATTAATATCAAATTAATTAATATTAAATATTGTTTAAAATTAACCTCACATATTCCTTTTTGCTGGTTTTAATTTGGCTACTGTGCTATGCTTAGTTACTCAGTCATGTCCAATTCTTTGCGACCCTGTGGACTGTAGCCTGCCAGGCTCTTATATCCATGGGGATCCTCTAGGCAAGAATATTGGAGTGGGTTGCCATGCCCTCCTCCAGGGGAATCTTCCCAACCCAGGAATTGAACCCAGGTCTCCTGCACTGCAGGAGAAAATTTTTAATCATATATGGTTTGAATTATATTTCTATTGGCTGGTATGGAGTAAAAGTTACCAGTCCTTTCTCTGATTATTTCTTTTGCCCTGATTATCCCATTGCTCCTATTTTATATATAAAATGGGTATATTTTTTATATATCTTATATTTTATATATCTTTTTAAAATATATTTCATATATCTGTTTTTTTTTATTTCATATATCTGGTTTTTTTTTTAATTTAATGGGATTTTTTTAACTGTTTATTTGTTGGAGGGGGCTGTGCCTAGTGGCATGTGGGTTGTTAGTTCCCTGACCAGGGGTCACACCCACACCCCTTGCATTGGAAGCACAGAGCTTTAACCAGTGGACCACCAAGAAAGTACCCTATATATCGGTTTCTTTCGTAGGAAAAAGTTTCCCCAAGGTAAGAGTGGGATATGGAATTCTTGCCAACCAGCCAAGCTAACTGTGTTCCTGGCCAACTTCTGTTAGTTCTACATTCATGGGATCTTTCAAATTCAGCCTCTCTTTTATTCCTATGGGAAGCCTAGTAACTCAGATGGTAAAGAATCTGCCTGAAATGCAGGAGACCCAGCTTTGATCCCTGGGTCAGGAAGATTCCCTGGAGGAGAAAATGGCAACCCGCTCCACTATTCCTCCCTGGGAAATCCCATGGACAGAGGAGCCTGGCTGGCTACAGTCCATGGGGTTGCAAAGAGTCAGACAGGACTGAGCACAGATGCATGTATTTGTCTATGCTTCCTGTTAGACCACAGGAAGCTCCTGGAGTATTGGTTTTATGTTTTCTCTCCCCTGGTATGTGGCATGGAATTACACTCCACACAGAGGAAACAGTGAGTGAAGGAAGGAAGGAAAAATGACTGGTTTTAAAATCTAGAGAAAGATTACGCTATGCTCTAATCGAGATAGATATACTGCATGTAACATACATGAGGGCATGCTTGTGTGGCAAGTAGGTGAGAAATACTGCAGTTATGGTTGCCGGGGAGAAGGGATATTAGGAACTTTGGGAAGGTCGTGTACACACTGCTATGTTTAAAATGTATAACCAGCAAGAACCTGCTGTCCAGCACAGGGAACTCTGCTGAATGTTACATGGCAGCCTGGATGGGAGGGGAATTTGGGGGAGAACAGATGCATGTATATGTAAGGCTGAGTCCCTTTGCTGTCCGCTTGACACTACCACAACATTGTTAATTGGTCATACCCCAGTAAAAAATGTCTTTGGTTTTATATTGGGGTATATAAAATAAATAAAAATTAAATTAAAAAAACAAACATAGGACTGGAGAGTCAAGAAGGGTGGTTTTAGTTTTAGGTCCAGTTCTCCATGCACTGCTGGAGTGAGATCATGTATGTGGCACTCCACCACTCCAAGCTCACGTTTTGACACATAAGATGCTTTCTGGTCCTTGCAGACTGTCTTCTTATGGGGTCTGTGTCTTGACACCTCTTCTTCCCACAGGGCAGTGGCCAGTTTGAATACTCCCTTCATGCCGTCAAATCCCAAAGTGTCCTCCATGGAGATCATCAAGGCCAACCCTGCCTTCAATTACCAGCTCTACTTTCAGGAACCGGTAAGTTCGGGGCCCTGCCAGCCCACCAAGGGTTTTGTTCTTTCTCCTTCCTCCCTCCTCCCTGCCCTGATGGTCTGATCTGTCTCTGCCCTCTTGAGTTTTCTGTGGCTTCAGTGAGAAAGGTGTTCACAAGTAGGCTCAGGTGAAGCTGAGCTCAGCTGGTCCTTCCTGGGTGATGACACATTTCTGCATGTGTGTGTGTGTATTTGGGGTGTTGATGGAACAGCAGTGTGGTGGACAGGGTTCTTCTGCTCCTCTGAAATGGGGAAGTGGGAGCTGAGCGTTCATCTGGAGCCACTTCTTAGTTCTCTGGCTGAGCGGCTGGTGAAACCCACCTCTGGTTGTGAGCACCACCTCCTGGCTTCCTGCCTGGGACCTGATATTTCTGTGTACTGAGGAGGGATGTTTCTAGTTACAGACAGCACCGGAGCCTAAAAGCCCCTCACCAGACCCCTTGCAGATGTCCTTTGAGAGATGTGAGAGGCTTCTAGGTATCACCTGTGTGCCTCAAAGCCGAGGATGCCTTCCAGAGTTGCCTCTGAGGGTTTGGGTGCTGTGTGATGCATGTGGCTACTTTCCACCTGTCCCTGGATTCCCTGAGAGCAACGTCGTGCAGCCTGGCTGCCCCCCTGCAGCTGCCCTCATCTGATCCTCCTCCATTTGTGGGCTCTGCACTCTGATGCCCAGCTGTGTCTGGGTAATTCCAGAAAGGATAAAAGATGCTCCCTAACACCCCAAAGAGAGGAGGATGGATCGAGTTTATTGATAAAGATCATGACAGCATCTCACCACATCTATCATCCAGCCTTTGCCTCTCTGCTGCTCGTGTGTGTGTGTGTGTGTGTGTGTGTGTGTGTGTGTGCGCTCAGTCGCTAAGTTGTATCTGACTGTTTGCTACCCTATGGACTGTAGCCTGTCAGGCTCCTCTGTCCATCAGATTTCCCAGGCAAGGATACTGGAGCAGGTTGCCATTCCCTTCTCCAGGGGATCTTCCTGACCCAGGGATCGAGCCCACGTCTACTGGATCGGGAGGATCCCCTGGAGTTAGAAATGGCAACCCACTCCAGTATCCTTGCCTGGGAACTTCCATGGACAGAGGAGCCTGGCAGACTGCAGTCCATGGGGTTCCAGAGTGGGACACAGCTGAACATGCACACATGCCCGCAGTATCCCATTCTTCCCTTGATGGATGCTTGGGTTGCAACTCCTGCTGTTTGGGTGCCTGTTCAGCCAGGTGGTTCTGCATCATCACGTGGCCTTCTGTCCCATCTTTTCAGCTGAGCTGACTCGGGGAGTCTTACTCAGTGGCCTGAGACCAGATACTCAACTGGATCAGGATGCTGACCTTGCCTTGTCTGTCTTCAAAGCCCTCACACCTCCTCTTCAGCCGCACTCAGAGGGAGTTTGGGCTTTATCTGTGCATCCCGTGCATCCCGTGCATCCGAGCAGGGAGGGGAGGGGCAACCCAGGATAAACTCAAGGTCAGAGTGACCTCAGGGGAGGGGGAACGATGCTTACTAATTGTAGAGCAATGATTTTTGTTTCAAAGGTTGTTACAGTCACTGTGGAAAAAATCAGCACCTTTATTGTTCTGTGGTCACTGTTTGGGGCTGGCTTTGTTCTTAAGGACAAAGCTTCTCGGCAGGGAAGTGTTCTATATTCAAATTAGTGATCTGGCTACTAGAAGACCAGATTGAGTGAATCCAGTATCTGGGGCTGGTAGGATGGGCCCCAAGCTGGGTCTTAAGGAGGAACCATAGTGGCTGATGAGTCCCTCCAGCGTGTACACTCCCTGCTCAGTCAGGAGATGGACAAGCCATGTCCCCTTCTGTCTCCACACTCAGTTCCTCATTTGAAAAAGGGGAGTCTGGTTGGATAGTTTTCATCCAGGTAATAGCTTTAAAGATAAGCTGAATTCAGGCCAATAAATACAACATAAAGCAACTCTTTGATTCAGGGGTGGGCACTGGGAGCCCTGGACTTCCCATGTGGCGCTAGTGGTAAAGAACCCACCTGCCAGTGCAGGAGATGTAAGAGACTCAGGTTCGATCCCTGGGCCGGGAAGATCCCCTGGAGGAGAGCAAGGCAACACACTGCAGTGTTCTTGCCTGGAGGATCCATGGACAGAGGAGCCTGGCGGGCTACGGTCCATAGGGTTGCAAAGAGTCGGACAGGACTGAGCGACTCAGCACGCGGGCAGACACTGGGAGCCCCCCTTTCTCACCCTTCACCTACCCTGCACCACCACTGCCCTCCCATCTCCCCGCCCCAGCCGCCACCCCTCTCCAGCCTGCAGGTGGCGTCCGTGAGCTCTCGGGTCCACACCCCTGTCCGCAGCCTTCTCACCGCAAGTTCTCTGGAGCACCGCGGGGTGTAGCTTAGACAAACGCCACGCTGAGATCCAGCTCTTTGAACTGTTCACCGACGTGTACTGTCCTGTCCTGGCAACTCGCCAAGTCTGGCGGAAACTCAGATCAAAAGCTGTGTTTTTCCTCTCAGGGAAGGGATTATGACCTCCACCGTTTTGTAGGAAGAAAAGGAGGAAGAGGAGGAGGAGAAGTCGGTGGCAGCTCAAGGCAGCAAAGACAGATAGAATCAGCTGTGTGACTTCAGTCTGACCTGTTCCGTTTTTTTTAAATCTTAAGATTCTGACCCTGGGGACATTTCAACACATCCAGTGTGTCCTCTTAACCCTGTCCTCTCCCACCCCCAACACTGCTTCCTCTTTATTTCTCCTTAGCAATCTATTTGTATTCTTATTTCTTTGGAGAAGATTTTATGGTGCCCGTGGGTGTGCACGTGTGTGTGTGTGTGTGTGTGTGTGTGTGAAACCATAGCTATGGGCAGATTTCAAGCAGCAGACACACTTTCAGATGTTTAACCAGCTGAGAAACTAGAGGATAGAGAGAAAATGGGGAGGGGGGGAAATTACAAGTAATTAAGAGAGATGGTTTTGAGATAGAAGGAAGGAACCTCGACATCCACATCCACATTACCATCCACATCCACATTACTCTTGATGTTTTGAATCTTTCTTTTTTTTTTTTTTCCATTTATTTTTATTAGTTGGAGGCTAATTACTTTACAACATTGCAGTGGTTTTTGTCATACATTGAAATGAATTAGCCATGGATTTACATGTATAACCCATCCCGGTCCCCCCTCCCACCTCCCTCTCCACCCCATCCCTCTGGGTCTTCCCAGTGCACCAGGCCCGAGCACTTGTCTCGTGCATCCAACCTGGGCTGGTGATCTGTTTCACCCTAAATATACATGTTTCGATGCTGTTCTCTTGAAACATCCCACCCTCGCCTTCTCCCACAGAGTCCACAAGTCTGTTCTATACATCTGAGTCTCTTTTTCTGTTTTGCATATAGGGTTATCGTTACCATCTTTCTAAATTCCATATATATGTGTTAGTATACTGTAATGGCCTTTATCTTTCTGGCTTACTTCGCTCTGTATAATGAATCTTTCTTAATCCCTAGAACACAGTAACTCCAGCTACAGAGACGGCTGGTGGTTTGTTACATCATTTATTCTTTAGGTATTTCATGCTTGCTATCTAAGAAAAAGTACTGAGTTGTCTAAAATAAAAAGTCAGATCCCCCCTTCACTTCTGTAGAACTAGCTACTCTGAACAGCTTGATGAGTATTTCCCAGATGTTTTAAAACTATACTTTTAAGTGTGCCTGTACTTAAGCATATTGCTGTTCACTCTCTGTCGTGTCCGATTCTTTGTGACCCCACGGACCGCAGCACTCCAGGCTCCCCTGTCCTTTACTATCTCCCCAAGTTTGCTCAAACTCATGTCCATTGAGTCGGTGATGCCATCCAACCATCTTGTTCTCTGTTGCTCCCTTCTCCTCCTGTCCTCAATCTTTCCCAGCATCAGGGTCTTTTCCAGTGAGTCATCTCTTCGCATCAGGTGACCAAAGTATTGGAGCTTCAGCGTCAGCCCTTCCAGTGAATATTCTGGGTTGATTTCCTTTAAGATTGACTGGTTTGATCTTCTGGCTATCTAAGGGATTCTCAAGCGTCTTCTCCATCCCCACAGTTCGAAAACATCAATTCTTTGGCGTTCAGCCTACTTTATGGTCCAACTCTCACATCTGTACTTGACTACTGGAAAAACTATACAGACCTTTGTTGGCAAAGTAATGCCCCTGGTTTTGAGTACACTGTCTAGGTTTGTCCACCAGGGAAGTCCCAGAAATGCAAAATTTTATTCAAGTCGAATTGAGGACTGTAATCCAGGAACAGTCTCTCAGAAAATTCTGAGAACTGTCCTACCGATTAGAGATCTAGACACAGTTACAGTTTTTGAGACAGAGGGCTGTATATTAAATGATGTCTTATGAACAGTTTACACAATCTAGTGAATCATCATGGCCCCTTACAAGGTCAAGGCTGTCTTTTAAGGAGTTGTCTTGTTGATGTGAGAAGAATGTTGTTCTTTATGGTTGAGCAGATATTTCTGCTGATGGGGGTTTGTTCCATGTCTAATGCAGATACACAGTGCACAGTGTGGGGGGACAAGAGGCCAAAAGGCACAGAAAAAAAATTTTATGTCTAAATTTTTCTTGTCCTGCTGTAAAATCTGCATTTTCTTTCACACTTTCTTTGGTGAATAGGAGCTTACAGTAGAGGGCAAAAAATAAAATAAAATAAAAGCCACGCAACACTGTTTATAATAGCCAGGACATGGAAGCAACCTAGATGCCCATCAGCAGACGAATGGATAAGAAAGCTGTGGTACATTTACACCATGGAATATTACTCAGCCATTAAAAAGAATACATTTGAATCAGTTCTAATGAGATGGATGAAACTGGAACCCCTTATACAGAGTGAAATAAGCCAGAAAGATAAACACCAATATAGTATACTAATGCATATATATGGAATTTAAGATGGTAATGATAACCCTATATGCAAGACAGAAAAAGAGACACAGATGTATAGAACAGACTTTTGGACTCTATGGGAGAAGATGAGGATGGGATGATCTGAGAGAACAGCCTCGAAACATGTATATTATCAAGTGTGAAACAGATTGCCAATCCAGGTTGGATGCATGAGACAAGTGCTCGGGGCTGGTGCACTGGGATGACCCAGAGGGATGGTATGGGGAGGGTGGTGGGAGGGGGGATCGGGATGGGGAACACATGTAAATCCATGGCTGATTCATGTCAATGTATGGCAAAAACCACTACAATATTGTAAAGTAATTAGCCTCCAACTAATAAAAATAAATGAAAAAAATAAAATAAGATGAAAAAATTTAAAAAATAAATAAACTAGAAAGCATATGTTAAGAGATGGGGGGAAGTAAAAAAAAAAGAAAAGAAATCTAACAGTTTACAATGCAAATAAAAGATTTTATTCATTTAAAAATAAATAAATAAATAAATAAAAGCCACAATCCATGTGGTCATTTACAAGACAACCCCACCAAAGTCTTTATCTCACATTCTTTCCTTTTTTCTCCTCTCTCCTTCTCATCCATCTGGCCTTTGTTGGGATGTATTTATTACCCAGGCTATCACAGTGGGAATAAAAATATAAATAAGATACAGTATGTGTCCCTAAGAAATCCCCAGGCTTGTGAGGGGAACAGATCCCAAACTATACAATTCTCATGCAATCAAATAACTTTTAACTGCTAGGTAGTTAGAATAGGAAAAAGGAGTCCAAAATGGTGATGGCTAAAAGACAAAGGGAAAAGCCCTTGAAAATGGAGCAAAAGAAAATCCGAGTCACTTTTAACTATGGAGGTAATAATAACAACAATAATCACCATTTATTGTCATCTCTCCTATGTATACTGTACCAGGCATGATCAGAAATGGGCATTATCTCCTGTTATCCTTATAAAACTCCCATTTTGCAGATGAGGAAACTGAGGCTCTGGAAGATTAAGTTGCCCAGTTAATAAGGAGGAGTAGTGGGGCTGCTCTGGTGGCTCAGTTAAGAATCTGCCTGCAATGCAGGAGACCCAAATTCGATCCCTGGATTGGGAAGATCCACTGGAAAAGGGAATGGCAACCCACTCCAGTATTCTTGCCTGGAGAACTCCACAGACAGAGGAGCCTGGCGGGCTATAGTCCATGGGGTTGCAAAGAGTTGGACCCAACTGAGTGATTAACCTTTCAGTGGGGCTTGAAACCTTGTTTGTTGGATTCCAAAGTTCATCCTTTAATTCCTCTGATCAGGAGCACAAAGGGAGGAGCCCCATCCAGTGGACTGACAGGAGGCTTGTCATTGGTCTGTGGGACTTAAAAATAGAGTATCTATCACCTTTTATATATTACAGAGAGCCCGAGAATATCAACAGGGCACACCACCAGCATACAGATGCTCTGATCTCCCCCCTCTGGCCCTCACCTTTGTCCTCATCACCCCTGTTGATCTGATATGCTTTCACGTGGGTGGACAGACTTATTTACCTTTGTGTTCTCTTTGATTTTCTGGTTGACCCTTTTGATATTCATTTGCTCTTTTACGGACTGTTTGAGCTCTGCAGCCTGTCCAGACCTCTGACCCCGTGGCGATTCCTGCACATGCTGAGACTATCCGAAGCTCATGAACACCAATCTGTTTCCCAGATTGGGGCTGCTCACAATAAATAAGAATGATGGGGCTTCCCTGGTGGCTCAGGGGTAAAGAATCCACTTGCCAATGCAGGAGACACAGGTTCGATCCCTGATCCAGGAAGATCCCACATGCTGCAGGGCAGCTAAGCCAGTGGGCCACAACTACTGACCCAGTACTTTAGAGGCTGGGAGCAGCAACTCCTGCACCCACATGCTACAAATACGGACGCTCGGGAGCCCTAGAGCCTGTCCTCCACAAGGAGAAGCCTACGCACTGCTGTGGAGGGTAGCTTCTGGGGGCTTGTCGCAGCTAGAGAAAAGCCTGAGCAGCAGTGAAGACCCAGCACAGTCAAAAATAAAATAAATAAGAAAGCAAAGAAACCAATAAAAAGGAAAAGAAGAAGAAGAAGAAGAGTGATGACCTGTGGTAACATGCAGGGCCTTTATTGAGCACATAAAATGCACTGCCTTCCATGGCTAATTCTGGCCTCGACATTCATCACGTCACTGAAGGCCACGATTGATTCTCCATCGTGATGGAATCTCATGCTTGTCAAGGGAATGTGATTAACATGCCAACATTGCTTTCATCAGAAAACCTCAAACTGCCGATGCAGTGCTGCTGGATGATAAATGTTTCGTTGCCTGCAGTGCCGCTCTCATAAATCCAGAGCTCTCGTGATGTGCAACCTACACAATGAACAAGCACAGGGTAGCAGGGCCTCTTAGAGTGTGCAGGGTCCGAGGGCCACCGGCACACTTTGCCAGCCTGGCTTACAGGACCCTCCTCTTAAATCAGAGCAGGACCCTACTAGGGTCCTTGCCCCAACCCCACCCATATCGTCTGCCAGGCTTTTGTCTGTGGAAAACTGTAGTCAGAGAATAAGTTTAATCAGACAAGTGAGAAACAGTTAAAGCAAAGGAAAAGAATCAAAGGAAACCAAATAACAGTAATGTGATCATTAAACACAGTTGAGGACCTTTAGTTCTTTCTCAAGGGCTGCAGATAATATTCTGAGTCATCTCCGTTGTCTTATAGATACTGAAATCCCAGGTAGAAGATGTTAACTACATGATAACCAAACTATAGCCATGACATAAGTTGCCACAATTCCAAGACCTGAGCTCAGAGAAATGGAAACAAATGGACCCTTGAACTGAAGACTGACTGTACCTAAAATAATCAAGATGATGCTGGTTGGACCACCTGTAACCAATTTGAAAGTTGACTGTCAGAGATGACTGTGCTTTTCTGCATGTAGTTCCCCCGCCTTCTGTCTATAAAAGCTCTTGCCCACTGGTTGCCAGTAGGGGTGGGGGAGTCAGCCTTTGGACAGACATCTGCCACCCTCCCCCTCTAGTTGTCAACATCTGAAAAGAGGCAAACTTTCCTTTCCACCAACCTGGCCTGTTTAATTGGCTTTCGAGCAGCAAGCAGCCAGACCCCACACCCACCTTTCGGTAACACTGTCTGGGAATGTTACTTGCAGGAGAGGAATAAAGCTTTCACTACATCCAGCTTCTGGCCCTTCTAGGACCAGTCACAGATGCCCCCGGAGTGGATGTTTTCCTGCTTTCTCAGGGTGGACCACGGAGAGCACACAAAAGACCCTGTAGGGTCCAGGAAGAGCAGAGCTATTTTATTGTGATGAGGGAGGTGGGGCTTCAAGGAGAAGGCAGGGTTTGGTACAGGGTTTGGTTTGGCCTGGAAATGACCAAAGAACCAGATATCGATGAAAGAGTCCAATGTACCAACTTGAGCTCGCGTGTGGCGGGAAGAACTGGGAGTACAAATAATATGCATCCCAGCTCCTTAACCAAAGACACCTTACTGTCCTGTTCTTGGGAAGACAATCTGGGTCCAAGTCAAAGGAGTTGGTTTTGTGGTTACCATGGCAATTTAAGACCCGTGGATGGCCGCCTTTGGCTTCTAGGCCTCCTCGGAACCCTCCTCTTCCCCTCACCACCCTTCAGCCCCCAACACTTCATTCCTGCCCCAGCCTATAATAATAAAGTGATTACATTATAAGTATTACATTCTCATTGTAAAAATTTAGAAAAAGAGAAAAGAAAGTGATAGGCATAAACCTACCTCCCAGGTGCAGGGTGGGGTGGAGGGGACCACTGTCAGCATCTCGTATTTTATTTGAAGCTTTAAAAAAAAAAAGTGTTTTTCAATATGAAAATTCAAAATCATGCCCTTCTGATGAATTTTGGGCTGGATGGGACAGAGGTCACAGGCTTCTTGCTTTGGGTCAGATAGGTTTCCGAGATCTCTGCCGCATCTTTCATTTTGCTTTCTTGGTTGTTTTAGGGAGTGGCTGAAGCTGAACTGGAAAAGAACCTGAATCGGACTTTCAAAATTTTCTTCAGATCAAACGATGAGGTAAGGAGTGTGGGGTAGGTTTTCAGCAGAAAGTGGGAGCTGCAGGGGTGCAGGTGCCCAGATGCCTCCCGTGGGAGGACGCAGGGATGGGAGGATGGGGGTGTCAGGGTCTGGCAGTTAGCAGCTGGCCTTCTTTTCTTTGACTTCTGTGGTCAGGGTGATTGGGGTCCTCAGTCCCACTGGTCCCTTCATTATAATGGGGAAAGGTCTTGTCCTGACTGAAACACACCAGGAAGGCTTTGAAACATATATAGAGAGAAGAGATGGTTGGATGGCATCACTGACTCCATGGACAGGAGTTTGAGCAAGCTCCAGGAGTTGGTCAGACAGGGAAGCCTAGCGTGCTGCAGTCCACAGCGTTGCAAAGAGTCGGACACGACTGAGTAACTGAACTGAGCTGAACCGATCATAATGGTGACAGTTAAGAAATTATTACCATTATCATTTTCATCTGCATAATTGCTTATGAAGGTACAGAATGAGCTGATGCTTCTAACTCTTTTCTGGAACAACGCAAGAGCCTAGACTGCTTTACCGAGGTAATCCCGCTGTCCTGTCTTATGTGTTAGCAGTCACTGTTGCTTTGTCTGTTCAGTGCCTGCTCAGATGCCCCGATTTCTGCCACTTTCTTTGCTGAGTACTTCTTGCACCTCACTGTTTTATATTCAGTTCAATTTCTTTCTTCCTGAAGTACCTTCTTTTGTAGTTTTTTCAATAAGAGTTTGTTAGGAATAAACTCATCATTTTTTGGCCTAGAAAATATCTTTATTTTGCTTTTAGGCCTGAGGAACAGTTTATCAGAGCATACTAGGTTGACAATTATTTTCTTCTAGAAACTTCTATCACTGTTTGTAAGAAATCAGTCTCAAGTCTACGTTCTGGCGTATTATTTGTCTTTCAGTCATGTCTGATCCACAGTTTAACCCATCTTTGAGGTTTTAATTTTAATTTCAATGAACAGTTTTTTGTTTTTTCTTAATTTTGAAAGTTGTATTTAATTATTTTTCAAAGCATTCAGATCTCTGTCTGTAGAGTCTTGGCTCTAGTCTTGTTGTTCAGTTCTTTCTTCTATCTTAGTCTGACTCCATGTGACCCCATCGTCTGTCCATGGAATTCTCCAGGCAAGAATACTAGAGTGCGTTGCCATTCCCTTCTCCAAGGGATCTTCCCCACCCAGGGATTGAACTTGGGTCTTCTGCACTGCAGGCAAATTCTTTACCATCTGAGCCACCAGGGAAGCCACAGTAATCATTTTAAGCATACTTATTTTTTATTCTCTCTCTGTTCAGGTTCTGTTATTTAGTATTCTTGAAGAGTCTTGTTTGCTGTTTGCTTGGCTTGCTGTCTCTCACAGTGGGGCCTTGGTGTGTATGTCGGGGTAGGGGAGAGAGTTCTGTAATTTTGGTTTGCGAGATCATCTTCAGTAGTACTTAATCTGCTCCAGCTTGCTTCAGATGGAATGGAGGGAGTGCCCTTCCTGGGTGGTTCAGCATTTACTGCTCCTGCCAGGCCTCCTGGTAGAATTTACCATCCCAAGCTCCCTTTCGCTACTGTTGTGTTTTACTTCACTTACTGGGGCTTTCCAGATCTCACAGTGTGGATTCAAACTCAAATACATGCAAAAGCAGACTTGTAGCTGTGAATTCCTAAGGAAGTGTTTTTAGCGTCTTCTTAGTATCAAACTGAATAGGCAGCTCCCTTGATTTCTCTCTATCATGGTGGGTGGGTTTTTCCTGCTGCTGCTGCTAAGTCGCTTCAGTTGTGTCCGACTCTGTGCGACCCCATAGACGGCAGCCCACCAGGCTCCTCTGACCACGGGATTCTCTAGGCAAGAAGACTGGAGTGGGTTGCCATTTCCTTCTCCAGGGTTTTTCCTAGTCCACCCTTTAACTCATGACCTCAGATTGACTCAATTCACTGTGGATGGTGGGGACAATCTCATTTTTAACTTCCCATCTGCCATAGACCTAAGGCCTAATCTCTTGTTCCTATTGGTTGATACACCCAGGTTTTTATGTTGCCAAGACCTGCAAGCACCCAGGAGCAGCTATAACCTGGAGCTTGGTGGGAGCTGTCTCTATTCTGACCACTCAGGACCCGCCTAGTTCTTCTGGGCATTTAGAATATTTGTATGGTCTGCTGGCACTTACAGGGCTTTTAGATGCCCTGTTCATACGCATTTCCTTTGCTTGACCCATGACATCATTTCTAACTTTTCTCCCTCCAGAATGTTGTCACCGTAAGCAGAGTCTGTGAAATGGGTAAGAGACATTCTTAGGAGGGAAGGGAGACAGGAGGGGCCATGGCAGGAACCAGCTGAACGTTAAATGTTTGTTTCTCCATCTGCTGGCTGTGGGCAGAAGCAATCATTTGCCAGTCTGAACTCTTAACATGCTTAACATAGAGCCTCTGCTGGTGAATCAAATTTACCCTGACCCGGGGTGACCATGAGGCCCTGGCTTCCTTTCACCCAGAGTTTTAGAGCCAAGAGCTTAGAGAACTCTCAGAGCTCATCAAGGCATCCTCTACTGATTAGGACAGAGACCCAGGATAGAACCTGACCTCTGCACAGTCACCTGATGCAGCTAGGGAGGAAATCAGGCCAGACCCCAGCCACGTCACTTCTGTCACAATTCCCTGGCCTCCCCTCCATCAGGCTCTGGTCCAACAGCCCCTGTTCTCCCTCCCAGTTTGGAAACAAGCGAGGAGCCAGAGCCGGAAGCAGACCACATGCCCATCCCCTCAGCTCCTGGATCCAGCACTGTGTCCAGAGAACCTTGCTTGGCCCCAAGCCTGTGACTTTGCCATGATTCCCTTGTATTTTGTATTAATAACGATGATCACTACCACTTGTTTGAGCACCTACTCTGTGCATCAGACACTGGGCTAGCCCTTTTTAGATATATTGTTTATAATTCTCATGACATCCCTGAAAACTCTCACTATTATCTCTGTTCTACAGATGAGAAAAATGAGTCTTACAAGAGTGCCAGAGTTTGTCCAAAGTGGCCAGGCTGGGGTTAAACTCTCGTCACTGGTCAGGAACACCTCTCCCTTCCCTCCCTTCACCGCTCTACTCATTCACAGGGTCACTGATTCATTCCTTCATTCCTCAAACGTTTAAAGTGCTCACATGGTGTAAGGCAGGAGCAGCAGGTATCCAAACCCATGGGACCGCGTCATTGCCCTCAGGGAGTCCCAGTCTGTTTTTTTTTTTAATTTATTTATTTTTAATTGGAGGATGATTGCTTTACAATATTGTGTTGACTTCTGCCATATAGTCTCTTGAGGAGGCAAAGAGCAGCCTAATAGGACAAGGAGAAGTGGTGGAGGGTCTCAAGAGACACCAAGGTGTTGTAACTCAGACATTTGACCCTGAGGAGGGGATGGTGGTGAAGAACAATGGGAAGGGGATGGTGGAGAAGAAACAAGTGGCTCTTTGCAGGAGGCATCCTTGTGAACACCCCAGAGGAGCCCACCCTCAGCAGGATGGTCACTGAGGAGGACATCCAGTTCTACGTGCAGGAGTTCAAGAAGTCTGGTTTCAGGTAAAGAGGACACTGCCCCGAACGCAGGAGAGAGAAGGCGGGCAGACAGGGTCTTCTGCTCACACGGTGCAGGCCGAAGCCCAGTGATCCTCCAGCTCAGCCCCCGTGAATGTCTGGCTAGCCTCTGCTTGATTGCTTCCAGTGTCAGGAGGCTCTTTACTGACGATGCTCAGCCTGGTCTAGTTTGGAGAGTTCAGTTTGTTCTCCTTATGCTTAGGAGTCCCTTCAGAGCACATGTTTTCAGCTTTGCTTCAGTCGTGATCTCAGTGAGGATCAGAAGACAGTTCTGAGTTCTTACTTCAGAAGAACACAAAAACCCACGTAAACTCACAACTGCATACATATTCCTGAAGTGGGTAGCAATTTAGGAGCCTCAGACTAGGGCACAGATGTGCTCTAGAAAGGAGCGGAGGAGGCAGTCTGCCCCAGCCCCTCCTCTCACAGGAGGGAAACTTAGAAGCCCCCGAAGTATTAGAAGCCCACTCCAGGACTCTTGCCCGGGAAATCCTATGGACAGAGGAGCCTGGCAGACTATGGTCCATGGGGTCCTAAAGAGCTGGATGCAGCTGAGCCCACCACGCACACACACTTGGGGCTTCCCTAGTGGCCCGGTGGTAAGGACTCTGCCTGCAATGCAGGAGACTCAGGGGACATGGGTTGATCCCTGGGTCAGGAAAATACCCTGGAGGAGGGCATGGCAACCGACTCCAGTCTTCTTGCTGGGAGAATCCCATGGACAGAGGAGCCTGGCTACCGTCCATGGAGACAACTGAAGCATGCATGCTGAAAGGACACATGGCTTGTGCAGGGTCTTTCCAGGCCCTCGTTTACACTGGAGAAGTCTCGAGGGCCCAACAGCACCAACCCCTACTGTGCCTGAGGACTGGGAGGGTGTTCCAGGCACAGCCCTGGGGCCACCCTGCTAGTCCGGTGGAGATGCCTCGGCATCACTCGCTGGTGTCCCGTTAGGAGGAAGCATCTCCTTGTATCCCTTTTCTGTGGGTTTCCTGGGGCCAGGGGAGTGGCTCTGGCTGGCAGGGGTACTAAACCAAGTTCCCCATCCTCTTCTGAGACAGCCCTGGGAGGAAGTGGAGAGACCTGTGGGGCTGGCTTCTCTGCGTCCCCTCGTGCTGGTTTCAGAGAGTGTCAGCTCTCAGTCCGGGGCCATGCCTGCACCAGGCTGTGCTCCATAAAGTCTGGCAGGCGTATAGGGCACCAGGGCGTGACTCCCGGGCTGTGTTCTCGACCCCATGCCAGAATCTTGGCTCTTCCTGGGAAGACTGGCTCTACGCTGAGCTGGTTGCTGGTGGGGTCTGTAGCACAAACATCTCCTAACAGCTTTCCTCTTTTTATTTCCCAACCTGCCCCTCCCAGGGGGCCTCTGAACTGGTACCGAAACATGGACAGGAACTGGGAGTGGGGCTGCAAAGGCTTGGGAAGGAAGGTGAGTCCCATGCGGTCCTCGCCCAAGTCACCCCCCAGGCATCTGTGGACCCCACTTGGCTGGTCAGAGCTAGGGGTGGACAGGCTGTCTGCTGCTCTGGGAAGACCTCCATTGCAGGGTTTCCTCTGAGGACCTCCATGCGCTGCTTCTCTTGGAATGGCAGAGGGTGGGGCGGGGGGACAGGGGTCTGCCAGGCGACTGCACCCAGGTCTCCCGGTGGAGTCCCAGCTCAGGGTGCAGGTGATCCAGGGCAACCCCCAGAGGTCACTAGGTTGAAGCCCCCAGCTCACAGAAGGAGCATCACGTGCTCTCAGAAAGACAGGAGAGATAGGACTTTAACCCCTGGGTGTGTCACCTTGACTAAGTCAGTCTGAGTCTCACTTTCCTCATTTGTCAAGCTGAAGACAGGTTTCCAGTCTCCAGGTCACCAAACGGAGTAATGGGGTCCCAGGTTTACATTCAGAGCATTAAAAATCTAAGGGGAATTGCATTTTCACATTCCCTAGCTCATTCAGTAACCCCAGCCCATCTCCTTGATTCGGTTGAAAATGAACATCCTCTATGTGCCAGGAACTGTACTGGACTTTGGGGCACCAGACAAATAAAACAAGGGAGGTCCCAACCTCTTGGGATCAGGTATTCAGGCAGGAGAATGTGAAACACAGTCGTTAGGAGCAGGTGGGGCAGGGATTTGCCTGGTGTTCCAGTGGCTGAGACTCCATGCTCCCAGTGCAGGCACCCAGCTTTGATCCCTAGTCCGGGATCTAGATCCCACATGCCGCAGCTATGAGTTCGCATGTCACAACTAAATATCTGGGCTTCCGTGGTGGCTCAGATGGTAAAGAATCTGCCTGCAGTGCAGGAGACCTGGGTTCGATCCCTGGGTCTGGAAGATCCCCTGGAGGAGCATGGCAACCCGCCATTCTTGCCTGGAGAATCCCATGAACAGAGGAGCTTAGCAGTTTGCCGTTCATGGGGCTGCAGAAAGACAGACTCGACTGAGCACACATAACTACAGATCCCATGTACTGCAACTAAGACCTGGCAGCCAAATAAATAAACTTCAAAAAAAGAAAAAAGAACAGGACGGGCAGAAACTGCCTTGTAATCCTTGAGTGACCTTGGGCAAGGCACTTAACCACTCTGTTCTCTGTGGCTGCTTAAGATGGAAATGAGAAGAGTGGTGCCTTCCTCAGGAGCTGTGTAAGTATACGGTGGGTTGATGCATATGAAATGCTGAGCTAGAACAATGCTTGATACGTGAAAGTGAAGTCGTGTCCAACTCTGCCTACCAGGCTCCTAAGTCCATGGGATTCTCCAGGCAAGAATACTGGAGTGGGTTGCCATTTCCTTCTCCAGGGGATCTTCCCAACCCAGGGATCAAACCTGGGTCTCCCACATTGCAGGCAGACGCTTTAACCTCTGAGCCACCAGGGAAGCCAGTGGCTTAATTAATGCTCTTGAGCCAATCATCACTGTGCTCTGCGATGGACAAAACCGCAGTGTGATTGGTAGATTCTCTCATAGTGTGAGGGATGAGGATGAAGTCTTTAGGGAGGGGAAACCCAGGGATCTAAGGTTGGGGACCCCTTCTTCTGAGGTTTGCTTCCAGCTCTTCTCTCCCACCTCCTTCTACACCTCTACTACACCTTCACATTTTCACTTGGAACACTGTGGGGGTGTCCCTCCACACACCCCCACAGCAGCCTCAGGATTCATTTTAGCCACAAAACCACCCCTGGGTCTTCAACCCTCAGAGGAGGGGGAGCAGTGAGACGCACACAGCTCTGCATTGTAGGTTAAAAAAAAAAAAAAGTAGTGCAAATTCCTTAACCAGAGACAATAAACACTGTCTGGAAGTTGTAATGGTGGCATGAGAACAAGAATAAAGAGGGGTTCTCGATCTGGCAGTGCCCCGTTTTTCAATGGATAAAAATGAAGTCATTTGCTCCCTCGAATGTCACACAGTCACACTCTGGCTGCCCTTCTGAAGCACCTGTTCAACTCAGAGAAAAGGAATGTCAATCTCCATCCATCCAAGGGCGTCTTCCTCCTTCCTGGTGCCATTTGATTTTATCAGTCCCCGGAGCAGACCACACGCATGTACTAACACACACGTGCACGGAAACTTGAGTGGTCACTACATGTCCGAATCCATCCATGTTGAGAAAAACACAGTCTTTTCCTTCTCTTGGTCTCTTTTACTTTCACACAAAACACTCTTCTTTTTAAAAAAAAAACTTATCATTTGTTTATTTATTTGACTGCACCAGGTCTTAGCTGCGACACGTGGGGTCTAGTTCCCCAACCAGGGGTCAAATCTGAGCCCTCTGTATTGGAAGCAGAGAGTCTTATCCACTGGACTCACCGGGAAGTCCCCAAAACACTTTCTTTCTGACACTTATTACCACCAAATGTGTGGTTTTCCCCCACACCAAGCAGTTCTCTGCCACAGGAGCTGGGTGGCCTACAATGTAACTTAGTTCTGACACCATCTAGCTGGAGAGGGTATCAGAGCTCCCAGGTTAAGGCTCAGTCTGACGAGACTGACCCCTCGACTTCATTTGCCGACCCCACGTTCAGGTTGTCACCTGTGCTCCCGACCGATTGGCTATAAATTGGAGGGTCTCAGGACCCCACCCCCCGAACCTATTAACTTGTTACAGTGGCTCACAGAACTCAGGGAAGCACTTGTGTTTACCAGTTTATAAAGTGTTATTCAGGCTTTCCTGGTGGCTCAGTCGGAGAAGAATCTGCCTGCAATGCAGGAGGCCCAGGTTCGATCCCTGGGTGGGGAAGGTCCCCTGGAGAACCCTAACCCTAACCAGTTTATAAGAGAATTTAATAAAGGACACAGATGAACAGCCAGATGAAGGGAATCACAGGGCAAGCTCTGGGAGGATCCCGCGCACAGGAGCCTCTGTCTCCCTGGAGTCGTGGCGTGTTACCCTTTCGGTGTGGATCTCACCAGCCTAGAAGCTCTCTGAGCTCCATGCTTCTGGAGTTGGGTGGATGTTCATGGAGACTTCCTCATGTAGGCGCGATCAATTATTAACTCCACTTCCAGCCCTTCCTCCCTCCCTCCCCTTCCAGACGTTGTGGGGGAGGGGGAGGTGGCTGAAAATCCCAAGCTTCTAATCCTGGCTTTGTCTTTCTGGTGACCAGCCCCCACCCAGGAACCCACCCAGAGACACCTCATTAGAACAAAAGATGTTCTGAGCACTCTTACTACTTAGGAATTTACCAGGGCTTCAGGAGCTCTGTGCCAGGCACCAGGGGCAGAGACCGAGATATATTAATACATTTTCTAATCTCTTACACCGTCAGTGTAGATCTTCAATAATAGCGGTGCCTCCTTTGCACAAAGCATGTGAAAACAAAGCCAGACCACACTGGTGCTGTGAGGGGTCTTTGGAGGGGAGTTAAGAGTGGCTCAGTAGTAAAGAACCCACCTGCCAATGCAGGAGACTCAGGTTCCATCCCTGGCTCTGGAAGATCCCCTGGAGAAGGAAATGGCAACCTCCTCCAATTTTCTTGTCTGGAGAATCCCATGGACAGAGGAGCCTGTCTGGCTACAGTCCATGGGGTCACAAAATAATCGTACATGACTTAGTGACTAAACAATAGTGGAGGAAGCCACAGGGCATGAAAATAACATTTCCTTTCCCTGATGATGGGGGACCCCAAGCATGGAGATCGCTTCTGCTTCCTGTTAATCTCCCCCCAGATCCTGATTCCGGCCCTGATGGTCACCGCGGAGAAGGACTTTGTGCTCACTCCTGATATGTCCAAGCATATGGAGGACTGGGTAAGGGAACAGTCCTGCTCGGGGTCATCGGGGCTTCCTGGCAGAGGGCTCAGGTGTCCCAGAGGATGCAGACTGGGATGTTCAGGGAAACCACGTGCTTGATAAGGCCTTCCTCCACAGTGAGATAGTCACCTTTTGGGAGTAGTGATTAAGACTTCCTTTCCACCACCCTGCTACAGTCTCTCATCACTCACTTCACTGTTTCATCTCATGGGCTTTTACAGTGCACTGAGATGCATTGGGATAGTGCTAGGTACCAGGCAGTTAAAGATGAAGAAGGTACAGAGTCTCCCCTGCAGGAGCTCATGGTCAGCAGTTAATGTGGTACCCAGGAGGCTTGGGAGGATGGGGACACACCTGGGAGCAGGGGCCTCACAGAAATGCTGACCACCACTTCTGGGCTTGAGGAACTCTTAAGGCTTGCTGGCAGAGAGAGAATGGGAGAGGAGATGGGGTGTTGAGAGGTGAGGGTAGGTAAAAGAGCTCAGAGGATTGCAGGAACCCAGTGGGCATCAGGGTTTCCCTGAGGCCACTGGGAGCTGCTGAGCTGCATGGACCTAAGGGCACGGGGACCAGTGAAGTGGAATGATTGTTGTTGCTGTTCAGTTGCTAAGTGGCGTCCGACTCTTTGTGACCTCATGGACTGCTGTGTCAGTCCATGTCAGGCTTCCCTATCACCAACTCCCAGAGTTTGCTCAAACTCATGTCCATTGAGTCAGTGATGCCATCCAACCATCTCATCCTCTGTCGTCCCCTTCTCCTGCCTTCAATCTTTCCCAGCATCAGGGTCTTTTCCAATCTTCCCCAGCATCTAGTTTTTCACATCAGATGGCCAAGGTATTGGAACTTCAGCTTAAGCACCAGTCCTTTCAATGAATATTCAGGGTTGATTTCCGGGGATTGACTGGTTTGATCTTTTTGCTGTCCTAGAGACTCTCAAGAGTCAAACCTATGATTTGGAAGTGTTCTCTGCCAAAAGCTTGGAGGTTGGTGGGAACTGGGAGGTCTGTGAGTGCGGTCACCATAACTGCTCAGGTATCGGGGCTGGATACTGAGAGCATTCACCTTCACTTGGCCATGGCTTTGTTAGCATCATCTCGTGCAACAGAGAGTGTGTTTCAAGGGCTGCTGCAAGGGATGCCCTTTGTGGACTGCGGAACCAGTCAAGAAAGGGCTGTGACCTACTCTGGGGGTTCAGGTGCCAAAGAGAGGAGGAACAGCCCTGCACCCAGACCACCAGGGGGGAGGGAGAAAGCCTGGGGAGGGAACAAGATCATGGATGCTGGGCAAGAGTCAACCAAGCTTGACTTGGCCTTTTCCAGGCAGCGAAAGGACTAAGTCCTAATGGTTCTGAGGGGAGGCAATCTGTTGTGATGAGTGTGGGTCAGCCTGAATTTGAGTCTTAGCTCAGCCACTTTCTGTATGGCTTTGGGCCAGTCACCTAGCTTCTTTTCTGAGCCTTCAAGTTACCCAGAGGATCATGGTCAAGGTTAAATGATGCAGTGTGTTTACAGCACCTAACACATAGTAGGAGCTTGAGCAGTGGTCATTTCCTTTGTAAATAATGTGGGGTTTTCAGCGGGGTGGCCTGTGGGGAGCAGAAAACTTGCCTTCTGCCATTTACTTTTCTGGGTGGGGTTTTCTTCCAGATTCCCCACCTGAAAAGGGGACACATAAAGGATTGTGGACACTGGACACAGATGGAGAAGTAAGGAGATGGAGGTCCCTGGGTGGGGGACATCAGGGCTCTTTGTTCCCCTCCAATAAGCCGCTCACTTTGTTACCCCTGCCTTCCCGTGAGCCAGCTGAGTGGGTGGAGACAAATGGGAATCGCCTTCTGTTCCCTTTCCAGGCCCGCCGAGTTGAATCAGATCCTCATTGAGTGGCTGGAGACTGACGCCCGGGACCCGCTGGTGGTCTCAAAGCTTTAGAGTGTGATGCGTCAGCTGCCAGCAGGTGTTCTGACCTCTTCATCTGCTGGGGCACTGCTCTGGTACCCACATGAAGCTTAAAATGTGTTTCTTACAACCAGCAGCATCATTCAGAAGGGGTTTGCAGCCAAGAGTGATTTTCTTTCAATGAAATGAGTCAAGTTTGACCTAATTTTAGATATGGGAAAAATCACATGTGATTAATTCTCTGGGTACAAAGGCATCAATTTGTCTCTGAGGATGGCTAGCGTTCTGTGGGGGACACAATGAGATGATCAGAGGGTGATTTCTCTTTAACGGATCAATTCATTGTTTTGTTTTGTTTTGTTTTGTTTTGTTTTTTTCAATTCATTGTTTTGATGATGCAGAATCAGCAATTGAGAAGCTTTTCAGCAGAGATGAGAGCTCCTTTATTCAATAAAGCAAAGGCAATGATGGTACTGCTGTTTTCATTCTTGGGAGGAAGGCAGGGTAACTGTTCTAAGAAAGTATCCTGTTCGGGTGAACCCAGTTCCCTCTGCTCTTGTGTCTGCAAGGCTCTGCATGATCTAGAACAATGCTGTCAGGTAGAACTTTCTGATGTTATAAAAATGATCTGTTCTGTGCTGTCAAATAGAGGGGCCACCAGCCAGCCGCACTTAGCCCTTCACCCTGTCTCCCTGCTCCCCTGGCATGATGTCCTCAGTAACTTATGCTCACCTCCCTCACTGCTCTTCCTGCAGGGAAGTCTTGTGGACAAGGTGGTGTCACCAGGCTGAATTCTGATGAATATAAATTAACTAGGATAAAAAAGGGTATGTGTATCTAGGTATATGCAGAAAGCAAGGGGTAGGTTAGAAATATTAGCAGCTATCATTCATTTTTTAAAAAATATAAATTTTTACTTATTTGGCTATGCCTGATCTTAGTTGTGGCACACAGGATCTTTAGTTGCAACATATGAACTCTTCGTTGAGGCATATGGGATCTAGCTTCCTGACCAGGGATTGAACCCAGGCCCTCTGCATTGGGAGCATGGAGTCTTAGCCACTAGACCACCAGGGAAGTCCCAGAAGCTCATTTTTAAGTACTTCTGTGTGCCTGGAGCCCCATACAGACCATCTCTTATTCTTCCCATTTAACAGATTAGGAAAACTGAGGGTCAGATAACTTGCCCAAGGTCACTTGGCTAGTGTGGGACAGAGCCTAGATTCAGACGCATGGTATCTGGTTCTTCAAGCAAAGCTCCCAGCAAAAGCTCATCTCTTTTCTAAATCTGGAGTCAAACTACCCAGATCAAACTCTGCTGGGCCACCGATCACAGTATGACCTCAAGAAAGGGTTTCCTCTGCCTCAGCTTCCTCTGTTAAAAAAAGGACATTAATAGCACTAAACTCTTCGTGGTTGTGTTTTGGAATCTGGAGTCACAAGACACATCTCGAAGGACACACAGGCCAGCGGAGCGCAGTTTATTACTCCAGTGGGTCCAAGGGGAATCAGTTCCCAACAAGGACCCTGATGTTTCTGAGAGACTTAGTTTTATACCTCTAGCTAAATGACTGGTTACATATTAGCAACCTCTTTGATGTGTATGATTGAGCAGGTGCTAGGAGAACAAACAAGGTTTAAGGGTGAGAACAATGATCATACATCAAGGGGGAGGGGAGGTCTCCATGGTTAATCTAACAGGAGCAACCAGACTTCAACTACAATCTCCATTTGCCATCTATAGGGAGGGAAGGAGACCTTTTCTTTGTTAGCAATGGTTTCCTCATTCTTGGGCAGAGTTCAGGCCCAGTTCACATCCTTTCTCTAAGATGTATGACAGGCTTCGAGATGGAGTCTCTCCTGCTTTCTTCATAGTGACCCCAACAGTTGTATTAAATGAGTGAATACATGCAGGACCCCTAGAGCAGTGCCTGGCACAGAGAAAGTGTTCCAAAGCATTAACTGTAAGATGTCTGGTTTTAATTCTTAAAGAGATGGCAATACCTTACCACCTTACCTATCTCCTGAGAAATCTGTATGCAGGTCAAGAAGCAACAGTTAGAGCCAGACATGGAACAATGGACTGGTTCAAAATTGGGAAAGGAGTACATCAAGGCTGTATATTGTCACCTTGCTTGTTTAGCTTATGTGCAGAGTACATCATACTAAATGCTGGGCTGGATGAAGCACAAGCTGGAATCAAGATTGCCGGGAGAAATATCAATAACCTCAGATATGCAGATGACACCACCCTTATGGCAGAAAGTGAATAGGAACTAAAGAGCCTCTTGATGAAAGTTAAAAAGGAGAGTGGAGAAGCTGGCTTAAAACTCAACATTCAAAAAACTAAGATCATGTGCTCACTTCGGCAGCACATGTACAAAAAACTAAGATCATGGCATCAGGTCCCATCACTTTATGGCAAACAGATGGGAAACAATGGAAACAGTGACAGACTTTATTTTCTTGGGCTCCAAAATCACTACAGATGGTGACTGCAGCCATGAAATCAAAAGACACTTGCTCCTTGGAAGAAAAGCTATGACAAACCTAGACAGCATATTAAAAAAAACAGAGGCAATACTTTGCTGACAAAAGTCCATACAGTCAAAGCTATGGTTTTTCCAGTAGTTATGTATGGATATGAGAACTGGACTGTAAAGAAAGCTGAGCACTCAAGAATTGATGCTTTTGAACTGTGGTGTTGGAGAACACTCTTAAGAGTCCCTTAGACTACAAGGAGATCAAACCAGTCCATCCTAAAGGAAAGCAGTCCTTAATATTCATTGGAAGGACTGATGCTGTAGCTGAAGCTCCAGTACTTTGGCCACCTGATACGAAGAGCTGACTCATTAGAAAAGACCCTGATGCTGAAAAAGATTAAAGGCAGAAGGAGAAGGGGATGACAGAGGATGAAATGGTTGGATGGCATCACCGACTCAACAGACATGAATTTGAGCAAGCTCTGGGAGTTGGTGAAGGACAGGGAAGCCTGGGGTGCTGCAGTCCATGGGGTTGCAGAGTCTGACATGAACAAGCCACTGAACCGAACTTTCCAGTTTATCCCAGGACAAGGTTTCTGAGGACTTTAAACTCCCAACCACTCCACCACCACCTCCTCTCTTTTGGATCTGAGAATTAAAGGACTCATTTCAAATGCAAGCAGGAGGATGACTATAGAATCCAGATAACACCATTTCACTAACTGTGTCCAGGTTTATTTGTCAGGGAGCAGTTGCTGGAAGAAAGTGAAACTGAAGTCACCCAGTCGTGTCCAACGCATTGCACCCCCATGGACTGTAGCCTACCAGGCTCCTCCATCCATGAAATTTTCTAGGCAGGAGTACTGGAGTGGGTTGCCATTTCCTTCCCCAGGGGATCTTCCTGACACAGGGATTGAACCTGGGTCTCCCACATTGCAGGCAGACGCTTTACCGTCTGAGCTACCAGGGAAGCCCAGTTGCTGGAAAAAAGAATCTTAAAACATCTTTCATCAGAAAAAACACAAGTAGGCAAACCTCTTTGACCTGTTTCCGTTTCCAGAATTCTACCCAGAAATCTCCGTAAACTATTCAAAATGTTCAGAAATTCTCGTTTGGCAAATAAGGGCCAGATGAATCAAGCTCATAGCACTGCAACACAAATATCACCAGTCATACAAGACTGCAGGTCATTTAAAAAAAATTTCTTCATCGGGCAAAAGCGTCTAGGTCATTCCCAAAAATACTTTTCAGAGGCCATGTTGAGTGCAATTTGTTTGACGTATGTTCAAACTGCTTTGATTTTAAAATGTCATTTTTATTTCAGGCTAGGAAGGCATAAATAACAAAGTGTCTACCTCGCGGAGGGAGGAGGGAGCGAGTGCTCAGTCGTGTCCAACTCTTTTGCGACCCCATGGACTGTGGCCCGCCAAGCTCCCCTGTCCATGGGATTTCCCAGGCAAGATTACTATAGTATGTTGCCATTTCCTTCTCCAGGGGACTTTCCCGATCAAGGGATCAAACTTGCATTTCCTACATTGGCAGGTGGGTTCTTTACCACTGAGCCAGCTAGTGAGCTTTTTAAAAGAAGCATGGCAGACCCCACGTTCTCTGACACCCACGTCCCAGTGGGGGCAGGAATGCCAAGCTCACAGGCACTGTCCTCACACCCAGGACTGTCAACTAGCAGTGTCCAAGGTTTCCAGGAGAAATGTCTTCTAAAAGTAGATCTATTTAGAACACGCAACAAAAAGCTATTTTTGTCTCTCTTGGAGCCTAACGAAGCCTTGGTTCTAGGCCTGGCAGTAACTCTAAGGCCCACTGTTCACACTGACGCTAACATGAACACAAATTAAAACCAAATGATGGTTAAAATATGTAGGTCAGAGAAGAAAATATGTAGATCAGAAGCTCAAAGATTTTAGAAACAAGAATTGGGGACCTCCCTGGTGATCGAGTGGTTGAGACTTCATCTTCCAACACAGGGGCTGGTGGTTTGATTCCTGATCCAGGAGCTAAGATCCCACATGCCTTGGGCCCAAAAACCAAAACATAAAATGGAAGCAATATTGCAACAAATTCAATAAAGACTTTAAAGATGGTCCACACCAAAAAAAAAGGAAGAAAGAAAAGAAATAAAAATTTCATGGAAAATATCATACCTCGCATTCAAAGGAACCCAGCTGGCCACAAATGATAAAATACTTTCTTAGCAATTGGCTAAATACATTTTGTCTAATTTCCATCCATATTTCCATGTTTCAGATGTTGGGTGAGTAGGTGTTGGCCCTGCTGTCAGAAAAGTAAAAAATCCAACTGCAATGCAGGAGACTCAGGTTCAATCCCTGGGTTGGGAAGGTCCCCTAGAGAAGAAAATGGCTACCCACACCAGTATTCTTCCCCAGAGAATCCCACGGACAGAGGAGCCTGGTGGGCTACAGTCCATGGGATCGCAAAGAGTCAGATACGACTGAGCGACCAACAGTTTCTCTTTTCAGTTTCAGTGCTGTGTAGATGGTGCCATTCAGATAAAATTTATTTTCGGTAATAACTCTTTTCTACAAAAATCCCCAATTTGAATTCTAGGTAGTTGAGGAAGGAGCAATAGTTTCTCTTGAACCCAGAGGGTCTCTACCACCTTTAGCTCGTCAGGCAAAAGGAGCACATTTTGGCTCGTTCTGCGCCCCTGTCATCCTCAGGCTCATCCATATTATAGCACTCGTCAGAAGGTCCTTCCTTCAGGAGGGGTTTCCCTGGTGGCTCAGATGGTGAAGAATCTGCCTGCAATGCAGGAGACCCATGTTTGATCCCTGGGTCAGGAAGATCCCCCAGAAAAGGGAATGGCTACCCACTCCAGTATTCCTGCCTGGAGAATTCCATGGACAGAGGAGTCTGGTGGGTTACAGTTCACGGGGTCTCCGAGAGTTGGACATGCCTGAGCGACTTTCTATTCTATAATATTCAGGAGATGGATTATTTCGTCACTGTCTCCATCAGTTATCCTGGATTGAGGTGGGAAAGGAACCCTAAGAGGCAGAACCCTAAGAGGGAAATTTTAGACCATGCCATCCTGCTTTGTCAGGTGTTGAATGAACTGTATGCCTCCCATCAGCCTTTTTAAAAGCGAATGAGCTGGCTGAGCAGGTCACGGAAGGAATATCTGCCAATCAGAAAGCACTAAACACTCTTCCAGATGTTCACGTGTTTCAAAGAAATGTGTTAAGTTGTGCAGTCACTGAGTCATGTCCAACCCTTTGCAACCCCATGGACTGCAGCACACCAGGCTTCCCTGTCCTTCACTGTCTCTCGGAGTTTGTTCAAACTAGTGTCCATTGAGTCGGTGATGCCATCCAACCATCATCTTCTGTTGCCCCCTTCTCCTCCTGCCCTTAATTTATTGTATATTAAGGACTCATTTTCACTTGTTAATAAGCACAGGAAGGGAAAAGATAAAAAAACGAGCTTCAGTGGCCATCAAGACAGCAACATTAATTTCCCTTGCCAGCAAAAAGTTAAGACTCAGCAAGTATAGAACAGGCTGAGTCCTTCAGACAAGGAGTAAGCGATAAACCATCGACCTCAACCACGAGACGGCAGCGACGCAGATTGAATTAACTGATAGACACCATTTTTGCTGATCTTTTTATTTCTTTTCATGTCATTTTATTTTCTTCAATAAGGGCAATTTATAGGAGTGATGCTCCTGGTTTGAGGGCGGTGAGGGAGGACAAGTTCCATGCAAGGGCAGCAGCAAAGAGTGAACAAAGCAAGCCTGATGGGTGACTCCAGGCTCCAGGGCATCTCAGCGGAGAACAGGAAGCGGCCCCCGACAGCTGGGGGGCACAGTCCAGGTGCACCCACACCCATGGCGCCCAGCTTCTGGAATGTTCTGGAATGCATATGCCCAAAGGAGAAAACCTGGCTTCAGCTGTAGTTTTAAGAGGCATTTGTGGGTGGGGGCGAGACACATTTTGCCTGAAGTGTGGGAAACAAGCTTTTCCATCTCCTGCATTGGCAAGCGGGTTCTTTACCACTAGCAACACCGGGAAGCCTGTGTGTGTGTGTCCTAATCTCCTCGGATCCAGAGTTGTATTGGATCAAGGCCCATTCTAATGACCTCATTTTAACCTCATTATTTCTAAAAAACCTTATCTAAACACAGTCACCTTTTGAGGCCCTGGGGGTTAAGCCTTCAACTTAGAAACTTAAGGGTGGGGGAGGGGACACGATTCAGCCCATAACACAGGCTCCATCTCTTGTCCCCAGTCGGCTCTGTTCTGTGGCCCTGCACTCTGCAGATTCGGCACCCATCCCATTCTTTCCTCTCTGCTGTTGAGCGGCCTCTAAGCAATCATAAAGAGCAGCATCTCCACTAGCTGGGATCTCCCTGTGGGGCGCATGTAGCTGCCACCCCACCCCCGCCCCCAGCACATACATTTGCAGTTGGCGGGTGTGATCATGTTCACACACACGCGAACATGAATACACACCTGTACCTGGTAAGCTGTGTGAGACCCTGGTTTTGAGAACACAGGTGTGACTCGGACCACCCCATCCCAGAACTTCTCCTGTGTGTGTCTGGCCCCATGCTCTGCTCCTCCAGCCCAGCCTCATCTCCCAAACCCCAGCGTTGTCACCCTCACTTCCCACTAGACCCCAGCTCTTGGCCTGGACAGATCTGATGCCAAGGTGCTCAGTGCTGGTTAATCTGTTCTGTTGCACAAACGTGCCTCAGAGGCCAGGGCGGTGCCAGGCGTGGAGCCAAGGGGCAGTGACGTGGACAAGAATGTCCCAAGGAATCTGCCACTGGAAGCTCAGAGCCGGGAGCTTGATACCATTTCAGGCTCTGATCGTGTCCCAGGGCTTCTCAGACGTCTGCTCTAACCTTGATGTCTGCCCAGAGAAGTAGGCAAAAGTGCCCCCACTTTAGGGCTTCCCAGGGGCCACTAGTGGTAAAGAACCAGCCTGCCAATGCAGGAGACCTAAGAAATGTGGATTTGATCCCTGGGTCGGGAAAATCCCCTGGAAGAGGGCATGGCAACCCACTCCCGTATTCTTGCCCGGAGAATCCCAGAGACAGAGGAGCCTGGCGGGCTACAGTCCACGGGGCCACACAGAGTTGGACACGACTGAAGCAACTCGGCACAGATGCATATGCCCCCGCTTTACTGAAGGGAAAACTGAGGTTCACGGAGGTTAACCAGCAACGCACGAAAGAGGAACGCGGGCCTGTCTACCCTACGGCCTGGAGAAGGAAGACTTCAGCTAGGAGACTCTGCCTGGGCTGCGTCACTTGTCCCTCTCCTCCCCCCGCCCCAGCCCCGCTACAGCCGCCAGCATCCTGTCCTGTCTCCCTGTAGCAGTGGGCGGCCTGGGGAAATCCTCCCCCAACTCTGACAAATGAACTAACACACGGGCCCAGGTCACGACCTCCCCTGATTTGTGGCATTAAGGACTCAGTTTCAAGGCCAGGGGTCCTTTAGCTCCAGAAAGCCCCCAAAGACCCTCCTGGGGTCAGAGCTCACCAGCTTTTGAGGGAAAACCGGCCACCCTGTGCAGGCTGCCTCCCCACCTGCTGCCTGAGAGGGGCTGACGGGCAGAGGGCCGGCCCAGCGGCTGTTTGTCTGGGTGGAGCCTGTCGTCACACGGCCTATCTGCCTCCGGTGGGCCCCTCTGTGCCTCGCTGAACCTCTGTGTTCACTGTCACCTCACCGCTGCTTCCAGCACCTCTGCTTTGCCCCAGGGCCCTGCTGCCCTGCACTCTGCTCCCAGAGGAAGCCGGAGTCAGCCGAGGCCACCGACCCACCACTGGAGCCATGGTAGGGCCAAATGGCACCGCTGGTCGGGTCAGTTCGGCCGGTCAGCCCCACCGGCTACATCCAGACTGAGCCCGTGAACCTGGCTTGGGGCAGAGGGGCAAAATTGGGCAAGTGTGGGGCTGAGGGGTGGCCACAGGGAAGCCTTCAAATTGGACTCGAGGCTCTGAGGAGCCGCTGGGGTGCTGGGGAAGGGATAGAAGAGGAAGGCCTGGGCTGTGCTCCTGTATCTTTCCTGGGTGGCTGTGTGAGCTTGGGGAAGTTACTGCACCTCTCTGGGCCTCAGTTTCTGCTCCTGAAAATGAGCGTTGATATCATCCATCCGGTGGTATCGCTGTAAGGCCTAAAAAGGTATGCCATGTGGAGGAACCCAGGCACACAGCAGGGGTCCCTCAAATGGAAATCCATTTCCCAGGGCTCCCTGCTTGGCCTCCAGGCCAGGAAAGGCTGCCATGGAGCCTCCCAGACGCGCCCCTTCCTGCAGGAGAAGACTGGCAGGGAAGCTGAAGGCCAGTTTCCTTCCTTCTTGGGCCACCGGGCCGGCTCTTGCAGCCCCTCCCCCACTGCCCTACTCAGCCCAGTGCGCCTTGTACCACTGGGCCCTTCAGAGGGGTCACCACACCAGAGCAGGAACCAAATACTGCTTTCTCCAGCCGCACCCCTGATCTCACCTCCCTGCTTCTCCTAAGAGTGCTGAGTTTTCTGCATGATCTGCCCAGCCCCAGAACCGCCTCCCTCCACCATGAGCTGATGGAAGAAAATGGTAGCAAGAAGCCCCCACATGGCCACTTGGCTTCAGAACTTCTGACATGTGTTTAGGCTTCCCAGGGGCGCAGAGGGGTGACGAGGGCAAATCTGGAGGCTGGCTCAGCGCCATGGCCTCAGCCTCCCGTCTCTACAATGTCAGGGCAGTGGAAGGATGGGGGTCAGGCAGTCTGAGACCACTCACTGGAGGTGACTCAGCTTTTGTCCTATCACATAGGTCCACGGGTACAAGGGGGTCAAATTCCAAAACTGGGCAAGGACCTATGGCTGTTGCCCGGAGATGTACTTTCAGCCCACATCCGTGGAGGAGATCAGAGAGGTGAGTATCTTAGAACAGTGCCCGATGGCCCAGCCACCAGACCTCCAGTTCCATCCGGATCAGGAATGTGGCTCAGAAATGCCCCCAGAGAGGAGGCTGAGAGGACGACTTCCTGGCTAAGACCCCCATCCCCACCCCAGAATTGCTAGTTGGGCAACAGCACCATGAGGTTTGCCTCCAGCTGAACTCTACTTTCACGTGACCACCTGGGGTGCCCACCAGTGGCTGCCCGATTGTTATTTCTGGCTCAGGTCTCTTCTCTGAGCTGCAGATTGGCATATGACTTCTTTCATCAGAGACATAGCAAACTTTGATGCCCCGAAGGATGTTTTTGATGTTTGTTTGCTTTCAACCTATTCTATTGCGGTCTTCCTAACTCTATACCAACCACCTGGTTGCTCAAACTGGAAGCCAGGAAGTAGGTCACTGTCCCTTTTTTACCCTTATCTGACTTCAGCAAGTCCTGGCTTGGAAGTTTCTAGAATCCACCTCCTTCTCCCCAACACTGGTGTCACAAAGCCCCGGCCACCACCCCTTCCCCACCTGCCACGGCCTGAAATGGTCTCACCACTGATCTCTGTCCGACTCTGTGACCCCGTGAACCGTAGCCCACTAGGCTTCTCTGTCCAGGGGACTTTCCAGACAAGAATACTGGCGTGAGTTGCCATGTCCTTCTCCAGGGGATCTTCCTGACCCAGGGATCAAACCCGCATCTCCTGCTCTGGCAGGCGGATTCTTTACTTTTGATCACAGGACAGACCAAGCATTTTCCTACCTCTGTATCTTAGCCCTTGCTATTCCCACTACCTGGAATGCCTGACCCTTCACTTTTCACGGGACCAACACCTTTGCATCGTTTAGCACTCAGGGTAAATCACCTCCTCAGAGACTTCCAGACCACTTCATCTGAGGATGTCCCCATCTTCTGCATCTCGGATCCTTGCTTATTTCTTTCACTGCATTCAAAACCTGCAGCTACTTCACTGACATGGACTTTTTCATACTTTTTTCTCTCTCCCCCATAAGGATGTAAGGCCACGTTTTTCCTGTTTTCCATTGCATCCTTAGCACACCTAGCCCTTTATCGGGCACACAGAAAGCATTTAATGAATATTTGTTGAATGAATGAGTGAATGAATGAATGAATGGACAAGACCCAACCTCTGCTCTTGAAAGGCTTACCCCAAGACAGTTTGCATAGGACTAACCCAGAGGATGCATGTTTCACTAGAATTAGCAGAGCACAAAGAGGGGAGAGATTCACATGTCTGTGAGCCTGTGCATGCGTGGGAATGACATGGCCACCACTGGTGATCAGCACCACCTGCTTCATATCTGTGGTCTCACCTGTCCCCATCCATATCTGTGAGGTAGTGATTATTAGCCCATTTAACAGAAGGGCAAACAGTCTCAGAGAGGCTTTGGAATTTCCCCTTGTTATTAAATAGTATCAGAGCCAGATTTTAAACCTGGATTCGAAGCCCCCACTTTCTCAAGGAGAAGAATGAAGGAAAATGATCACTGAGTCAGCCTGGAGGATGAATAGGAGCTCAAAAGGGAGCTGGGGTAGAGCAGTGGGAGATGAGGAGAGGACAGGTGAAGAATGATCAGAGTCTTCAGTGGCTGGGGGTGGGAATGTTTGCGGAGCAGAGAGGGCGAAAGAGGACGGCTAAGAGGTGGAGTGGCTTTGAATGGATCCGAGGGCCTTGAATGCCGAGAAAACAGGCTTCATACTGAGCTAAGAGCTGATGTCCTGTGTGCAAAGTTCTTCTGAGCTGTGCTGGCCTGCACCCCACTCACTTCCTGGCCCTTCTCTCTGGCTCTTTCCTGGAGTGGCCTGCACGGCGGCCTCCAGCCAGGCAGTGCCTGGGGGACTGGGGATGCAACGCCTGGGTGGCCAGCTGCCTCGCAGAGAAAGGCCCGGGCTGAGGCTGATGCAGGTGCTGCCTCCACAGGTGCTGGCCCTGGCCAGGCAGCAGAACAAGCGGGTGAAGGTGGTGGGTGGTGGCCACTCGCCCTCAGACATCGCCTGCACTGACGGCTTCATGATCCACATGGGCATGATGAACCGCGTCCTCAAGGTACTCGGAGCTCTGGGCTCTCTGCCTCAGCTGCACCCCATGCCGCTTCCCTGACTCCAGGGTGGAGGTGGAGGCTCCTCTTCCCTCATGCCTCATCCCCTCCTGGCCTTTGAGTCCCAAAGTGACCCCCCCCCATTCCTGGTCCACTTGTGATCACCCTCACCCCCCACAGGGCCTGCCCTGGACTCCTTCAAGCCTCACATCTGGTCTGTGTGCACCCTTGTGGCCACAGAGAGGATGTCCACAAGTCAGGCCTCCAAAGGTGGATTCATGACAAATCCAGGATTTACACTTAACTTGTTCTGCATATTGGGAAACTGAAGATCAGAGAGGGGGGCGTGACTTGCCTAAGGTCACACAGCTGACCAGCGGCAGAGCTGGCGCAGCCTCGGGAGTCTGACACCAGCCCTGTGCTAGGATACATTCATTCAAGCAGCTCACACCCTCCCCTCCCCTGCCCACAACCAGGAGCCTGCCAGGGATGAGGGAGCAGGCCATGCAGGGCTCTTGTTCCCACCCGACAGGGCCAGCTCCTCTGAGCTGTCATTTTCTCCTGGTACCTGCCCCTCCATCTCTGCTAGCAGAGATTCTAGATTTCTCTGTACTATTTATTTCCTGATTTGCTCAGGCCAACCATCTCCACCCCGTAGAAAATGCTCTGGTCAAAACATCAGTCATGGCAGGAATTAACTCTGATTGCTAATTAGTGAGGACCGGGCTCTAGTAATTGATTTTGCCCAGGCTCTGTGCTCAGGTCGGTGAAATGTGTGTTCTGGAGTCCACAGATGTGAATTCTTATCTCGTTTCCACTGCCGATGTTTGTGTGACCTTGGGCGAGTGACTTAGAATCCCTGAACTTTAGTCTCCAGGCTGTGAAATGGAAAGACTGCTCCTCCCCTCCCTTCCCCACCACGGGTAGCCAGGGGTGTCAGGGCATAGAACCACTGTCCCACGTGGCTGAGGAGACCTGGGCGCCAGTCCCAGCCCTATGGTGACCCTGAGTAAACCTCTTCTCTTCCCTGCCCCTTATTTCTTTCCCCTGTGACTAGAAGGGTTGCAAGGACAGTCACTGAGCCCCAGCACTCTAGGGCTCTGCCTGCACCCCCTTTTGGCTGCCTGCAGCAGGAGGCAGCTTGGGCTGACTGTGGGCTGGGACAGACATGCTCGTACTCACAGCCTTGCATGGCTGCAGGACGGGGGCTGGGTGACTGCCTAGCTCATCCTAGCCTGTGCCGGTCTCTTGCAGGTGGACACAGAGAAGAAGCAGGTGACCGTGGAGGCCGGCATCCTCCTGACTGACCTGCACCCGCAGCTGGACAAGCATGGCCTGGCTTTGTCCAAGTAAGAGCCACCTCGCCCATTCCCAGGGCAGGTGCCAGTGATGACCATTGCTCCCCACCCTGACCTCAGCCAGACACTCAAGGATCTGGCAGGGGCCAGAGAGGAGCACGTTTTAGGATGCACCTGTTTCTCTGGATCCCTGTCCCATCCCCACAGGGCATCCATCTCCCCACCCCCGGGTGTCCAGGGGCCATTATATGAGAATAGAAAGAAATTGTTGTTTAGTTGCTAAGTCATGTCTGACTCTGCAAGCTGAACTGGGGACGAGATTCCCAGGCAGGAGATGGACCTGAGCTCTGAGGGGCCTTGCACCACAACCCTGGGAGGTATTGTCCCAGGAAGCCTGACTGTGTCCCTCCTCCTCCCCCCAGCCTGGGAGCTGTGTCAGACGTGACAGCAGGTGGCGTCATCGGGTCTGGAACCCACAACACGGGGATCAAGCACGGCATCCTGGCCACACAAGTGAGTTCACTTGCTTCGATGCTGACCACCAGGGAGAGGGGAGGATGGGCCAGGGCCCCTTCACCCTTGTCATCGGTGCTCCTGACAAGCAGGCATTCCAGGATGGTGTCGGCAGAGCTCTGTGGGGGCCTTGAACACACCTGGGTCTCTCTTCTGATGGAGACTCTGCAGGGCCCTCCAGAAACATTGTCTCTCTGAACCTCATGAGTCCCCAGCAGACACAAGTGACAAAGCCACCCCCGTGTGTGTTGACACAGTTCCCCATCTCTGGGGAGCTTCCTGGCCACCCTGGGGAAAAGGGCAAGCAGAGCAAAGGGTTCCATCCCCAGGGAAAGCTCTGAACTGGAAGCCAGGCAGGGTGTAGGGCCTTTCCAAGTTAGCAAGTTGGGGAGGAGCCAAGAAGGAGCCGAGCACACAGGCCTGGGATCACACCTGACCTTCACCCAAAAGCTTTTAAGATTATTTTGATGTGGACCACTTTGCTTCCGCGGTGGCTCAGACGGTAAAGAGTCTACCTGCGGCGCAGGGGACCAGTGTTCAATCCCTGGGTCAGGAAGATCCCCTGGAGAAGGAAATGGCAACCCACTCCAATACTCTTGCCTGGAAAATCCCATGGGTGGAGGAGCCTGGAAGGCTACAGTCCGTGGGGTGGCAAAGAGTCTGACAAGACTGAATGACTTCACTTTCTTTTCTTTCACTTTTTACAATCTTCATTGAATTTGTTACAATATTGCTTCTTTTTTATGTTTTGGTTTTTGGCATGTGAGATCTTAGCTCCCCAGCCAAGGATCAAACCCCCTGCCCTCTGCACTGGAAGGCAGAGTCTTAACCACTGGACTGCCAGGGAAGTTCCCACCCAAAAGTATTTCTTAAACTTCATGGGAGTCCAGTATGGGGCACAGGTTTGGGACTCAGATGTGGGCCCAAAACCTGCCTCCCACATGCATTAGGTGTGCACATGTGTGCAGGTTGTTTAACTCATCTGGGCATCCCTGTTTTCAGCTGTTACCTCAAGAGAATCCTCCTCAACCTGTGGGGGATTGAGGGTTAATGAGACAGTGTGTATGAGAGCCTGGGGGCCCAATGACAGTTCACGACATGCGTTGGGAGCCACCCCTTCCACCTGCAATGCAGGAGTCCCTGGTTCGATTCCTGGGTCAGGAAGAGCCCCTTAAGGGATAAGCTATCAACTCCCTACCCCTTCCACCTGCAATGCAGGAGTCCCTGGTTCAATTCCTGGGTCAGGAAGATCCCCTGGAAGGGGGCATAGCACCCCACCCCAGTATTCTTACCTGGAGAATTCCATGGACAGAGGAGCCTGGTGGGCTACAGTCCATGGGGTCACAAAGAGTCTTTCACTTTCACAAGGGACTTTCACTTTTACTTTCTTTCCCTTAGGAAGCCCAGGTAAGCAAGACAGGCCCTGGCACGTGGGGATGAGAGCTCCTCTGTTTAATTCTACAAGTACGCTGATGGCAGGGAGCAAGGGGAAGACACTGGCATCTTTAGTATCTACTGTCCCCCAGGCACTTAGCTGAGTGCTTCACCTACTCTCTCTGAGATGGTTATGACCCTCATTTCACAAATAAGGAAACAGAGAGGTTAAGTCACACATCCAAGATCACACAGCTGGTGAGTCAGGGCCCTCCTTTATTATCGCTGGACCCCGCTGCTGTTTCACTGGCCAGTGCTCAGCTCAGCCCCAGATCTCCAACAAAGTCTGTTTGTTTGTTTTTAATAAAGATTATCCTAACGCCCTCACTCCTACAGCAGGCCACTGTGCCCCACTTCTGCCAGCTTCTCTTCTCTGGTTCTGGTCGCTGTTAATCAGAATTAGTTCAGCTTTATCTGTTCTCTCACCCTGGGCACCCCGCCGCCAACTGCACATGTCAAAAGCAATTTCCGTCCCAGTGAGCGGATAGCAGAGTGTGGACAGGGACTTCAGCAGACAATGAAGAAGGGTTCCTCTGGAAACAGGGGCAAGGAGAGTGATGTTCATCACCTGTCTCCAACTGGGCGGCCCACTCTGCAGAGCCCAGAGATTCCACGTTTGGTAGGGCCAAGTAGGGGATTCTAGATCCAAAGGCAAGGGAGAGGTCCCCAAATGAGAAAATGGACTGGACTTGGCCGAGATGGTGCTCAGGAGGGCAGCAAGCAGACAGCCTGCAAGAGACTCTGGTCCCCAGGGCTGCGTGTTGGGACAGCATGGCCAGCTCCCCACCCAGGGCCTCGTGGCTCTTTGGAACTGATCTCATCTTAGCTCTCTTCCAGGCAGAGGACAAGCTTGCTGAATCCTGACTTTGAAATCCACAGGATGAGCAAGGCAGCTGGGGGAGGGCAAGCCACTGGGGTGCCACGGAAATGCCTGTGATGGATGGGCCCCCTCCCTGCTGAGGGCTGATGCCACCCAGACACAGCCCCCTCACTCCATTTCTCCTCCTACCCTCCCCCAAGACTGAGGCTCCCTCGGTCTGGGATTGGAAACCTAGCTGGGAAAGTCCCCAGGGTCAGATACATGGTGGGACTCATGACCAGATACATCTGGGAATCGGAGACACTGGGCCTCACTTGCAAGGACAAACAAGGAAGTGAGGGCTTTACCGGAAGCCTGGGATACTGAAGCGTGGTTCTTCTCCCACTGCCAGGTGGTGGCACTGACCCTGCTGATGGCCGACGGGACCATTCTCGAGTGTTCCGAGTCCAGCAACGCAGAGGTATTCCAGGCTGCGCGCGTGCACCTGGGCTGCCTCGGAGTCGTCCTCACAGTCACACTGCAGTGTGTGCCCCAGTTCCACCTGCAGGAGACCACCTTCCCCTCAACCTTGAAAGAGGTACTGTCTCTCATTCGCCACTGCTCAGCCTCAAAAAAGAAATGGAGGACATTAATAAGTCATGCTCCTCTGAGCTCTGCAGGTCCCCAGAATGGGACAGTGAGCTGACCTCACCAGCCCTTCTTTGACCCCAGAATACTGTGGCAGTATCCCTTTGTGAGCAGGTCAGGGGAGCTCAGAGGAGCTGGGTGATAAGGGGCAGAAAGGATGGCTTCTGAATGATGGCAATGTTTTTTGAATGAATGAAAATCCATGTTGGTTAGCTGGAAAAATGGATGATTGGATGGATGGATGAATGGATACGTGGATGGATGACTAGATGGACAGATGATCAGACGGATGGATGAATGGATGATGGATTGATGTAAGGACGGATGGATAGCATGCCATAGACCAGAAATGCCTGATAAGCATGGATCTATCCCTGGTAATTGCTAAGCTACGGGACTCAAATCTATGGTTCCAAGTTCCTCAGCATCTGAGCTCCTCCATAGTCACCTCACCATTCAATATGAGTAGACCCCCTGCACCGATGGAGTTGGTAGTGATGTGAACACTGCTGGCCCCACACAGTTACGGTGGAATTTGGGGTCAAACTGAATGCTGGCAGTACCACCCCCAAGCTGTGACCTTGAGTCAGCCATTGAACCTTGCTGAGCCCCAGTTTCCTCATCCAAAAACAGTAAATCATGTTTACCTTAAAGTATTGAACCTGAGCATTAAATCAGATAACACTTGAAAAGTACCTAGTTCAGTACTAAAATATGCTCCTCAGGGTACCTAGGCAGTGAAAAATGGAAAATACTGTTATCTAGCATCTGGTCTAAAAAATCCCTACCATTGGAATTTCTAATACATTAAACCTCACGGCAAAGTATTTAAATGCAGAAGGTCCTTTATGCAGAGGCATGGTGTTTGATGGGGCTCTCCTGGTGGCTCAGCGGTAAAGTATCTGCCTGCAACGCAGGAGACGCAGGAGTTTCGGATTCAATCCTTGGGTTGGGAAGGTCCCCTGGAGGAGGGCATGGCAACCCACTCCAGTATTCTTGTCTGGAGGATCCCATGGACAGAGGAGCCTGGTGGGCTAAAGTCGGTAAGGTTGCAAAGAATCGGACCCAGCTGAAGCAACTGAGCACGCATGCACACGTGGTGTTTGGTGGAACTTTAGCCCCAGAACTCTCCACTGGTGGCTGAAAAAGTGATTCCAAGGATGCTCTTGGGCACGGGTCCCCATTCCTTGAGATCTAATGCCTGATGATCTGAGGTGGAGTTGATGTAGTAATGACAGAAATAAAGTGCACAGTAAATGTAATGCACTTGAATCATCCTGAAACCATTACCCCATCCTGGTCCGTGGAAAATTTGTCTTCCATGAGACCAATCCCTGGTGCCAAAAATATTGGGGACTGCTGGTCCAGGGGATGCGGCACTGATTCCTAGAGCATCAATGCTGAGCACGTGTGGGCCAGTCTTGGCAAATGAGTTGCCTGATGCTTTGGCCCAAGAAAGGATTACAAGGACATTTCATGGAATTGTTTGACAGTGATACTGTGTGGCTAAGCCAGCGAGCTCCAAAAGGGTGGAACCAGTCCACTTGGAGTCACCCCAGACTCTGAGCCACCTCAAGAGACTGCTTCAACTAGCCACATCCCCAGACCAGTGTTAAGGGGCTGATCTAAGCTTCTTGTTCACTCCAAGCAGGCCCTAGCTTCAAATATAGTCACATGCCAAGGATGAGGGCTTCTACACGTTGCATTTTAGGTCAATGCAATTCAGTGCAAAGCAGAGGTCAACACTCCCCTCAGCGACTGGCTGGGAGAGTAGACGTGGTCACCCACGGAAAAAGGGCTTGGGTGAGGAGAGAAGGAGCCTTAGTGCTGAGTGTCCAGGACAGAGCAGCCAGACAAGTCCAACACTGTGAGGAGTTGGGGAGCAACACCAGGGTCTGGTCATCAGGAGATCACTGCTGACCTCAGAGAGCATGGTGTCAATGGAGCAGCGGGCAGGTTAAGGGGTCGGCATCTCAGGCAGAGAGAGGAGATGGGCAGAGATCACCTTCAACCAGAAAGGGACCACCTTCCAGCCTCTCACTTAGGTCAGAACTTGTTCATTTTTAAGCTGAATAATTTGACCCAGAGATAAAGAGATTGCTTCTTTTGCCAGTAGGATTGGCCCCGGGGCTCCTACCAGGACCAAGCCCTTCAAACTTTTGGAGCCTTTTTATTTTTTAAATTATTTATTTGTCTGCATCAGGTCTCAGTTGCAGCATGTGGGATCTAGTTCCCTGCCCAGGGATCGAAACCAAGTCCCCTGGATTGGGAGCGTGGAGTCTCAGCCACTGGACCACCAGGGAAGTCCCTTCTTTGCCGTTTTAAAAGTAGGGTCAGACTAGATGAACCCTGAGGTCTTTTCCAGCACTGACGTTACTTGGATACAAAACTGTGCCCCGCCTCATCGCCCCACCCTGGAGACACAGGGTCCTTCTCTCACCTGGAGCATCTGGGGATGTTGGGTCTTCTTATCCCTGGGGAGGGGCGTGAATCCTGGTGTGGAGTCCCCCATCATTCCCCTGTGACCCCAGCCCCTCCCTTGAGGGCTCACAAGGCTGAATGCCGCGCTGCCTCCTCTTCTGTGAGTCAGCAGGTCCTCTGTGGATTCTCTCCCTCCCCTCTGCACAGCTCCGGCTGCCCGTCCGCCCGGAGCTGCATGGGTCTCCACCAGGCCCATCATCAGTGTCCATCGCATCCGTGGACAAGCCTTCCCTGCCCAGTCTCTGGCCACAGACAGGGACTGCGCAGAGGGCAGGTGGCATTTACAACCCTATGATTTCCTCCCAGGGGCGTGTGCTGTCCATGGCCCTGCATTCAATTCTCTTTTACCCTCTCTGCTCAGAGCAGCCTTTAAAGGGCCCCTTCAAGGGGCTGGGAATGCTTGTGAGGAAGAGTAAGATGCAGGTGGGAAGCCGAGTCCCAGGCTGCTCCCCTCAGAGGAGGGCAGTCCAGGGAGGAAGGAAAGAGGACCGATCAGAAAACTGTCCCCGGAGCAGCTTCTCCTCACTCTTGCTCCCCCTGAATGCTTTCCTTCCGAAAAGAAAAATGATGAGACCTCATTTCCAGGAGCAGGCAGGTGCCTGAGAACCAATGTATGCTTAGTCACTTAGTCGTGTCTGACTCTTTGCAGCCCCATGGACTGCAGCCCACCAGGCTCCTCTGTCCAGGGATTTCCCAGGCAAGAATACTGGAGTGGGTTGCCATTCACTTCTCCAGGGAATCTTCCCTACCCAGGGATCGAACCCAGGTCTCCCACATTGAGAGCAGATTTACTGTCTGAGCCACAAGGAAGAATTTATTAAACATCCACCCCTCTCTGAGGTTTTCCCTCTCCTGCCCACCCCCATGCTGCGTGTGGTCCATCTCAGACGCAGCTCCCTGCTTCCCAGATCTGATTCTCTTATCTGCACCTCAACACAGCTTCTGAAGGCTGCTCAACGCCATCTGAAGGGAAGGGAGAGTTGGAATCAGTGCTTCTGGGCAGAGGGGCCAAGAAAGGGGTGGCCTCCCTGGCTTCTTATGACAAGGTCTCAGCATTCCCAACTTTCTGCAGCCTAGCTGGTATGAAATCACAGTTACCGAGAAGACTGGAGGATTTTGGAAATGGCTGTCAACCTCTGCCCTTTATGCCACACAAACCATAATGAGATGTGAGAAGTACAGCCGCTGCCTGGATCACTGCCTCCCCCAACTCCACGGGAAGCAGGGGTGGTCCCTGGGACACACCAACCTCGCCAGCAGCATCCCAGTGCCCACCACTCTCTGGGCAGCCGGCCACTGACGCCTGGGCAACCCCGACCATGGGACAGGGAGCCCTCAGCTTCCGCTCACAGGCCTGGTGATCAGTCCTGTGAGTCAGTTCAGTAGCGGGGCTCATTTTGGACGGGACCGAACCCTCTAGAACCCCTCCTGCCAATGACATGCCAAGGAAGACATTCCTCTGGGGCCCGCCCCCTTTGATGGTGCTCCCGGGAACCACCAGTCAGACTGAGGAAAGATGATCCTGGGGACCCTCCTCCCCCAGATAGGACCGTCTGCAGGCCCTGAAGAGTCACAGTGGGATCGGTCCAGGGCAGGGGCTCCATCTTCCAGTGACCACGCAATGCTCTGGTAGGGACGCAGAGGGCACAGAACTGGAGTGTGCGTGCTGTCCGCCTCGAGGCGCTTAGAGTTTCGCATGGGGGGAGAGATAGGCCTTGTCCCTCTGAAGCAGGGAGGAAAGGAAATGACAGATGCCAGGACACAGGCACAAGGTATGGTGTGAAAGTGGCTCTCGTGACTCCATTCTGGGTCGGAACCTGGGCTCCCAGAAAGGGGTGCCACTGTTACTTTACTGCTAAGATTCTGGGCAACGGAGGATGGCCCTGGAGGCTGGGACAGGAGAGAAGGGGGGATCTTCTGCTCTCTCAGTCCCATCCTCCAGGCAGAGCTCCAGAGCATGTTCCCTAGTCTCCCAGGAGAAAGGGTTCCGCCCAGAGGTGATGGGTCATGGGTCCATCACCCAGTCAGGGTGGAAGTGACAGTGACAGGGACCTGGTGTTTCTTGCTGAACTTTTCACGGGTCTACAGCCCAGCAGAAGAGGGCCTCCTCTTCAAATAAGGAATCATAGAGCCCTTTATTTTCTTGGACTCCAAAATCACTGTGGACAGTGACTGCAGCCATGAAATTAAGACATTTGCTCCTTGGAAGAAAATCTATGACAAACCTAGACAGCATATTAAAAAACAGAGACATCACTTTGTGGACAAAGGTCCATATAGTGTTTTCCCAGTAGTCATGTATAGATGTGAGGGTTGAACCGTAAAGAAGGCTGAGTGCCAAAGACTTGATGCTGTCAAATTGTGATGCTGGAGAAGACTCTTCAGAGTCCCTTGGACTGCAAGGAGATCAAACCAGTCAATCCTACAGGAAATTAACCCTGAATATGCATTGGAAGAACTGATGCTGAAGCTGAAGCTCCGATATTTTGGCAACCTGATGCGAAGTCGACTCATTAGAAAAGACTCTAATGCTGGGAAAGATTGAAGGCAGGAAGAAAAAGGGATGACAGAGGATGAGATGGTTGGATGGTATCACTGACTCAATGGACATGAGTTTGAGCAAACTCCAGGAGATGGTGAAGGACAGGGAACCCTGGTGTGCTGCAGTCCATGGGGTCGCAAAGAGTCGGATATCACTGAGCAACCGAACGACAAGAAAGAACCCTGCAGCATTTACTGTGTCCAAGTCCCTAGGCCAGCAGCTCTGGGGTGAGGGTTTAGGAAACTGGCCCACAGGGAAGATCTGGTTCACTACCTGCTTTTATAAATAAAGTTTTATTGACACACCGCAGTGATCCTCATTCATGTATTGTCTGTGGTGCTTTCACGCTACCACAGCAGACGGGAGGAAACAGCGCAAAGCCTAATATATTTACTATCTGGCCCTTAACAGAAAACTATGTGCTGATGTCTGCCCTCGAGGAGAAACCAAATGTGAATGAGATGCTTGATGAATTTCAGGACAGATGTATGCTTCCGTACCTGTAATATGCTTCTGGGATGGATGTAATATAAATAAAAACCACTTAGAATGGAAGGAGACAGCCCTGGTGGGGGTAGGGGTGGAGTTAAATTGAGCATTTGAATTACAGCACATCTGAATTCAGATCTGACCCTTTCCACGTGGTCACTTGTGGGCAATGGTAACAGTACTGGACAGTGTGTGTGGAAGAAGTCCTCTTAATGCTAGGCTGTTTGGGCCCAATTCCATTGGAAATGGAGAGCTGCTGGGGATTTTTGAACTGTGTCTTGGGATGCTTCCCTGTAGATGTTGTCTGGAAAGATGAAAAATAGGGCAAATTATGAAGCTAGTGCAGAAGAGCCAGTGAGAGCTAAGAAGGGCCCGGGCTAAGCCACGTCAGCAGGAGCAGACCTTAGGGGAAGGCTGGAGAGATATGAGCAGAGATGGAATAGGGTGACCCACAGCCTGGGCTGACGTGTGGCAGGGCAGGTTCGGGATAGCAGCCAGGTCACTGGAAGGCAACAACGGTCCGCCCATTCCTGTATCTCCTGGGTCCCATCAAGCATCAGTTAACAAGTCAGGGGTCCTCTCTGAAGTGATGACCAGGATTCAGAATTCTAAAATTCCACTGCTCCCAGGTGCTCCAAATTGAAGTTTTAGGTGGGCTCATTCCTTGGTGTTTCACCTTGGTTTTTCCTTCCTTTCTGATCAGATATGGAAATCACAGGTTGTTTTTGTTGTTTTCCAGTCGCTAAGTCATGTCCGACTCTTTGTGATCCCATGGACTGCATCGCACCAGGCTTTCCTGTCTTTCACTATCTCCCAGAGTCTGCTCAACTTCATATTCACTGAGTCAGTGATGCCATCCAACCATTTCATCCCCCGCTGCCCCCTTCTCCTTTTGCCTTCAATTTTTCCCAACAACAGAGTCTTTTCCAGTGAGTCAATTATTGGCATCAAGTGGCCAAAGTATTAGAACTTCAGCTTCTGCATCAGTCCTTCCAATGAGTATTCAGGGTTGATTCCCTTTCAGATTGACTGGTTTGATCTTGCTGTGTTTACAGCTTGTAAACTACTTTCACATCCATGACCTCCCTTGGTTCTCACAACAGTCCTGGAAGGAAAGAAGGAAGGAAGGAATGAAGAAAAGAAGGACAGAAAGCTATTTCTTTCTTGGTTCTACAGATGAAGAGATGCTGCTTCCTGAGAGTCACAGCAGGGAACCTGGTGGGGAATAGGGCTGGATCCCCAGATGTGTGCCAGGATTGTTCACATTCAGAACCTAAACTCTCCACTGGGTACATGCCACAAGGCAGGCACTCTACTCAGGAGCTTCAGCATAGATTATCTCATTTCATTTGCACAACTACCCATATGTTGTTGGGGGGCGGGGGATGAGCAGTGGGAAGCCAAGGCTCCAGGGATATGGATCCAGCAAGGTTGTGCCACTGGCAAGCCGCCAGGCCAGAACTTGAATCCAGAACTTACTCCAAAACCAGCACTCTCCCTCTCCTTCCCAACTGCCTGTCAAACCCCAAATCTGCATCTCCTTTGGCTCAGAATTTGTCATGTGTCAGCCTGATGGGTGTCAGGGAGACATGATTTGCTCTGTGACATCTCCACATGTATGGATGAGCTATTCAGAGCCAGACACTCCTGTTCATCTTATTAAAGCCCACTGCGGTGTCAGGGGTTGTGGGAACAAGTGATGATGACAGTGATGCTGACAGTGACAATGTAAGAGTGATAGTAGCAGCAGCAGCTTACACCTGTACGGAGCTTACTGTGCTACTCATTGTTCAGTTCAGTTCAGTCGCTCAGTCATATCCGACTCTTTGCAACCCCATGAACCGCAGCACACCAGGCCTCCCTGTTCATCACCAACTCCCGGAGTCCGCCCAAACCCATGTCCAAGTCAGGATAAACGAGAACTCATTTTTATCCTCTGCATAACTCAATGAAGTCAGCCTGTAAGTGGATCATTTTAATGTCCATGGCATGCATGTGTTCAGTCATATCCAACTCTTTGTGGTTCCATGGATGGTAGCCCACCAGGCTCCTCTGTCCATGGGATTCTCCAGGAGAGAATACTGGAGTGGGTTGCCATTCCCTTCTCTAGGGGATCTTCCCAACCCAGGGATCGAAACTGTTTCTCTTGCATCTCCTGCATTGGTGGTGGATTCATTACCACTTAATGTCCAGCATCTTATAAGACACATCGCATGCTCTTTGGCAATGTTAGGACCACTTGGGATATTTTCTTTTGATGGGGGGCCCTGACTTCCAGCATCCGCACCGTCATCCTGTGGCCAACACAATCTCCTCTCCTTCCTCAGGTTCTTGACAACCTGGACAGTCACCTGAAGAAATCCGAATACTTCCGCTTTCTCTGGTTCCCACACAGCGAGAACGTCAGTGTAATCTACCAGGACCACACCATCAAGGTAGCCGTGGGCATCCTCCCCACCACCCCCCACCCCCCACTGCCCAGCTCCAGGGCACCTAAAGCCCGTTACCATCCTGATGATCGGTGAGAGGTGAGAGGAAAAGCAAAGGGTGAGCATCCCTGAGCATGAAGAGGGGAGCACTAAATGCCAGAGGGTGGAAGGAAGAGGGAAGGTGGTCCCAGTAAGGGTCCGTGAGTCTGTGAGGAGGGATACAGGGGCAGGAGGTCAAGGGACAATGCAGATGTGGGAAGCAAAGATGGAGGTGTGGGCAGGACAGGCTACTGAGTCCTAAGCAGTCAGGACAGACCTCAGGAGCCAGCTAGCACATCCCATCTTCCCTCCAGCACCCTATCCTTCCCACCCCCAGGGGAAGAAACCCATGGTTTTGTCTCCCCACCACCATGTCCTTGGCAAACAGGCTGCTTCTCAGCAGAATAAAATAAAGCCATCACTTAGGAAGATGTTGACCAGACAAGTCAGGCGAAGGCCAGAACACCTACTATGTGTATGGAGCTGGCATGGGGTTCATAAAGGGTGATTGCCAGACACCAGGCTCATCAGCTCTGCAGAGAAGATACACAGGCAATTCTTGGTCTTAAGCAAAACAATCACATAAGCACGAAACAGAGGGGACAGGTCATGGGAATCAGCAGTGCCACCAGGAATGAGGCTTTCGGTCGTCCTGGCCAGTGGGTCCCCCCTCCCCCAGCACACACACACACAGCTTCTCCTGGGACACACAGTTCCAGCTCAGAACTGACCACAGACTCTGCTTCCCAGCCGCCCTCCTCTTCAGCCAACTGGTTCTGGGACTACGCTATTGGATTCTACTTACTGGAGTTCCTACTCTGGATCAGGTAGGAATGCCACTGTATCTTTTCCCAGCACCTGCCATCTACTGCTGGGGATGTGGTCCATCAGAAGAACAACATCCCACCTTCAGAGATGCAAACTGGGTCTGTCTGCACAGTCCAGAGCAGTGAATTCCAATCCTGGGGAGCTTGTTTTTAAAAATACCCATGTCCAGGTTGCACACCCTGGCTCATGGGTGATGTGAACCTTCATATTGTCCAGTTTCTTACCTCCTTCCCAGCCTGAAGTCTGTGCTCAGGCTCAAGCATCCAGACACATAACTATGAGTGATGAGGAAGGCCTTATAGGTCCTTGAGCAGTGACACTATATTCAGCTAAGATGTGGAATGGCATCTGGTAGAAACTTTTGAAATGTTTCATACGCATAAATAATATAGGCAACACATATGTAAAGTATGTTGCTGTTGTTGTTGTTCAGCCACTAAGTTGTGTCAGACTCTTTGAGACCCCCTGGACTGTAGGCCAGCAGGCTCCTCTGTCCATGGGATTTCCCCAGGCAAGAATACAGGAGTGGGTTGCCATTTCCTGCTACAGGAGATCTTCTTGACCCAGGGATTGATTTTTTGTGTCTCCTGCATTGACAGGCAGATTCTTTACCACCTGGGAAGCCCTAATGGTGTATAGACATATTTAAACTTATTGTTAAGTGTATCCATCTATTATTTTATCTTGGAGACTTTGGTGTCTTATTAAAGACAGTGAGTCCAGCCTGGAGGCCATTGCTCCATCAGATGATGGATCGGCAGTGAGAGTGGAAAATGCCCAGCCAGACTTCTCTCCCCTTCCATCACAGCAGCCTGGCAGCTTTATGTGCCTGTGTCTGTGGAGTCCAAGCCAGAAAGCATCCAAATAAATTGAGCTCTAAATCACAGTGGCCACATCCCGGGCAGGGACGCATGCTCTGAGGGAGCTCCATGGCCTCTGAGCCCCACCCATGTGGTTCTCACTTAATGGCCTCTGGAAACCACGTCCACTTGGCCTCACCCTTGCAGCTCTGGGCCGCTAGCTGGGCCATGTGCCCAAGGATGCAGCAGTGAAAGCTAAATAATGGATTGGGTCTTGGTGAGTTGGCTTCCCTGGTGGCTCAGTGGCAAAGAACCCGCCTGCCAATGCAGTAGATGCAGGTTCGATCCCTGGGTCAGAAAGATGCCCTGGAGGAGGAAATGGCAACCCCCTCCAGTATTCTTGCCTGAGAAACCCCATGGACAGAGGAGCCTGACGGGCTACAGTCCACAGGGTCACAGAGACTCGGATGCAACTTAAGATGCATGCACTGTTGGTGAGAATGTAAACTGGAGCATCCACTATGGAAAACAATATGAGGTTCCTCAAAAAGTTAAAAATAGAATTTCTCTTATGACCCAGCAATTCCACCTCTGACTATATGTCACAAAGAACTGAAAGCACAATTTCAAAGAGATATTTGCACATCTGTGTTCACAACCTAAAAGTGAACATAACTATCCAACTGATGACTAAACAAAATGGGACATAAAAAAAAAAATGGGACATATAGCTACGCAATGGAAAACTATACAGCCTTTAAAAAGGAAGGAAATTCTGACACAGACTGCCATGTGAATGAATCTTGAAGACATGATGATAACTGAAATAAGCCAGACACATAAGAGGACAAATATTGAGTGATTCCACTTATATGAGGCAGCCAGAGTAGTCAAATTCATAGAGATGAGAAGTATGGAAGGCTGCCGGAGAATAATGGAAGTTGATGGAGGCTGGAGGGAGAGAGAAATGGGGAGGTAGTTTTTAGTGGAGACAGAGTTTCAGTTTTGCAAGATTCTGGAGATCCACTGCTCAGTCATGTGAATATACTTAACACTACTGAACTGCACACTTAACAATGGTTAAGAGGGTAAATTTTATATTATGTGGTTTTTTCTTTTATATCACAATTAAGATGAAACACTTTAACACTAAAAACAACCTAGTCATTAAAGAGGGAGAGAAGAATAAAATGTAGACTAAAATCCATAATTGGAGCCCCGGTCAGCCACAGGGAGAGTGATGCAGGGGGACCTTCACATTCCCTGGAGGGATTTCCAGGCTGCAGATTAGCACACGTGGCACAGAATGTAGAGAATGAAGCCCCAGTGTGTAAAGGACTCAGTCCACTGCCTGCAACACAGCCAGTACTTACCCACTGCTGGATAATTTGATGATCACGACCCCTATGCCCTGCCCCCCAGCACCTTCTTGCCAGGCCTTGTGGGCTGGATCAATCGCTTTTTCTTCTGGCTCCTGTTCAACGGGAAGAAGGAAAACTGCAACCTCAGCCACAAGATCTTCACCTACGAGTGCCGCTTCAAGCAGCATGTCCAGGACTGGGCCATCCCCAGGTAAGGGCTGAGTGGGCCACCCTGCGGGTGGGTCAGCAACAGATAGCTCCCTTTGGGTCCTGCTCACAGCCATCCTACCTGTTATTTCTGGGGGAAACGGGAAGTTCTGAGTCCCCGTGCAGTGTCCTTGCACCATTGTGGCTCTCGGGAAACCAGCCATGGGGTCCACTCCACTCTCCCCACGGGCCCCTCTCCAGCCGTGAGGCTGGGAGAGCAGGTTTAGACTGAAACGTGGGGCTTTGTGGCCAGCATCTAGTTCTTCTGAAAGACTGTACCTGTGTTCAGGCTCTCCGTTAACACAGCCCACCTGGCAGACTGGGGGCCTCTTCATGGGGAGGGACCCCCTTGAGACGGAGGCTAGGTTTGTACCCTACTCGCTGCAGCTTCCTCTCTGAACTGCCCCTCTCTGTCTTTCTCCAGGGAAAGGGGGATCAGTGCTCAGGGCTTAGGGGATCCCTCCGTCAGTGTTCAGGGGCTGGGGCCACCAGACTCTCAGGGCTGGACTATTAGAAAAATTAGGAATCTTGGCATCAGAGTGGCTTGATCCTGTCTGAAGAAGAGGAGGCCAGGGCCTGGGACAGCTGTGGCCAGAGAAGAGCCCGGAGGAGAGCCCCCAATTGGGCGGGGGTCCTGGGGGCTGGGGCAGGAGCAGGAGGTAGCTCTCTGCTTCCGTGAGGACTTTAAGAGCAGAAGCCATGAGGAAGGGGTTCCTGGAGGCCGTGCTGAGCCTCATGGAACATCTCCGGAGGCCCCTTCCTCAGGTCTGGGTTCCATCCCCTCTCCCACCCCGGGCCGAGGGCAGAGAGAAGACCAAAGAGGCCCTGCTGGAGCTGAAGGCCATGCTGGAGGCGAACCCCAAGGTGGTGGCCCACTACCCCGTGGAGGTCCGCTTCACTCGCGGGGACGACATCCTGCTGAGCCCCTGCTTCCAGCGCGACAGCTGCTACATGAACATCATCATGTACAGGTGAATGGCTGGCTCGGGGCGGGGCTGCGGAAGCCGGTGGTGGAGGGGGCGGGGCTGCGGAAGCAGGTCCTCCGCTTCAAAGGGCCCCTCCCTCCTTCCCCAGCTTTCAAGGCCAGTTCAAATGCCACCTTCTCCAGGGAGACTTCCCTGGTCTTAGCAGCAGAAAATAGTCTTTCTCTCCTTCCAGTTCCAACAACTACCCTTTCTACCTTGTACTGTGTTAATGCGGTCATTAATGTTAATTAATATGTAGTATTACTGTTAATTATTTATATGTGGTAACTATAATTGTTAATGTTATTATTAATATGTACTATTAATTAATATGTAATACATAATGGACTCCCCTGGTGGTAAAGAATCCACCTGCCAATGCAGAAATCACAGGTTCGATTCCCTGGGTCCAGAAGATTCCCCTGGAGGAGGGCATGACAACCCATTCCTGTATTCTTGCCTGGAAAATCCCATGGACAGAGGAGCCTGATGGGCTAGAGCCTGTGGGATCACAAAGAGTCAGACACAACTGAGTGACTAAGCATACAGCCAAATGTTAATGTGAATATGCAAAGCTACCCTTTGCAAAACTGATATTAAGGAATGACAAGTTTATGCTGTCTCATGTGCAGCCCTAGGCAATGATTCTGAGAGCTGGAAACATTGAGGACTGTGAGGCCAGGTTTCAGTTCAGCAGAAAAGAGAGTTATGCCTGGACGAGGTAACCCATCTAACCATCTCTCAGCAGGCCCATCTAACCAGCTTCACCGGGCCATAGGCAGACGCCTTATGCTCATACTGTGTTATTGTTTCCTGAAGTGGTTGGGCAATGACCTACCTTATGAGGCTTATGGACACACACACTTTAAGAAACTTATCTTTTCTAAAACTTCCTGCTTAAGACACATCTTTCTTCCTTCCCATCCACCACTGATAATAGTCCTTCCCTGACTTTGTAAAAGACAAACAGACCACCTCTCACCCAGCCTGAATCTATGCTTTATTACTCCAGTCTGTAAAATACCCCCAAACTCAGAGGATCCCAAGGGACAGTTTAAGAGGGCGCAGTCCTGGAGTGGGGTGGTCCGGAAGCCAGAAAAGAGAATTTCAGAAACCCACATCACACAGGAGGCAGCTTATTTCACGCAGGGATAAACTTAGGGCCCAGCTCAGTCCTCAAGCTGTCTGTCCGTTTTGTCCCTGCCTGTGAATGCAAATTCAGAAGCAAGAAAATTCCCCTGGGGCTGCATCATAACATTTGAGTTTTTGTGACTTCTGACTCTTCTCTGTCAGTAAGTCTGACTTTGCAGCAAGGACTGACCAGCTAGGTTACATTGGCCGTGATTTCCATACATCAAATGAGGTGATTCTGATAGAAATATTTATATATCTATCTATTTCTTTATTATAAAGCTTTTTTGTATGTATCTTTTAAATAATCTTTACATTAAATTTTTTAAATTTACATTTTAAACTATTCAGATTTAAAATTCAAATCTTTAAATAAGTGTATGTGCTGTGCTTAGTCACTCAGTCATGTCCAACTCTTGCAACCCTGTGGGCTGTAGCCCACCAGGCTCCTCTGTTCATGGGATTTTCCCTCTGTTCATGGGACTTTCCAGGCAAAAATACTGGAGTGGGTTGCCATTTCCTCCTCCAGGGAATCTTCCCAACCCATGTCTCCTGAGTCTCCTGCATTGGCAGGTGGATTCTTTACCACTAAACCACCAGGGAAGCCCAAATAAGTGGAAAAAAAGTATTAATTTTTTAATAATAATATATTTTTAAATATAATATTTAATATAAAATAATATAAAATAAATATAAAATAATATAAAAATAATATAATTTTTAATAATAATATTAATAATTTTAATAATAAGAGGAAAAATGTATTAATTTAAAATTATTCACACTCATACACATGGAGTTGCAAAGAGTCGGACATGAGTGACTGAACAACAAAACTATGGCAACGTTCAGCTGACAGTTAAAATATATGTAAGAGGTTGTGAGCTTTTTCAAAATCCTTCTGAGCAAAAGCTGCAGGGTGCTGAGTCACTGCTCTCCCGCCCCGTGGACAAGTGCTGGGCGAGATGCCTGATAACCACGGGTGAGCCCACACAAGACAAGCGCGTGGCCTCACCTCCTCCTGCCCCCTCCTCAGGCCCTATGGTAAGGACGTGCCGCGGCTGGACTACTGGCTGGCCTACGAGACCATCATGAAGAAGGTGGGAGGCAGGCCCCACTGGGCCAAGGTAGGACGCGTCTGTCGGAGCCTCCCCGTGGGTGGGAGCCGGGCAGCGACTGTGAGCCAGGGCTTCCACCAGAGGGCGCCCCTCTTCCCTATGGCCCTGCCTGCCCAGGGCTCCAACCTCGTGGGGAACCCGCGAGCTCAGCAAGTCATAGGAAGGAGGACCTCCACTACCTTAGCCAGACCAGCTTCTCTGCATTCATGTTCCCTTCGAGCTTTTAGTGCTCACCTTTCATTTTATTTAATTCTCATAGAAACCCTATAAGCAGGATAAGGCAATGAGTCCATTCAGCAGACAGGAAACTAGGGGTCTCTCAGAGATGATGGGACTTACTAATTAGCAGTAGAACTGGGCCAGAGCCCCCTCCACTGCCCGATGGCAAATGAAACGGGAACTTTAACACTGCATTTTAACCGCTTCCTTCTCTACTTTCCAAGAACTTCCTCCCTCCTGTTTGGGTTCTTTACATTACATGTGTATGTGCATGCATGCATGTTTGTGTGTGTGCATATGTGCACACACACCACACGTGGGTTGTGCATGAGCCCCCACATGGGTGTGGGTACGCGCGTGTGTGCATGCATGTGTGTGTGTGCATGCATATACCTGCACGCGTGTGCTCTCTGTGTGCCTAGGGATGGGGGATCACACATGCACACACACAGACACAGGTTTGCAGCCCTGCTGAAATGCCAGCTCCAGGAAACAAAGCCTGTTGTCTCCGGTTGCTTCCTCAGGCCCACAACTGCACCCGGAAGGACTTTGAGAAAATGTACCCAGCCTTCCAGAGGTTCTGTGCCATCCGAGAAAAGCTGGACCCCACGGGGATGTTCCTGAATGCCTATCTGGAGAAGGTGTTCTACTGAAGCACAAACAGAAAACAAGCCTAGCCCACCTCATCCCACCTCCAGGCCCACCTCCCACAGGGTTGAAGGTTCAGCGTCCCGCTGTCCTGATGGGGAACAGACATCTCCCCTGGGGCGCTCTGCCAGGACACCCACAGCTGCTCTGACCCACAGCAAGGAACCTGGGTCTGGGCATCCCCTACCTCCTTCATCCTCGCAGCACCCCGTGTAAGGAAGAGCACTAAATTCCTTTACTTCTCCAGCAGCATCCTCTTAGCCCAAGCCTGCGGTCACCACATCCTGTTCCCAGGAGACAGAGAAGCTCCCAAATGTTCTGTGTGTCTAGGAGGATTCGGCCAGTCTCAGGTTCCACCCACCCTGCCCACCCTCCTAGGGAGGAGTCCCACCCGCATACGTTTAGACACAGAGGTCGTGTGTGCTGTGCCCTGTTTTATTTCACCCTCAAGGGTCTTTAAGATGCTCAGAGGCATGTGCCCTGTCCTGGGACTGTCCTCTTCCAGGGGGTCCACTAGTCCGCCTGACCTCCCATAGCCCAACCTGCAGCATGTCTATTCCAGGGATGTTTGGAAAGGGGGACTTTCCTTGCCTTCTTTTTAATAAAGGCCAAGAGTTCATTTAGTCTCCGCTCCTTCCTCTCCATCTGCAAGGTAATCCTTTGGGAGCAGAAGGCTCCCTGATTCCCTAGCTTCCCTCCAGGGTCTTGGACTTGCCTGGAAAATGCTCTTCATATTCCTTTTGCAGTTTCAAGTGGCCTCTGACCTCCCACATGTTGTGGCTAGTCTTTCACAAAGCTTTTGTTGAATATCTACAAGGTGCCAAGTGCCTTAAGGGAATTAAAAGAACCTTAAGACAGGCTCCTGGATCAAGAAATGTATATTCTAGTCATATATCTCATAAGAGGCTAATATGCAGAAGATACAAAGAACACCTACAATTTATCAACACAAAAACAAACTAATCAAAAATGGGCAAAGGACTTGAATACACATTTCTCCAAAGAAAATATACAAATTGTCAATAAGCACATGAAAATATGCTCCACATCACTAATCATTAAGGAAATGAAAATAAAATCACAGTGAGATGTCACTTTACTTGCATTAGGATTACTCTTTTCAAAACAACAACAGAAAATAACAAGTGTTGTCAAGGTCATGGAGAAATTGGAATCTGTGTGCATTGCTGGTGAAACTGTAATAAAATGGTGCAGCTGCCAAGGAAAATAGTACAGAGGTTCCTCAAAAAACATAAAACATGATCCAGCAATTCCACTTCTGAGCATACACCTAGAACAACTGAAAGCAGGGGCTCAAACTTGTTATTTTCTGTTATTTTCCTATATTCATGTTCACCATTGCCAAGAAGTAGAAGCAACCCACATGTCCACTGATGGACGGTTGGATAAGTAAAATGTGGACCCATATTCCACATACAGTGGAATAATAGACTTAAGAAGGAAGGAAATTTTGATATATCCTACAATTAATGAGCCTTGAAAGCTTTCTGCTAACTGAAATAAGCCAGTCACAAAAAGACAAATGCTGCATGATTCCACTTTTATGAGGTACCTAGAATATTCAGACTCACAGAAACAGAAAATAGAATAGTGGGTGCTGGGGGCTGGGAGGAAGGGAGGCTAGGGGATAGTTTTTAACTGGAACAGAGTTTCCAGTTGGGGAAGATGAAGAATTCTGGAGACTGGTGATGGCTTCACGATAAAGTGAATGTCCCTGGGACTTCCCTGGTGTCCAGTGGCTAAGACTTTGCACTCAGCGCAGGGTGCCCAGGTTCAATCCACACCACACGCTGGAGTGAAGACCCAGTACAGCCATATAAATAAATAAATATTAAAAAATAAAATAAAGTGAATGTACTTAATGCCACTGAACTGCACACTGAAAAATGGTTAAAATGGTACATTCTATGTTATATATATTTCTACACCAATAAAAGTAAAGCAATGTATATTCTAATTCAGGGAAACAAGACTAACATTCATAGGACATTAAATAGCCATGCCAGGGAGTGTGTGATGAAGTGTCAGGGAAATGGCACAACCATGGAGACCTGGTCAGTCCCCATGGACTCAACTTCCCCAGAGAGACTGGCTCACGATCCGAGTCCATGGTTTCAAGAGTAAAAACTACATCTTAGGTAGGACAGGCTATGTCAATCACAGGGCCCAGCGCAAGACGGTGAAGAATTTCAAGAAGACGACTATACTTCAATTAAAAAACAGATTTCAAGAGGATGGCAACAGAGCATTCAACCAGGCACAAGGGCCTTCTGGGACATTCCTGCTGGTCCAGTGGTTAAGACACCACACGCCAATGCAGGGGCCATGGGTTGGATCCCTGGTTAGGGGACTAAGATCCCTACACGGTGCAACCAAAACTAAAATACACAATTAAAAAGCACAGCACTGGCTGAGCTAACCCAGGAAGCCAGCCCTGCTACCCACCACCAGGCATGGCCGGTAGGCACATGTCACCTTACTGGACAACAGTCTGAATCGTTTCATCAAACACTAACCTAGAGGTTGTTCTGAAGGTATTTTGTGGAAGCACTAAGCATCTACAGTGAGTTAATTTAAAGGAAATGACCCTCAGTAATGTACTGATGCTGAAGCTCCAATACTTTGGCTACCTGATGCAAAGAGCCAACTCATTGGAAAAGACTCTGATGCTAAAGATTGAAGGCAAAAGGAGAAGGGGGTGGCAGAGGATAAGATGGTTAGATAGCATCACCAACTCAATGGACACGAATCTGAGCAAGCTCCAGTGAGATAGTGGAGGACAGAGGAGCCTGGCGTGCTGCAGTCCATGGGGTCAGAAAGAGTCGGACACAAAATAACAACTGAACAATAACAATGTACATGGGTGCTGGGGTTCAGCCCCGGCGGAGTCCAGGGGTTCCCTTTGGATGAGCGGTGACGGCGAAGAAAAAGGAAGCGAGTCGAGTCTTGGTTGAGTGCAGAATCAAGACTACTTTATTCTTTTACATCAGTGCTTATATACCCTAAAACCAATAATCCTTTAAAGAGGTTTAAGGAGGGGGGAATGATAAGATTGTACCAGGTGCATAATCATGGGTTACATCATAAATAACTTTCCAGAACAGTCAATACCTACACATAACTTTTAAACAATTCAATGGCAGCAGCTAGTCAACTGTGAAAAGCCATCTACAAACCTTATCTTGGGAAGCTCAGCCCCTGGCGGACTGAGCTCTGGTATGTAATCCTAAGGGTCAGAGGTCTCATGAATTCCCTCCTGATCACACCCTAAAGAATCTTCTCAATCTCGTAATGGACTCTATCTACTTTTGCTTATGGGATAGATAGGCCTGTTTACTGGGACCCATGTGCCCCCAGGGACTGTCTTGCTGCTATGCAAAGGTTTCAAGGAGGGATTTTAGGTAAGAGTCAGACTAGTTTTTAGGGAACATAGAAGAACACAAAGCATCAGAAGATGAAAGGACAAAGGCCTGGGAGTGGATGCTGGGGCGGTCTCGAGAAACCCCCAGAGGTCCGGACGCCTTTGCGTGTGGAGTGGTCTTGGAGGTCTGGATGCCTTTGCGTGCCAGCTCCTTGAACCCAGACCTTGTCACGGGCGAGGTTTCTCTCACCGGCTCCCGACACATGGGCTTCATGCAACAGTAGAAAGGCCTTCAAAACAAAAGTTGACATTTCTAAGAGAAGAATAAATTCTATTTCAAGAGCTGCTGGCTGAGTTTCCAGCCTGTGGGGCTGCCCTACAACTGTCAGACTTGAGCCAGCTCCTTGACATCAGTCTAACATAAACATATACACTGGTTCTATTTCTCTGGAGGACCTGACAGATACATAAGGAAAGAGATGGACTGGTGATGTTAATACAAAGAAAAGCGTGATGGGCTAAACCCTGAGGCTCGGGAAAAGATGGAGGTCAAGTCACTCCCTGTTGTACTAAGAAAACCAAGTCTCAGAGAGTTGAGGAAACTTGTTCAATGTGACACAGCAATTTAGGAAAGACAGTGCCCCTAAATATTTCAATCAAGGTACATCTCAAAACCCATATTTTCAATAGCTCGAATTCAATTTTTAAAATCTGTGGATTTTGTATTCTATTCCATTATGTAATTGTGTTTTAAAGTTTTGAGCAATGTTTTATTTTTCAAAATTTTAGATGGCATTTCTGCCCCAGGCAGGAGTGCCATGCTTGCTGTGTGTTTTATGGCACCTTACATGAAACCCAGGACAAGTGCAGGCTTTAAGGAAGACCCAGTGCAACGGCTTAAGTCCAAAACCTGAGATTCAGTTAAACATCAACTCCTGGAATGCTGAGGTCAAAGAATATTCTGGAAATAGACTTTCTAACTACCAGAGAACCCGAGGCCCCTTCCTAGATCAGGCTTTTGATGAATTATAATTTAGTCTTCCTTTGATTTGAGACCTTTTAAAGCCTGAAGGTCATCTTTTCCCCCAAATTCTCATTGCAGGGTCCTTTTGAGACTGAGTGTATACTGAGGCCATAAATTGTGCTCCTGAATCCACCACTGCTGCAGATCGACTTTTTCTCTCCTCCTTCGCCTCCTGCTGGCCATTGCTGGTCCAGATTCCCACTGGCTGTCTTCCCCTCTCTCCCAGTGCTGTCTTCAGGCCCAAGCCTCGGGTCATATTGTGCTTCAGTGGCAAACACTCTCCTCACCTCAGGGGACTCGGAAAATCATGGGCACTGAGATTCAGAACCTGTGCTTCGAACAGTAAACAGTGATCGTCTGCAGCATCTTTAAAGTAGGCTGGAAGGATGAGGAAAAGGTCCTCCTGGGCCAGTGTGAAGCTCAGTCGCAGTACAGCATCAGGGCTGTTGGGCTGCGGGTGGCCCTCAAAGTCAAATTTGGGGTGAGCAGTCACCAGCCGAAAAGTAACATGCAGATTTCACCAAGTGGAGTGAGTGGACTGTGGGCAGCTTCTCCCCTCAGGTGGCCGCCTGGCCCCTGCACCCTACAGGTGCACAGCAGAGAAAAGGAGGGTTCCAGGTGACCTCTGAGGGTCCCAAAAGGATGCACCACCGATCAGAAAGCCTCCCCAAATGCAAAGATGTGGGACATTTAAAAACCAAGACGGATGCCCCCTCACTTCACTTGCAGGTGTCTCTGCATGGGGATAACCCCAAACCGGCCACGCCAACCTGACCACCTGCAGGGGCTCGGACGGGAAGACAGACAAAGGAACGTGTGGGTCAGCTGGCGGGAGCCAGCAGTGCAGCAAAGCCCAGCATCTGCGGAGCCACAGAACAGCTCTGGTCCTTCTCAAGGTCAGCATCCACCCTCAGCCCTGGAACAGGGACTCGTGGCGCCCCCTGGTGGCAGCTGTCGGGATCCTGCGCGGTGCAGGCTCAAGAGGAACAAAAGGCTTTCCTCAAGAGGAACCTCAAAGGTTTTCCAAGTTGCTCAGTGGTAAAGAATCTGCCTGCCAATGCAGGAGACTCAGGTTCGACCCCTGGGTTGGGGAGATCCCCTGGTGAAGGAAATGACAACGCATTCCAGTATTCTTGCCTGGAGAATCCCAAGGACAGAGAAGCCTGGTTGGCTACAATCCATGGGGGGGTCGCAAAGAGTCAGACACAACTGGGCACACACGAAGGCAAGCAAGGCTGACCCTAAAGGCGTGAAACTGGCTAGTCTCAAACTCCGAAGCCACCAGAAGGGCCTCAGAAAAGGGAGAAAACCCTGGAGGATGGGGGCGGGGCAAGAGGGAACAGATTTCTTCCTGCAAAAGTAGGTTTCAAATTGAGAAGGGGTGGAGGATATCCCTGCTGGTCCAGCGTAAGGCTCCCTGCTCCTAATGCAGCGACCCCAGGTTCTATTCCTGATCAAGGAAATAGATCCTGCCTGCCGCAGTGGAATCCAGTCCAGTCAAATAAATAAAATAATTTAAAAAATGAAAACAGAAGGCGGAGGGCTGGCGGGCAGCAAGGAGCGGCCTTGGGTACCTCCCGCTCTGGCGGCGGAAGCCACGGACTAAGGCGAGGCCGGGCCGCGAACCATCCCCGGGCTCTCTCTACAACGCGGTCTCAGTCGCGAGGAGAGAGACCACGTGTGCAGAGCGCATGCGCCTGGCCCCAGGTAGGGGAGAAATCAGTGGCAGAAGTTAGTCCAAAGAAAGTTGAAAACGACTTCAAGTGCCCAACACCCTCTTGACTCAATATAGATGTGATCAGCACTGGAAAAAGATGCCAGCCTCAGATGCCACATAGAAAAGAACTGTTTACAAAAATCCCTCTGAGTACCACGACATGAAAGTCCGCCTAGAATTTCAAGATTGTGGGATTGGACTGAATGGTGCAAAATTCAAACAGCTGCTATTTTAGCCCTGAAGGTCCTCTTTGGTGAGGTTGATGCTGCGTTACCCTTGGACGTTCTGACCTATGAAGAGAAGACCCTGTCAGCCATCCTGAGGATTTGCAGCAGTGGTCTTGTCAAATTGTGGAGCTCTCTGACCTTGTTAGGATCCTATAAAGGCAAGAACTGTGATTTCAGAGTGATTCAGGTTTATCCACTTCTTGCGTTATCCGGCAATAGTAGGGAACTAGTATTGAATTGAGTAGTCTTCAATTTGAGAAAATATTCCTCTCTCAAAAGTATTCTTTGGTGCCAGTATGTTTGGAGACTGAAGCAGCCCAAAAGCTCCTGTCGATGGAATTTGAGAGTGCTGAAGATGCTCCCAGTAATGTCCAGCCGTCACCTGTGGTGGGGTTGACTTCACAGGAGAATCTGCCTGAGCCAATCAGTACCGAACAGGCAGCCCTTAGAGCACATGCAATTCGGAGTCGGAGACTGGGCTGAAGTCGGAGATGGGGCCTTCACACAGAGGGACGTGGCCACCTTCTCAGAATTAACAGGGGACGTCAATCCTTTGCACTTAAATGAAGATTTGCAAAACACACCAGATTTAGAAAAACAATTGTCCATGGAGTTTTGATCAACGGACATATTTCAGCTTTCCTCGGTACTAAAATGCCGGGGCCAGGCTGTGTATTTCTTTCCCAGAAAATTAACTTTCCAGCCCCTTTATATGTTGGGGAAGTTGTTTTAGCTTCTGCAAAAGTGAAAAAGCTGAAGCAGTTCATTGCCATCGTTACAGTGTCATGTTCTGTACTAGAAAGTAAAAAGACTGTTATGGAAGGCTGGGTTAAAGTTACGGTTCCAGAAACACCCAAATCCTGAAATACGTCTTTAAAGATGCAAGTTCAGGCGTCAGTGTTTTTAGTATTGAAAGCCTCTGGGGAAAACAGGGATTGCTGTTCTTCAGCAAGGACGGGCTCATAGACCTGTACTGGGGGAGAGGAGCAGGTAAAGAGTTGTTCCAGTGTCCACTTATGCTTCACTCAGGCTTAAGTATATTCATCATCTATCTAGGTTTTCAAAACTGAAAAAAACAGGCAATTCCCTGGCAGTCAAGTGGTTAGGACTCCAGGCTTTCACTGCCAGGGCCATGGAGCCAATCCCTAGTCAGGGAACTACGATCCCACAAGCTGGGTCCCACAAGCCATGTGGCCCAGCGCACACACACACACAAACAGAGAAAATCAGTGGTGATTCTAAGGTTGCACATTGTTAACCAGGATCCCACAAGGAGTCATTAAAAAAGGAAAAAAAAAAAAAAAAAAACTCTGAAAAAAGTGTTAGGAAAGTTATCATTTAGATTAATGTTCTACTTTTAGGATTTCAAACCAAATTAGATTTGCATTTAGATAACACAAACCTGCCTATATCTGTGTAAAATAAAAATTTGTTAAAGTCGCTGCATTTATAAGTAGCAAGCGTTTAATTATTAAAGGCAATGATGGAAGCTAGGTCACCTTTGAACACCTATCTTTTACCAGTAAATATTCTTAGATCCTGTTCTTCAGCAATTTCTGAGTCAGAATTTATTATAATTCATTACGTTTATACCAAGATGGTGATTTTTTGACCCTTCAGTGTCACTTGCCCTTCAGATGGTTTTCCTGTCACTGGGGGAGGGTTTATGTACATCTTTGGACTCATTTCTATAAGCTGAGTGTTCTATAAGCAGGAGTTCTATAAGCAAGAGTGCTGGAGATGACAGATACAAACAGGTAAGCACAAATCCCAGCCTCTACACGGTACTGCTGTTGTCCATTCTCATCTGGGAGCAAGGTTACAGGCTTCCTGATTTTGGAGCTACCTGGCCAAAAATGAAAGAACAGAGAGTTCTTTATTAAACAAAGAGTTCATTATTAACCTGGTAAATTTGTTCCATGTGTTCCAGCATTTACTTGCTTTCTTACTGACTGATTTGGCAGGCGTCAGTTCTATTAATAAATTCTGCAGACCTGAGTCCTCGAGTTGTCTTTAGATCTATATTCAACACTGATACTTCCTGGGTTTGCCAAGCCTTTCTGTCACAGTGAGAAAACCCCAGGCAAATGCTCGGTCATGAGAGGACACTGGGGCAGAGGCCTCGGACCCCAGAGTCAGACTTGGATTTGATCTCAATTCTGCATTTCTGCAAATAAATGGTTCATATTGTGTCTATGCTTCCCAGGTGGCAAGTGGTAAAGAACTCAGGCTGCCGACGCAGGAGACATAGAGACACACGTTTAATCCCTGAGTTGGGAAGATCCCCTGGGGGAGGGCACAGTAACCCACTCCAGTACTCTTGCCCGAAGAATCCCATGAACAGGAGTCTGGCAGGCTCCAGTCCCTGGGGCTGCAAAGGGTAGGACAGGACACGACCGAGCAACTGAGCACACATTATGTCTACACCCACACTTGCAATGACCTCTCCTCGGTCCACTTCCTGCCTGAAGCTCTTGCTCAACTGCGGTTGCGACTCTGGGAATCTGTTTCTTGTGGAGTTTCCATTCCTTCGGAGGCACACAAAAGAAGCAGTTTTATTCATTCTGACCACTGTTCTCGTCACTTGATAACAGCGAGAGCAGATTGTTTTACCTCCTGAGCATCTCACAGGTAATAAAAGGATGCGTGTACTTTGGAACGTCACTCTCCCGTGCAAAGCCAGGCGCTTTCTCTCCCCATCAGAGAAGGGGCGCACCGGCTGCACCCCTGGCGCTCTGAGACCCTGAGCAGAGTGGGGAGGGGCGTGGCCACACGCTGGCCCCGCCCCCCGTCCTCCTCGCTCCGGCCAAGCTCCTCTGAGGCGGGGGAGGGTCGTGCCTGGTCTGCTGGCGCGGGCTGCTTCTGCCATTGATCTCTTCTCATCACGGACAAGTGAACAGTGTCCCTGGGTGGGCCTTAAACTTGGCCCCTGTGTCCTCCATAGGCCCTGCCAGCAGCCCAAGTCTCCAGCCCCCTCAGGGGGACCAAGGCTCTGTGACCTGTTGACCACTTTCTTCCAATCCTGTCACTGTGACTCCGTGACCATGTAGCCCCGGGAGAGATGACGCCAGGAGCCTGGGGAGTCCTGAGCTGCGTGACTGTCATCCCCAGCCCCACCACTTGGTGGCGCGCTCTCGCCTTCTGCATACTTTCTGGGGGCTTCTTGGCTCCCACCGCTCCCCTATTCCCTGCTACTTCACAGGGTAGGGCTGCAACCCGCGGTCTCCTTCTATGGCCTCTGTGGGCCGCAAGGAACTCCGGCGGGGTCTTCTCCCCTCTAGGCACTTCTCACATGAAAGCTGCCGCCACCACCCCAGGCAGCTGCTATGCTGTGGAGGAAATAACCACTGACCTGAGGGTAATTGTGGGGAACTGATGGGATTATACACAATAATTGGCCCAGGGATTAGAGAGCTGTGGTTGGCCCAGGGTTCCTGTTAACAGTTGCCCAGGCTGCACACTGCACAACTCTGGTGTCATTTCACTTCATGGTCATCAGAGACGATATCTAATCATAGGTTTCTGGCAGAAGACAGCCAAGTGGCGATACAGAGGCTGACAGCAGGGTTCATGATTCCACCTGCCCCCGCGCCACCCTCCGCACCAGGCAGAGGTCAAGCCCTCTCTTCTCAGAACATCAAGCCCTGCTCCCTCTCTGCCACAAGGATCCTAGAAGCTAGAAACCAAGGGCCCATTAGGCACAGATCCCCAGCTGGAAGATCCCCACCCTGTCTCATCCAATACCTTGGTGACTTCATCTCCTGCTTCAGGGCTCTCTGGGGCCTCAGGCTGGGATTTCTATCAGAGATGGAGGGACATCCAAGGACCCTCAAACCAGGTCACTGTGCAAAGAGGGAAACAGGAAGGGGAAAGGGGCATCCAATGAAACTCAGAGTCAGCTTCAGGCTCTGTCTCTCTCTCTCTTTTTTTTTTTTTTTTTTGGCTTTTATTGTTGTTCAGTTTCTCAGTCATGTCTACTTTCAAACCCCATGGACTGCAGCACACCAGTCTTCCCCATCCTTCACTATCTCCCAGAGTTTGCCCAAACTCATGTCCATTGAATCGATGATGCCATCCAACCATCTCATCCTCTGTCGCCCCCCTTCTCCTCCTGCCCTCAGTCTTTCCCAGCATCAGGGACTCTTCCAGTGAGTCGGTTCTCATTGGTATGGTATTTTTGGCTACGCATGGTCTTCATTGCTGCATGTGGGCTTTCTCTAGTTAGGGCAGGCAGTTGTGGTGCATGGGTTTTTAATTGTGGTGGCTTCTCTTGTTGCAGAGCACAGGTTCTAGGCACATGGGCTCAGTAGTTGTGATGCATAGGCTCAGCTGCCCCATGGCATGTGGGATCTTCCCGGACCAGGGATCAAACCCATGTTCCCCACATTGGCAGGCAAATTCTTAACCAGTGGACCACCAGGGAAGTCCTAGACTCTGTTTTTAAGGGGCAAGTCTAGAATTTAAAGGGAGTTGCATAAAAAAGAAGCAACAACTGGGTATAGTGACTTCCAACATCCAGCAGCATAGTGGAAAACAGAAAATAACTTGTGAAATGTAATAAGTGACATTAATGTAATACATACTTTACAATTATGGTCATTTTAGCAAATCCTTTCTGAACCATACCCTAATTAATGTATATCTTTAAGTGAATCACATAAACCTACCTTCCTCTGAATTTCCTTGATAGCAATACTAAAGTACTAGCTTCTGTGAACATAAACTAATAGACATTATCATCTGTTGGCAAGGGTGCTTATAACTTAAGAGAGAAAAAGAATAGTAAACTAAGAATATTTTAAGCTTTAATTTACATGTGGATTTTGTTACAGACCTGGGGTGCAGGCAGATGGTTTTTATTTCCCTTTGATGTATATTTGATGAACAGGATTCTTTAGAGAAGATTCATAAATGGAAAGGCTTCTTAATGTGGAGAGAAGTATTGCAGTTAGTCAGTGCCACCTGCTGGCAATTTGGGGGTACTGCAGAACAGCTATATTTCAGAGTGAGGGGAGAAATTTTTTTAATTTATTTTTTAATGGAAGGATAATTGCTTTACAAATTTTTGTTGTTTTATGTCAAACCTCAACATGAATTAGCCATAGGTATACATATATCCCCTCCCTTTTGAAACTCCCTCCCATCTCCCTCCACATCCCACCCCTCTAAGGTTGATACAGAGCCCATTTGAGTTTCCTGAGCCACACAGCAAATTCCCATTGGCTATGTATTTTATATATGGCAATGTAAGTCTCCATGTTACTTTTTCCATACATCTCACCCTCTCCTGTTTAGTAGCTAAGTCGTGTTGGACTCTTTTGAGAACCCATGGGCTGTTACCGCCAGGCTCCTCTGTCCCTGGCATTCTCCAGGCAAGAATACTGGAGTGGGTTACCATTTCCTCCTCCAGCGGATCTTCCCAACCCAGGAATTGAATTTGCGTCTCCTGCATTGCAGGTGGATTCTCTACCACTGAGTCACCTGAGAAGCCCCGAGGGGTGAATAGTTATCAGGAAAAACCCAGGCAGAGGAGAAATTCTTAGGGTTGAGGGAAAGATACAAAGGTTGTATAGAACAGACAGTAAACAAGCAATGCCACAGTCAAGAAGGTTTCACAGGGATTCTAAGCTCTCACAACTAAAAGAAAATTTCCTCATTTTGTTTTCTGGGGAGGAGTACATTTTCCAGAAGAGAAATATCAATTATGTATCAAAATAACCAGTATGCCTTATGCACCATAATTTTCAATATATTCCTTCGGGAGATCACCCTCACCCCTATCATAGTATGTATCCACTTTAGAAGAAAATGGGAAAAGTTCATTTTTCAGAAACATGCTTTAGCTGGCTGCTGGGCATGTCTCTTCCTAAAAGCAAGAAATCCTTGAACTGGACCAACTTCATCATCCCACTCCTTTTATTCTCAACTATCTGAGACTATACCATCTCAGCCATTGGTTTCTCTTTTCTCTTTTTTCCCACATCCAAATGAAGATATTCAGGGGTTCAAACAAACAAACAGAACAGCCAGCCTAAGGAGGGCACAGCAGGCCTTCCTGGTGGTCCAGTGGTTAAGATGCCACACTTCCAATGCCGGGAGTGTGGGCTGGATCCCTGGTCAGCGAACTAAAGGGGGCTTCCCTGGTGGCTCAGCGGTAAAGAACCCGCCTGCCAATGCAGGAGGTGTGGGTTTGATCCCTGGGTCAGGAAGATCCCCAGGAGAAGGGAATGGTTACTCACTTCAATATTCTTGCCTGGAGAATTCTGTGGACAGAGGAGCCTGGTGGGTCGTAATAGAAATCAATAGAGACTGAGCGACTGATCAACAGCAACAGTGAACTAAGATCCCACATGCCTCAGGGCGAAACCAAAAAATTAAAAAAAAGAGGACACAGCAGAGCATTCAGATTACAAGGCGGTTTATTGAGCTAGTGGCATGTGAGCAAGTTCTTCCAGTGATCAGCAAATGCAGGCATCAGTGCGCTTCAGAGGAGTTCGGAGGAAAGAGAGGCTGGTGGGGTCAGAAGGGCCTCGAGCCCAGGACCTGGTCACCTGGTGACGTGCAGAACTCTCTAGAGGGGCCTGAAGCTCATCTCAGGGGCAAGTGGGCGCAGATGCCCCCACACTTAGAAAAGCAACTTTCACGCCTCACTCCTCCCTGAAAAAGAAACAGGGGAGGGGAAGGTGAGGGCTGATAATCACAGAGAAGCAGCAACCAACACTTTGATTCTCATCAACCCAGAAAGAACTTCCTCCAAAGAAAGAAGAAAATTCCTGGTAGCTTCCCAACTCCCTGCATGCGCTCTGGCTATAGCTCCAGTGATGCCTCTGCCCTGTTTTGTGGACCCCCAGGGAGCTGTTTGCCCCAGAGGGACTGAGATGGGGCAGGGGGGCATACACTCACAAGCTCTTCTGGTGGTATTGCTGCAGCACTTTTTCTACCACGTTCTCCATAAAGTCAGGCCTGGAGACTTCCTGCGGGACCGTCACAGTGATGGGGAAGGAGTTGAAGAGCTTCACAACACCTTGGTGAGGCCGGACGAAGTGCTGGGGTCGGAGCTGTGGGAATTCACCTGGAAGGAGAAAAGGTAACAAGGGTTGGGGAAGACGGTCAACCCAGACTCAGCTGGCAACTCAAGTAAGGCTTCATTCGGATCTGTGGACCGAATGAACTTTGCTTTTCCCTAACCTGCACAACTATACAACTTGGTGAACAGAAATGCCCTGACTCAGAGACACTACTTTGTGCGGGTAAATGCCTTCCACGAAGGACCAGCCCTGGGGGAGCCCCACCAAGTAAAACTTGGTTTCCTAGATGCCATGTTTCCTTTGGGCAGCAACCAGCCAGGCAGTGAGAGAAAAGGAATCAGGGAGAGAAAAAGAAACGTTTCCCGGTACTAGAGAGATGCTACTTATCACTGGAGGAGAACAATGGGCCAATTCACGAGGCATCCTATGTGGGACAGGGCAGCTCTCCAGAAAGAGAGCTCTGCAAGCCAGGCAAACAGGGTGATCACCCCTCAGGTAGGAGATGCTGGGTAAGCTGGTGAACCTCACCATTTCCTCAATGGTAAAATAGGATCGTGACACTCCACCTCATCAGGCGATGAGGTCTCCGTGCACCGCTGTGCCTGAGTGTTTGCTTCCTGCAGTGGGACAAGTGCTCCATCGAAAGCAGACATGCCCCCATGAACATCTTGATCCCGTTTCACCCCCGGGGAGGACCACGCGACCTCCAGACTGCACTGTGAGTGTAGCTGCCGTGTGTGGCCAGCACGGGCTAACCGTGGAGACCTGATAGTCCTGGTCGTCGTTCTGCGTGAGGCTGGCCAGCTGGGACACCCAGGTGGACTACTCGTTCAGCTGCCTGAGCGGGGCTGACGTGTTGAGCATCTTTCTGCTGGTAGGACTGGAGCAGCTGGCCGTACAGCCTGCTGAACTTCTCCGCCAGCTGCAGGGACGCGTTCAGCTGCTGGCATAGCAGTGTCTGAGTCGGGTTGTTGGCAGAACAGTCTGCCCAGAGATGGAAAGAACACAAACAAATGGCAGAAATGTGAAGGGAGAGCTCAACAGGGATGAAGACAAATGGCAATCGGTTCACACAGTCAGGACCTGAGGCAGAGCTACTCTGAGGGCCGTCTTTCCTCCGTGTGTTCGCTGTCAGCCCAAGATAAAGCAGAGAGCCCGCCCTGAGTGTTTATCAGCACATACTATCTTCATCAAAAAAGTCTTGCTCTGGGAGACTGTCAGCTGAACTAAATTGTTTCAGTAACATCACTGATTTCTCTTTGGATGCAAGACCCTGCCTCCCTGCAGATTGGCAAGGAGGGGCTTTATCCACACCTCAATAAGCAAGGACTTCAGGGCTCTGTGTGCAAACACCAGGAGCTTCTCACTGCCCCCGTCCCCCCAGGAGTCATTTCCAGAAATGGTGGACATTACCTGTAGCTGCCATTTGTGTGGTACTGCTATGCCCCAGGCATCACTGAACGCTGTGGATAGCAGTGATCTCTAATAGTCTGATGTACTCTGATGTCCAACAATGAAACTGAGGAGCACAGAGCTAAATCATTTGCCTAAAGTCATAGGATGAATGATTTGGGAGGTCAGGATGGTGAACTCAAGGCTTTAACTCCTAAACTTGGGCTCTTCCTATTGAGTCTGTGGCTCTGCAAAGTTCTCCAAGTTTGCCTGTATCTACAGAGTTGGAAATTGTGGCTCACAGAAGAGCCAGCCAGGATCCTCGGACCACGAGCACACAGGAAGTGAGGGGGTCCAGGTCTGCCCATCTGCCTGGTGTGGCTGGCTGCCAAGCTCACCAGAGAGTAGGGAAGTTCATTGCTTTTGGTCCCCCCACACCCCCACCACCCCGCCCACTATAGGAGGTCAGGTAGACAAGGGTTGGAAACAATGCCCACTCTCCTTAAAAACTACTGTTTTTCTCTCCCTTAATTGTTGAAAAATATCCCCAAAACAGCACATGAAACTCAAGCAAGTCAGGGAAAAGGAGTTCTTTGCACACTTCATCATGCTGGTTGTAATCATTTCTATTGGTTTAGGTTTAGTCACTAAGTTGTGTGAAACTTTTCGACCTCATGGACTGTAGCCCACCAGGTTCCTCTGTCCATGGGATTCTCCAGGCAAGAATAGTGGAGTGAATTGCCATGCCCTTCTCCAGGGGATCTTCCTGACCCAGGAATAGATCCGGGGTCTCCCGCATTGCAGGCAGATTCTTTACCAACTGAGCTAGGAGGGAAGCCTTTTGATCATTTCTATTATATTAAAATAAAATATCAGGTGGGGCAAGACATAGGATTATGAACAATAAGTTGGGTTGAAAAATACGTACAATGACTAACAGCTCTTCATGCCAGGGAGTCACTGAAAATAAGGACAGTCATTGAGAACCAGGACGGAGGCTAGAGCCGCGGCTCTCTCCTGGGGCAGTGCTGTCCCCGTGGGTATTTGACAAGGTCTGAAAACACTTTGGGTTGTCACAACTGGCAGAGTAGGTGGTGGGAGGTTACTGGAGGCCAGAGATGCTGTGAAATGCCTTACAGTGCCCAGGGCAGCCCCCATCACAACGAATGATCTGGTCTAAGCACTTCCCTGGTGACCCAGTGGTTGAGACTCTGCCTTGCAGTGCAGGATCACGGGTCTGACCTCTGGTTGGGGAACTAAGATCCCACATTGCGTGCTGCAACAACTGAACCCATCCACTGCAATACAGGACACAATGAGGACCCCGCATACCACAGCTAAGACCCTAAGCAGCCAGATAAATAAATAAATAGTTTTTAAAATAAATATTAAAAAAACAATGAAACCTATCATAAAAAAAAAAGAACAATCTGGTCCAAAATGCCAGGAGAATGGAAATTGCAACAGTTCAGTCTGGAGGTCCCAGGCAGCACATGCTCCAAAGGTTGCAAGCACCTTGGATAAGAAGTCATAAATAAAAAATAAAAAAAAAAAAAGAAGTCATAAATCTTCCTCGGTGTATAAAAGAAAACCAGTGTTTCAGGAAGGTGTGATCAGTGACCGTTAAGATCAGTACTAAGGAAAAAAAATTAAAAAAAAAAAAAATCAGTACCAGGGGCACCAATCTGAGCTTGGGCATCTGTAGGTCTCTTCTTCTGGCCCTAAGGTGACTTTCTCACTGCGAGGTACTGTGTGATTTACGGTTTTCAAGCTATGATATTTTATGGGCTATACCCAAGAGCCGCACTTGTGGACTCAGCTCACTTCTTCATAGATCAGCCTCATATAGCACTTGTACTTTTGCAGTGACTTCTAAAATTATAGCACTGAGATTAGGAACATTTAACTAGACTCTGAAGGCCCGGCCCAGGCACCCAAAAGAATTAAGTAAGAGCAAAGTCACAGGATCGATCCACTCGGGGTGGGGGGGGTGGGGGTGGGGGGGTAATTAACTCCTTCCTTCCGAGCATAAACTTTTGCGAGCCAGGAAGTGTGTCTCTGCTTTTATAGCTGTTACCTCCAAGTAGGAAGAATTCAGTTCCCCTGATAAAACAGCAACAGCGGAAGAGAGCTATTTCCTTTGCCTCAGGGACCAACCAACCACAGGGAAGGTGGCCAGGAAGTGAAGGTACCACAAGGAGAGAACTGTATGTTCAGGGCAGAGAACACGGCAGCACTGCTGGGGAATGCACGCCAAACACCCCGCAGGAGGGGTGTCCTGAATCCTGAGCAGGTCACTGAACCTTCTCTAACTCAGCCTCCTCCTCTGTAAGACAAGTGGCTACCCCACTTATCCTAGGGAGAAGCGTAAATGTGAAGTGTTTACAAGAGTGTTCAGTAACAAACACACGGCAAGAGTTTAACAGAGTCCACACATCGAGGGTTTCCTCGATGGCTCAGTGGCAAAGAATCTGCCTGCCGACGCAGGAGACTCAAATTCGATCCCTGGGTCGGGAAGATCCCTTGGAGTAGGAAATGGCAACCCACTGCAGTATTCTGGTCTTGGAAATCCCATGGACAGAGGAGCCTGGCGGGCTATATAGTCCACAGGGTTGCAAAGAGTTGGACACGACTTAGCAACAAAACAACAGTAACAACAACATACTGTCTAAATTTTCATCGTCTGCAGTCAAAAATGAGGATGTCTACTAGGTTTGGCCCTTGGGGACAGACTAACTAGAGGAAGTCACAGGATGACAGCTTTTTAGAAAGCATGGCTGCCCCTCCTATAGTCAGCCTGTTAACCGTGAACTGATGCGATAAGTATTGGGTTGGCCATAAAGTTCTTCGGGTTTTTCCACAAGATGTTATGGAAAAGCCTGAATAAACTTTTTGGCCAACCCAATACTTTGTATTCTGTCTCCCAACTTTGGGGACAACTCTGCATCTTAACCCTCGACCCCGGATGGGGATCCAGGCAGAACCGAGCAAAGACCCCTCTCCCACCAACAGCCACAACTGGAAGGTAGCAGAGTTGGCATTTGAACTCCCACCCGCTTGACACCCTAAAGGCAGCCCCAGTGAGGTGCTGGGAACCTGAGGACACAGGCGACCAGGGGGTCTCCGACTCATTCACTCACTCACTCAGGGAGTTCCAAGATCTCCTGGCACTTCTCGCACTGGTCGTCATCCACAGGCATCCCGTGGATTGTGGCGGATCTCCTTGCACACGGTGCGGTCACTGTTTTCTAGGGACGCACAAGGGAAGTCACACAGAGCAACATGGGCCGCCCCATCTCTCTGAGCCCTTCCATACCGCTGTCTGGCCCTTTGAAATGGTTCTGCAGGCAGAGCAGGTTGGCATCTGGCTGTCTGCCTGCAGAAAGACACAGGCTTGGGTCAGCAGTGGGACTCCCTGCAGCAGGACCAGAGGTGGTTCCCGGGGCCCCCTGAGCCGGGTATGGTCTCCCTCTCACCTCTTCCACCTGTTGACACCTCTCCCACCTCCACGTTTTCTGAGCTGCCCATACTTCTCTTTGGCATCATAACCTGTTTTGGTCTGCATTGTGTCTGGCTCACTTCTCTCCCCCTGGCCAAGCAGCAAGCCCCTTGAAGGCAGGAGTAAGATTCATATGGAACCTCCTTATAACACAGGGCACCCCCCACCTCACCTTACGATATGCCGTAAATGCTTATTCAAGTCAATTTGTTGTTTAGCGCTAAGTCATGTCTGACTCTTTTGTGACCCCATGGACTGTAGCCCGCCAGGCTTCTCTGTCCACGGGATTCTCCAGGCAAGAATACTGGAGTGGGTTGCCATTTCCTTATCCAGGGGATCTTCCTGACCCAGGGACTGAACCCATGTCTCCTGCATTGGGAAGTGGGCTCTTCACCACTGAGCCGCCAGGGAGGCCCATTCACGCCCACACCCTCCTGTATTTCCAATCCTTTACAAGCCAGACCCCAGTGCCAATCAAACTGGAACATTTAGGAGGTGGGGTTGGCCAACCAGTGTCTATTGATTCACTGAAAGAAGACACTTCTAAAAGTTTTGGCTTTTCGTATTCATTCAAAAGATACTCACTGTGTGCCCATTCTCTACCAGACCCTAAGGTTATAGCCATGAACAGCTTTCTTAACTGTACAGTTATACAATTATACAATTCACTGCCAAGATAAGCATGGTGTCCACATAAAGCCACCTGAATTCCCAAGACAAAGGGATCTAGTTTTCAAGAGCAGTGGTCCGCAACGTTTTTGGTGCAAGGGATCAGTTTTGTGGAAGACAATTTTTTCCAAGGACCAAGGGGTGGGGGAGGGGGTTTCAGGATGATTCAAGAACATTACATTTATTGTGCACTTTATGTCTGTTAATATTACACCAGCTGCATCTCAGATCAACAGGCATTAGATCCGAGAGGTTGGGGATGCCTGCTCTAGAGGAAATAGTGTCATGTCCACCAGTTTTTGGAAGGAGCCTGGAAAACTCAAAAGAACACTGGTTCCAAGTCCTGTAGGGCTAGATTTGACCAGCCTAAATCCTGGTTTGGATCTTCCCAAACCAGGGATCAAACCCGCATCTCCTACATTGCAGGTGGATTCTTTACCGCTGAGCCACCAAGAAAGCCGGTGAACCTCTGGGCATGCTCCTACACTCTCCATCAAAAGGGGATGGTAGCCCCCTCCCCAGGTTGCTGGGGGGGTTCGGATGGCATAGACCAAGTCCTGGGCACAGATGTGAGGATATAATGCTCCCTACCTCCACAATCCCTTAGCTATTTGTACTTTTCTTTAGCATCACAGCCCATCTGACTGGGTAAAGCATCCCACTGAACTGTGAGTTCTCACCCCCTCCTTCTCACCTCCTGGGAATTCCGTCATGGGGAAGTGGTAGGGAGTCCTGTGCAGGTGGGCGTCCATGGCCTGCTGGGCCTGGTGGATCACGTCGTAGAAGGGCGGAAACACATCATGAAAGTTTGGGGTTCCAACACAGGGAAAGGCAATTTCTGGGCAAAGCGGGATTTGGGATTAAAGACCCACCTTGGGAATGAGCTGAAGGGGAAGTAGTACTGAGTGTCCTGGGGCCTCTGGGGAAAGAACCAGTCCTGGAAGAGTTCATTCATGATGTTGGAGGCCTGGTTGATGCTGTCCTCCATGATGTCCATCGCATGGCTCTGCTGCCGGTCATTCTCCATCAGAGAGTCAATGCGATCACCATTGATCCAGAAGTAGAAGGGGCTCTGGTTCAGGAACTCCTCAAGCTGTGAGATGGAGGATAATCAGAGGAGACTCCCCCTTGTCAAGATGAGCCAGGCCCGTCCCGGCTGCACCTGGGACATCTAGGAGTCACAGCAGGGGTTGGAAAGCCAGGCTGGGAATGGCCCCCCATCTTTGAAATGTCCAAGCCAGCCCCCTCCAATCTACTGACTCCAATGGGGAGAAGCAGGAAGACCTGAAAGACCAAGAAAGTCACAAGGCCCACCAGGTGAGACTAGTCTGTTGCCCTCTTTGACTCCCTCCCCAGGCAACGAAGTGCCAGCTGATGGGACTCTGGGGAAGGGCAAAATTCATGAGCCCTAATTGAGCAAGGCCTGTAGGGGAGGGTAGATGGATATTGGAAACTGAAGTCGCTCAGTCGTGTCCGACTCTTTGCGACCCCATGAACTGTAGCCTACCAGGTTCCTCTGTCCATGGGATTTTCCAGGCAAGAATACTGGAGTGGGTTGCCATTTCCTTCTCCAGGAGATCTTCCCGACCCAGGGATTGAACCCAGGTCTCCCGCACTGTAGGCAGACGCTTTACCGTCTGAGCCACCAGGGAAGTCCAGATGGATATTAACACGCTAAAAATTCTTAATTCCTTTTGCTGAAGTGGACACAGGGCTCTGCCCTACCATGGAGCCATTTGTTACCTTATGCAGCTAAGAATTGCTGGATAAGAATCTTCTAAGATGGCAAATACCTGACACAGGTGCTTTTCACTATCCCACATTACTGCACTCATAGCAGACATTACCAATCAATCACGACACTCTGGGCTCCAATGCAGCCAGAACTAATCAGTAGCAAATAGCATGTGAAATGAAGCTGTGAGACTGTGATTTATCATAAGAAATATATATATGGTCTGGTTCCTGACAAGGAGGTGCTAAATCTCTTGGAATTTCCTGTGATAAGAGCAATCAAAGTGTCTTTGTTTTGTTAAAGAAGTAACATTTTGAAAGTAACTAAGGATGGGGGCTGATTGCTGGGAGAGCCAACTACAGGATTAAAGGGTTAGAACTTTCGGCCCTAGCCCCTGATTTCCAGGGAGGGGAGTGGGCCTGGAGATTAAATCAATGACGAATGGCCAGTGATTTAATCAATCGTGGCTGTGTAACAAAGCCTCTATGAAATCCAAAAGGATGGGCTTGGGAAGCTTCTGGGTTGATGAAAACATGCACCAATGAGACACAAGAGACTGCTGACTCAGAGAGGACCTGAAGGTTCCCCATCCCTCCCCGTTCCTATCTGTGGCATCTCTTCCATCTGGCTCTTCCTGACTTATATCCTTTTGTTACTTTTTTTAATGGATGACCAATGGGTCACCCATTGGTGGCTTTTTTAAAAATGATTTTTACTTATTTTTGATTTTTAAAATTTATCTTTGGTTGTGTCAGGCCTCTGTTGTGTCACGCAGGATCTCTCATTGCGGTACACAGCCTTAACTGCCCTGTGGCATGTGGGACCTAGTTCCCCAACCAGGGTTTGCACTCATGTTCCCTGCACTGCAAGGCAGATACTTAACCACTGGACCACTGGGGAAGTCACCCAAGTTATACCCTTTAATAATAAACTGATTATCTAGTATGTAAAATGTTTTTCCGGGTTCTGTGGGCTTCTTGAACAAATTAATTTAACCCAAGGGGGCAATCCACCTGCAATGTAGGAGATATGGGTTTGATGCCTGGGTCAGGAAGATCCCTGGGAGAAAGAAATGGCAACTCACTCCAGTATTCTTGCCTGGGAAATCCCATGGACAGAGGAGCCTGTCAGGCGACAGTCCATGGGGTTGGAAAGAGCTGCACACGACTTAGTGACTCAACAACAACAAAAGGAAGTGGTCATGGGGCCCTCTAACCTACAGCCAGCCAGTCAGAAGCACAGGTGGCCACTCGTGATTGGCGGGTGAAGTCGGGGGTGGGCGTGGCGGGGCAGACTTGTGGGACTAAGCCCTGAAGCTGTGGGGTCTGATGCTGTCTCCAGGTAGATGGGGTACGACTTGAGTTGAACTGCAGGGCACCCAGCTGGTGTGGGAGAACCCCTTGGTAGGGAAATCCCCACACTTGGAACTCGGCGCAGAATCAAAGAAGCACATTCAAGTTCTCATCCCCTTGCCCGAGCCATGCTGTGCTGAAGGGGCGGGGCCGCTGGTCACCTGGTGGCCAAGCAGTCCTGACCGCTTCTGCACACACGCGCACAGAACTGCACACAGGTCTGTTTCAGGCAGGGCTTACACTCAACCCAGAGAGCCGTCATGGTCTCATTGCACACCCCCTGGGACGCCTCCAGCTTGGTTTCGGAATCCCTAGTGTCATTCAGGGCATCCTGGGGGATGACACAGGCTGGCTTAGCCCCAGAAACCACGGGCTTCCCCTTCCTGAAGCAGGCATGGGTGCCCACCCCCAACTCTGCCCAACCTGGGCACGTGGGGTGCTTATTTCCATCCCGCTCTGGCTCACAAGTTCCCACATTTGCCACCAGGCTGTCCCTTCTCATCTGGTTTTAAGCATCCTCCCGTCTTCATCCTGCTCCTTAGTCCTTTCTGGCCACTAGAGTCCATCTAGACATTTTTCTCTGATGCTGCACCTACTGTCTTTACCCCAAGACTTCCCTCTTCTCACTAACTACCCCACTTTCCACTCTCAACTTCAGGAATTTTCATCTTTTAAAGCTTCCCTGAATCTTATTTTTCTACGGCAACCACAGTCCACAGCATGCCATGGGAATAGGTAAGTTTCTGAAATCAAAATCACACCTGCTACCAAAAGTCTCTAAAATGACCATGACATTTGATCCAGTAATTCTGCAAGAATCTAGCCCAAGTAATTCCTGCAATCAAGGAAAAATCTGTATGCCTGAAGATATTTGTTACAATATTCATGAATGGCAAAAAAAACAAAACAAAACTGGAGTTAACTCAGATGTTCAAAACTAGGGGACAAGTTAAGGAAATAGTAGTACTACAAATGGAAGCTAGGACAGCATTACCAAGGGTGTTTGTAACAAATGTTAAATATTATAATAAGCATTTCTCATGTTAAAAAATTCACGAGTTTGAGTACAGCCACTGTCCAAAAACTATAGAGGAGAAAAAGTAGTAAGAAATAGACTAAACGTAGGTATCCTTAGATACCTAAGGAATTGTCCTAAAGTAAAAAGATAATGGAAAAACTTTTCTTCTGCTGCTTTTCTATATTAAAATCTTGAAAAATAGCTGTTTTACTCTTTAAAGAATTAAGTAGACCATCCATACCCCCAGATGAAGCTGCTCTAGGAATGTCTGACCAGGAGGAGCCAGGTGGAATCTTCTCCTGCTTCATGTCCCCTGTCCCCCTGGTCTGTGTCCACTGCCTCTTGCTCCCAAATGGGGAAGGCCACCACATCTCCTATGAGGCCAATTCACAGGCAATTCCTTTCTTTCCAGTTCCCATACTCCTCAACTGAAGTCTCTTTCCAAACATGATGTGCTTTATAGAACCTGGGTTGTCAAATATCAAATTCCAGTGAGAAGCACAAATATTCCAGAACAGGACTTGCCACTTCTCCGTGGACTCTAGGAGGTTTCTCACAGCATGGCGGGAATTTCTACTCACGCCAAGAAAGGGCATTAAGTTTCAGAGAATGTTAGGGCTGCACCCAGGCCAACATTGCTGCAAGTGGCTACCATGAAACTGTGCTACAAGCTTTCAGGAAAAACACAAATGGATTCCCTGGTCAATTGGATTTGGAAAGCACTTGGGTTAAATGAAGTTACATGTGTTTCTTTACTGCAGAACTTCTCTAAGTCTTTATAATGATTTCACCCCACACATTAGGGACCATAGGCCCCATCTCAGCATCTCTGTCATTAGGGGTATGGTAGCAATAGGAGTAGAATTTGAGGATACCCTGACAAAGACTATTGATTTTTTAAATAAGCTGGGGTGCCCAGGTGGTGCTAGTGGTAAGAACACGCCTGCCAGTGCAAGAGACATTTAAGAGACGTGGGTTTGATTCCTGGGTCAGAAAGATCCCCTGGAAGAGGAAATGGCCACTTGCTCCAGTGTTCTTGCCTGGAGAAGCCCATGGACAGAGGAGCTTGGCAGGCTACAGTCCATGAGGTCTCAAAGAGTCAGACACAACTGAAGCAACTTAGCACAGCACAAATAAGCAGTTTCCTGAATGACAGTGGTTTAGTTGTGTATGTTCACTGTTGGACTTAGGTGTCTCTTTACAAAGTAGACCAGACTCAGACCTGAGCAATAGAGTGTGTGCCTGCTGTACCCACAAAGGTATTACCCACACTAGATAAGCTTCCTGAAGGTAGGGTGCCATCCCCCTTCTAACCTGTGACAGTGACAGACCCTACCCAAAGCCAACATCAGAGCTTGTACACAATCCGGGTTTAGAAAAAGTCTATTGAAATGAATCTGGCAGCAGGCTTGTAATGAAACCAGATCCAAAATCTCACCTCCTGAAGCTTTCAAAAGCAAATAAACCTTCCCTATTTGTTAACCACAGCCCCTGGCATCAGATGACACAGCAGGGAAGGAAGGTTGGCAGGTCACCATGGCAACCTGGCAGGGCACCTGGAGGAGCCAGGGCCACCCCCTCCCTCCAGCAGAGAGGATCAAGGCGGGGCCACGGAGTCTTCCTTACCTCTTCTTCATCTTGGCTTCCTCCAGGGAGCTGTGCAGTAACTTGTGCTCTTCATTGGTTTGTTCTATTTGGGTCTTTATCTGTTTCACCTCCTTGAGGGCATTTTTAATTTCTTTATTCACATACTCCCCTTGGTGGACATTTCTGCAGGAAACGGGCAGAGAGGTGGATAATGTGAATGGGTGGTGCTGGGAATACAATCCTGGAACCAGTTGAAAGGGTCAAAAAAGCCAGTGGATCTAGGGGCTGCCGTGGCTGGGGTCCCCCTGGCAGGCAGCCTTCAGGGTCCCAGCTTCACTCTGACACAGGTTCCATTCCAGGTTCCATCTCCAGGGCGCACTGAAGGCCCAGGGCCTGAGAATCAATTACCCAGCTGCTCAGAAATGCAAACACTGGAGCAGACACACCCAGAGAAATAACCCAGTCTGGCTTACTTCACTCTGTATAATGGGCTCCAGTTTTATCCATCTCATTAGAACTGATTCAAATGCATTCTTTTTAATGGCTGAGTAATATTCCATTGTGTATATGTACCACAGCTTTCTTATCCATTTGTCTGCTGAAAGATAAACAGCAATACAGTATACTAACGCATATATGTGGAATTTAGAAAGATGGTAATGATAACCCAATATGCAAGACAGAAAAAGAAACACAGATGTACAGAACAGACTTTTGGACTCTATGGGAGAAGGTGAGGGTGGGATGATCTGAGAGAACAGCATCGAAACATGTATATTATCAAGTGTGAAACAGATCGCCAGTTGGATGCATGAGACAAGTGCTCAGGGCTGGTGCACTGGGATGACCCAGAGGGATGGGATGGGGAGGGAGGTGGGAAGAGGGTTCAGGATGGGGAACACATGTAAATCCATGGCTGATTCGTGTCAATGTATGGCAAAAACCACTACAATATTGTAAAGTAATTAGCCTCCAACTAATAAAAATAAATGGGAAAAAAAAAAAAGATAACCCAGTCTGCCCCTGGGGCTCTGGAGGAGCAGACTAACCAACTGCAGAAAATGTTCAAGGAAAAAAAAATTCTGGAAGCACAATTTGATGTTTAAGCATCAAAATATAAAATAGTATCCTTTTGGGTACAGTTCTTTCTGGAATGCAGTTTAAGCAAACATCTGAACTTCGTCTTTGTTCCAATGCATGGTGTCAGGGACAGGAAGTTGACTTAATTACACCATCCCACAAGGAGACTGTGATCAGACACACCACAATGTTTGACAAATACGATGAGACAACATTACCAAATTCTCTGGTGCTTATCCTGGGCCAAGTACTGCGCTGCAGGCTCCATGTACATTTTATTTAAGACTCTCAACACTGCCTTCACCTCATTGCAAAAATGAGGATGAAGAATCATAGTGAGATCAAGATACTCACCCTCGGTTATACAGCTGGGAGGGCGGAGATAAGACTCCCACCCACCTCTGATCTCAACATCTGGGTTTCTAACTACTACCCCAGAGAGTTAGTCAGCTCGCAGGACAAGAGTGGAGCAGAGGGAAGACAGGTGTCAGGAAGGACCTAGCAGAAGAGGGGAACCAAAAGCTGGGCTCTGAGGGATGACAAACCCTCCTAATGAATGATATTTTCTCTTTCCTGAACCCAGAGCATTGGTTTTGTAGGTGGAAAGGCGGCAGACACAGGTAGTAAGCATTATGGAAACTCAAGGGGGACGTCCACAGAGGCCCCAATGGTCCAGGATTCACGGAGCTTCATGGGGAAGGGGGGGGCATGCTGGGCCAAGCTGACTGGGAAGAGAACAGCCAGATGAGATAAAAGATCCAGAAAGGGCTTGGGGTCCACTTGAAAGTGCCTGTAAGCCAACCTGACCACAAAGAGCCTGGACCAGCAACAGAGAGCTCAGACAGGGCCCCGGGCAGAGCAAACCAACCTGATGCACAGGTCAGAGATGGGCTCTGACCCTTGGGGTCCTGACAGAAGGGCACGCCTGGTCACTTACCGGGAGGCTCTTTGCCCAAGACTGCCCGGCCACTCTCTCAGCTGAGCAGCAGCCCCATCAACAGCAGTAGAGTCTTCATCTTGCCTCCTTCTCCAATTCTGGAATCCCAACACGCCTCTGTTTGGAGAGAACAGGGGACTGTCATGGTAACAGCGAGACAGCCCGCTGGTGTCCATCCCAGCCTGCTGCCTGCTTTCCTGGAGCCCTGCTGAGGCCTGGCCCTCCCCTATGCCCTCAGCTCACATCACTGCCTTTTCATCCCAGGGACTTGACAAGAAAGGACCACTCTTGACACTGGGCACCTTCAAAAGAAAGTGGAGGCAGAAGGGTACCAGGAAGAACCCTAGGAAAGCAGCCTAATACAGAAGAAATAAGGATCTGGGGTTGGAACCACTGGACTCGGGTACAATCCACCCTCCCCCTGCTCCTCCTCCTCCCTTCTTCCTCCTCTTCCTCTCCTCCCCTCCCCATCTTCCCTCTCTTCCCATCATAGCTGACTATGCCTGAAAAAGACACATAAGATTTCTGCATCCAGAGAAGGCATCTATCTCAACAAACTCAACTCTGAAAACACCTCTCTTGGGTCACTCATCCAGCCTCTCCCATCCCCTTAAAGTGGGGACTGCAGCCCTGAGCACATCCAGCCCCTGCTGTTGGCATCACCAATCAATCACAGCACCGTTCCCCAACCAAGCCTCAACACCTCCCAAAAGAGCTTTTCAAGGGTCTGAAGCAGTGATAGCCTCAGACCCTCTGGGTCAATACAGGGAAATAAATCCATTTATCATCCCCAGCGTGAGACTTGAGGCAGGAGGCATGAATGGGAGAAGAATGAGGCGAGGGGGACAGTGGTCTTCAGGGATGGGCAAGGCCTAAGGGATTGGTGGGTTGGGAGTGTGGAGCGGGGGGCAAGGAGCCTCCCCAGAAGAAGTCCTGCTGGGAGGAGCGATTCTGTGCTCCACCGGTCCCTTTCACTTGGCTGGTCCCTCTATGCCCAAAGCAGGGCCTCTCCCAGGGTCCTCCCACATCACTAGGCAGGTCCCTCTATGCCCATAGCAGGGCATCTCCCAGGGTCCTCCCACCATCACTTGGCTGGCTGTCCTGAGCCCTGGACCAGCTGGTCTTACACAATGGATCCTTTCCCCAAAGCTGAAGTTGTTGCAAAACAAAAATCCCTCTCTTTGCCTTCTTCCACCCCGCACCCCTCCTCCCCACAACTGCTCATCTGAACTCACCCGCTTCCCCTAACAAGAACGGGAAGGGGCTTTCCCCTTCCTGAAACGATGCACACCCTGAAGCCGTTCTCAGCTCCTCCACAGGTCCACTGGGAGCCTTGGGAGAAAATGAATAAGGCAAGTCTCTCCTGAGACACAATTAGTAAGGCAGCTGGGCTGCGGTCCCTGAGCAGTGTGGGAGAAGAAGAGCGGGTCACTGCCCTCCCCAGAGGTGGTGGGTGGGCAGCCAAGCCAAGGTGCTATTTCAGGTCTGCCAGGCACAGCCCCTGCTGCTCACTGAGGCCTGAAACACCTGGAACAGGGACAGAGGCTTTGTCATTCATGGCAGAGAGAGAAAGCCAGAGAGAAACCCCTCCGGCAGAGCACTCCTCCCACATTAGTGAAGGCTTCGTAGAAATCCATACCCCAGCCTTTGAAATAGGCTGTGACTGGAAGACAGGGCATTGGGTCCTGAAGAAAAGAGACGCAGGGAAGCCAAAGGCAGGAGCACTGGATGAGGAGTCCGGAAACCCAGAGGTCAGTACAGGATCTCCCATCAGGAGCCTGGGGGCCGTGGGAGTCATGGAGCTGAGAGCTGGGACAGAGACCTGTCTCCCACCCAATCAGCTCAGAGGTAAGGTAGAACCCAGAAACAGGCTGGGGCTCCCCAAGGCCTGCAACAAGCAGGTGGCAACCCCTGGAGGAGAACCCAGCCCTCCCAATCCCCCAGCCCAGTGTTCTTTCCTTGACACCAAGTCACTGAAATCTGAGCCTCAGTTTCTCCATCTATAAAATGGACATAATACAGATCTCAGAGATGTGAATGTGGTCTGTAAACACAAGGGTCTTATGTCATCATTGGAAATTCTGACTCCTTCAAAAATAGACGTAGGACCAATTGTGGGCACTGGCACAGTACCTTTCGGGGAAGTGGGAGAAGGTGGCACGTAGAGAGAGGGACAGAGGAAAGGAAGCAGGCACACAGAGGCTGCCTGTGGTCCCTCCCTGCTGCTAAAGTACCTGGGAATTAGCCGGGAGTCCTGTTATCACACCAGATTCTGATTCAGAGACTGCTGTGCTAACAAGCTTGCAGATGATATTGATACTAGCCCAGGGGCAGTATAAGAACAGCGGCTGTGCCGCCAGATTGCCCTCCCTTTGCACTGACTCCCCGCCCCTCCCATTTCCAGACTAGGGCACCAGGTTGCCAACTGCTCTGATTAAACAAGCCTCTCAAAGGCCCTCCTTTCCCCAGAGGAAGCCATGGGGAAGACACTGTCATGCAGCGTAAGCTGCAGGGTTCAAAGCCCAAAGCCCAAGCTCCTCTCCTACGCCCTCCCCAGATAGAGCAAACTCAACCAAAAAGAAAAACAAAACAATTCACCTGTAATCACACCTTCCAGAGGCAACCATTAGCATTGCGGTATCTTTCCTCTTTTCTGTGCATTTGCATACAACTGGATCCATTACATCCACTATCTTCAAATACACTCTAAAAGCACACTTTTGGGGCTGTGTGTCTGTTAACTGGTGTACCTTATTTTGCCATCCCACATGGCTGATCATTTAAATTGTCTGTAATTTCTGACTACTTTTATAATGAACTCTCAAAAGCATCCTGTTATAATATCTGTACTTACTCTTAAATTCCTAACCCCATTCTTAAATAGTAATAATCAGCTTCTTTTTTCAATAAGTCCAGAAATTCTGAAAGGTCAAGACTTGGATTCTAATCGCAATTCTAATACCTGTTTTCTGTTTATCTTTGGAGATTTTTTTCTTTCTGTTTATCCTTCCAGATTTTCATCTATAAGATGTGACCGTTTGAACCAGATGTCTGAAATCTGAAGGAGGCTGTGTGACGTTTCTCTGATGTACTCTGGTGCATTAGGAAGCAGCTCTGCCACTCCAGCAGCAGCGTCAGTTCTCCAAATGTCAATTTCCCCATCTCCACGAAAGGAGGTTCACTAACACCCATCCTGTTTACCCCACAGAACTGTGATTGGATTTTCGGGCCCCAACTCTGTTCCCTGGCGATGGGGCTCCAGCCACCTCCCTTCCCTGGATCTTCCGACTCCACCCAAAGCGCCCCTCTGACAGCCCTGGGACTACCAGCGACCACCCTCTCCTCGCCCGGCGGCCCCCCACGCCCACTCCTACGCTCATCTTCTGGGTGGCGGGGCTCTGCGCAGGGGACTGGGAGAGAGGGGACGTCTCACCCGTCAGCGCCGCCCGCAGGCTCCTCCTGGCGACCGCGTGCAGTGCACGATGAGGCTCGCGTGTTTATAGCGCTCCGCTGCGCATACGCCCACTTTGGAACTGGCTCTAAACCTGCAGGACTTACGCCCAAAGAATGCCGTAGACAGCACGGAGAGCTTTCCAGAAGCCGGCGCGGGAAGGGTGTGCGGAGATGCGGGGGGCGGGGGGCGTCATTTGGGGAGGAAGGTCTTGTGCAGTACCCGGCGGGGGGCGGAGGGGGGCGCTTCGGCACCTCGAAAGGCTCGGGCGGAGACAGACGCTGGATGCGGGGTCGCACCCAGAGGACTCAGAGCTGGGGCACGGCGCCTCAAGACGGGAGAGCCTGAATTAACGTGCACCGCGAGCGCCCAGCTCCGCAGGAGTGGAGGGATGCTACGCGCCCGTCTGGTGCCTACTCCCAAATGAAACCTCACAGTTCCGCTGCCCGATTGAACGTTAATTTTTCATATGTGCCACTCCTCTGGCTCCATTTAACAGCATCAGAAATATCGGGGGTGTGATGGAGAGGGATGTTGTGATGCAACACAGAAAGTATGAAATGACGGCTTCCCAGACCACTACAGTGACCTGGCGGTCCCTTGGCAGACCTGCTAGGCTGCAGGAAACAGAAACAGGTTTTTAGGGATGAACAGAACATTCATTTGGAAAATTAGAAGGCCCCCCTGACTCTTTGATTCCCAGAGTTGAAGTATTGTCCCCATGCACTTGAGACCCAGCCAAACCAGGTGGGCGTCATGAACATGGAACCCTGCTGCCCCATGCGTTGTCTGATGAGCTACTGTCCAAGTCTTGAAATTCTCAATAGTTTTTGAACAAGGGGCCTGCGTTTTCAGCGTGCATGGAGCCTCACAAATTATGCTGCTGGTCCCATTTGCGAAGAGACTCACTGATCAGCCCCAAGCTCCCTCTGCTGACAGGAGGAAGCTTGCCAACAGACTGCCTGTGGCAGGGGGCTTTGATGGGGCAGAGGGGTGACAGCAGTCTTGCCACCCCCTAGCAAGGAGAGAACCAGCCCAGAAGCTGCACGGTCATAGCCATGAATACGTCCTGGGGAAAAAATGATCGGGCGCTCTGATCCAGGATGTCTGAACCCTAAGAGAAAGGTCTAGGGGCTCGAGAGGATTTCTCGTGCTGGCTGGGGGGAGATGGGGGTGCAGGGCAGGTGTGGGCAGTATGGTCCACTCGCCAGCTGAAAACCAGCAAGTTGAGGGGCTCAGAGGAGAGTTGTATGGCCAGGGGCTGAGTTTTCCTGCTCATAATTTTCAACATACAGCTTCAGATCCAGTCCCTGGTTGCTCAAGGTCCAGGGGCGACTAGAAACCTGCCTCCCACCTTTTCAGGAAGGAGCACAGAGAGAGCTTCTAGGGATGTGAAAAACAGGGGGAAAGTGGAGGTGGGACTTTGCATGGAATTCTGAGGCAGTCTCAGCTCTGTCCGGAGGCTCTGGGTGACCCTGGTCAGACCAAAGATTTAACCCTCACGTTCCACCCCTGCTCCTCAGTTCTGTTTCTTCCTCCCTGACAGTAAGGAATCTGGAATGCATCATCTCTGAGGTCCTCTTCAACCTCACCAGGAGCAATGCCAAGTGTGAGAAGATCATTGGCCCAGAAGGAAAAGAAAAAAAAAAAATCCAGCCAGAATTTGCAATAGTATTTCTCCCTTAGGGCTTCACTTTATCTTCTTGAAAAAGTCTAATTATCAGTAACAGCTACATTTTCTATGCAAATTGCCTCCTCTTTAGCATCCTATCAATGCCCAAGGCCAAAAGGATTCTCTTTGAGCATACTCCTGGTAACTTTTCTGTTCTGTGACTCCCCCAGCATCTGATACAGGAGGCACAAATCTATACTAATTATATTTTTGAAAAACCAGACTTTGGAGGACAAGGCAAGGAGATCTGCCTTAGTCAACTGAAGTAAGGGAAGGGAGGAGAAGACGGGATTGGGAGAAAAGAATATGATTCACAGCTTCAACTGTCCTCCTCTGGGAGGAATTACTTGATGACTCCAGCTATTAAGCAGACAAGGCTCAGAAGATAAAACTTGAAGGAAAAGAGTGCACCGTCAATGCATCACTGGATTTTAAATGGTCTAAGTAAATCACGGAGTCCAATTGGTGCAGCCCTCACCCCATAGTTGATTCTTTCTTTTTAACTTTCATTGACCTGTAGTTGATTTCCAATTTTGTGTTAGTTTCAGGTGTATAGCAAAGTAAACCAGTTACACATATTCTTACATCCACTCGTAGGTGAGAGTATTGAACAGAGTTCCCTGTGCTATGCAGTAGGTACTTGTTACCTAGTTTACATATAGTAGTGTGTATATGTAAATCCCAATCTCCGAATTGATCCCTCCCCTCCCCTTAACCCCTGGCAACCATAAATTTGTTTTCTAGATCTATAATTCAATTTCTGTTTTGTGGATGCGTTCATTTGTACCCTTTTAAAATTTGTTTTTAAGTCTTTATTGAACTTGTTACCACGTTGCTTCTGTTTTATGTTTTCGATTTTGGCCACAGGTCATATAGGATCTTAGTTCTCCGACCAGGGATCGAACTTCTACTCCCTGTTTTGGGAGGCAAAGTCTTAACCATTGGACCGCCAGGGAAGTCCTCTTGTACCTTTTTCTTTTTTTTTTAGATTCCACTACTTGATTCTCAACTCCCCACCAACCACCACCACCACTGCCACATTCCCATCAGGTAGTCATCCTGCCTTTGTTTGGATGCTCCCAATAACTGGGAGCTCATTACCCACATGCACAAAATCATCTAGAAAACTGTCTATAGAACTTGGTGACGTCTGAGGCTGGCTCCTGCAAGGGACAGTCTCAAACCCAGGTCTGACCTCTGAAACCACACAGAGAAAACCCAATCCATCTCCCCACTGCTAGCCCTTCAGCTATTCAAAGGCATCTGGTCATTTCTCCCAGCATTTCCCCAGGTTTGTCGCTGCCTGCTCTGTCATTGTTTGCAAATTCTTCCCCAACCCTTTGGCCTTCTGCACGTTACCTCTCTTGAGCCCTGGGCCTGCCAATACCGGTGAGGACTGACCACAGGCCAGAGTAGGACCACTTGCTCCCTTGCCAGAACACTCGAGATAAGCTTTTATTTAGCTGCTGAGTCATTTGGTTGATTCATATAGAATTCATCATCTTTTTGGCAGACACTGCTGTTTAGTCATTTTTCTTCTATCACAGATTTAGGCGGTCAGGTTTGGGGTTTGGGGTTTGATGTTTTTTCTTGGAGTTGGGGAACCATCAAGGAGGGGGCAAGGAGAAAGTAAAGAACTTTACTTTTATCTGTTCGTCTCTTTCTGCTTTGCCCACCGTCTCTCCCTGGCTAGGTGGTGTCTTTTTTCTGCACCCCACCACCACCACAACCACGGTCCAGCTCTGTGCCAGCAGCGTGGCAGTTTAGCTACCGCTAATGGAAATGGAACTAGCTAGAAATGGATGAGAGCAGTAAATACTCCATGGCCTATAATTAAGAATCACTCTGCAGGCTCTAATTATAATTTGGGTGTATTTAGTCATAAAAAAAATAATGGATAATAAAATCAGTAGTGATAAAATTAGCCTAGAGCTGATGCAGAGGCATCCAGACTGCTGTTTCAGGGCTTCCCTAAGTCCAGAAACATTCACTCCATCCGCTGTGCTTCCCTTATTTTCCCAAATAGGATCTCTTTGGGAAAAGATCTGATGCTAGTCTCTCTTGGGTTGCTTTTCATGGACCTACAACTAGCGAAATATTACTTAAACTGCCTTCACTGTTATTCTTTTATTGGTGTAAGAGATTCTGAAATTGGGATTGTAAGGTAAAAGAATATGTCATGTTAATGTTAATATAAACAGGCTGATGGTAGCAGGAACTCTCACTGTCTCTGAGAAAACCCAGTTCCCACTAGACCATCAGTCTGGATGTAGTTGTCCTTTTGAGTGTTTGCCACTCTGGTGGGTAAAACTGACATTTTACTCTCTTACTATCTTTGTTTATAGTTTTCAGATATTCATTTTAAAGTAAAGTTTCCTTTTCTGTGACTTGCTTATTCATATTATTTCCTTGTTCTGTTGGGTTAGTCATCCTTTTTTATTTATTTATTTATTTAGTCATCCTTTTTTAAATTGAAGTGTAGTTGGTTTACAGTGCACCCATTTTTCTACAAATGTAGATCCAAATCTTACTGGAGAAACAATGAAAACCCTTCTGCAAGGTGAATGGGGTTGAGGGGAGGTAGGATAAATTTGGGATTAAAGCCCAAGTCTTTCTCATTAGCACTGCTTGAGAACTGCCTGGAAGAGGGGATCCTAGAGATGGTCTTGTGGGCCCTAGACGGCAGTCAGGGAGACAAGACAGGCAACAGCGAGAGGGAGGTGTGGGTTCTGATGGGAACCTGGCAGGGCGTCCCCGTCCTGATGAGCGGATCTTGGTATGGTGGACTCAGCAACGCTCCCCACTGGCCTCTTTCTAGTTCTTGGACACTCCACGTCTTCACAAAACTCTTTGGGAGCAGCAGCAGTGCTAGACAAGTACAAGGTCTTAAGTTTCCAGGTATTTCTCTGTAGGTATCCCCGCCCCCAACCACCTGACATGTCTCCAGAATCTACAATTTGCATTCCTCCACCAAGAGAAGGCCCAAGACCCACTAAATTGGATGGAAAAAGCAAAAATGAAAAGCAGATGCCCCACATCCACACCCTCTGTTTCTGCACCCAGAACCTTCTACTGGATATACTGCTCAGACTTTAATGTCTACAGAGGGGTCCTGAAATAGCAGGGACAAGATGTGAAGTTTCATCTGAAAATTGTGCCAAATAACTGCATATTAGCCAGAGTAACTTATGTAACATGCCAGAGTTTTGGGGGGTTTTAATGCTTTCAAAGTACTGTTCACCAGTGCTGAGACACTTACCTATTTCAGAGCAGGAGACAGATGGTAGACTAGCTGCAACATGTGAGGGAGAGCACTTTTGCTTGGAGGACTTGTTGCCCTCACATTGGACCAGACCTGGAACCACTGGTATCTTCAAAAATCCCTTCTAAGCATTCATCACCCCACCAACAAATCAGATGCAAGAGCTGAGAGGTCACTCATAAATCTTGATATATAGTTGGTATATACAGGCCAAATGGAATAAATTCACCATAAATCTTGGAAGAAATGATCCACTAGCAGCTTCTACTTCTCCTATACCTATAGAGGCATGGCCAGATCCATGCAAGACCCACTTTGTCGCCAAAGTTTGTGTTCACTGAATGTTTAGTATCTCCCAAGCACTATGCTTACATCATTATCTCAAGAAAGCTTTCCTACAACCCTGCAAGGTAAGTAACCACTGTTACCCATCTCACAGATGAGGAAACTTGTCAAGATTAAGCCCTCACCCAGTTGGTGGAGCCAGCATTTGGACCCATGCATTCTTACTCAAGAGCTTTCATGCTTAGCCTCTAAGCTACACTGTCCCCCAGGAGATGGCACAGGGTCAGTGAAGACAGATGCCAAAATAAGCACCTCGTCCCCCACAACTGCCTCTGGAGAGAAAGAAATGGTTGCAACAGACAGAGGAAATGGAGTTCATCTCAGAAGCAGAGGAGATGGGACCTCTGGAAGCTCTGAGCATAATCACTCTGAATGCAAGTGCCTTTGATTGCTAAATTAAACTACAGGGTCTGCTGAGACTAAAGTACTTCAGCAATCATTTTTACTTAAAGCAGTCTATAACATTTGAAGTTTCTTCCTGAAAAACAAACATTTGTTCTCAAGAAAACAAATTCCAAATGATATCTGGGGAAATGAAACATTGGAAAACACTTTACCAATTGATCTCAATGCAGAGATACTTTTAACATAAAAACTCTAAGCTCAGCGTCTCAGCTCCCTGCAGACCACCACACACACACACACACACACACACACACACACACACACACACACACACACAATATTCATCACATACACATACTACACAAACCATGCACTTACACCAAATGATACACACTCATCATCAAAAAATACAACATAAATACACACACATGTACAATCCACATATACATAACACATATATACCCAACATGCAAATCACACACACACCACATAAATACACATGTACTACCCTTGCCACACAAATCACACACACACATGCATACACATCCCACATACTCCACACACAAGTAGTAAAGTAGCACCTGTGTTTGCAATTTCCTTTTTGCAGTCATTTATGGTACTCTTGCCTGGAGAATCCCATGGACGGAGGAGCCTGGTAGGCTGCAGGCCATGGGGTCACAGAGGGTCGGACACGACTAGCGACTTCACTATCACTTTTCACTTTCATGCACTGGAGAAGGAAATGGCAACTCACTCCAATGTTCTTGCCTGGAGAATCCCAAGGATGGCGGAGCCTGGTGGGCTGCCGTCTATGGGGTCACACAGAGTCGGACACGACTGAAGCAACGCGGCAGCAGCAGCATGGTACCTTTCATTTCAGTTTGAAGAGTACAACTCTGTAGGGACAATTGTTTTAAATTTGAGAATGCTTGAATTAAATAACAATTTTAATTAATTTTATAGTAAAAACTCCAGTTTACATTAGCAAAAAACAGGTACGGGGCTTCAAAAACCATGCTCTGAAGCTTATTGAGTCACTACAATTTTAAATTTTTTAATCTGCCATTAGAGGGGGAAAATACTTTGGCACATTCTTATAATGAGCCTCTTACTGTGACTCATGCCATAGATGCCTTGTGAACATGCAAAAGAAAATAACCAGACTAATATGTGAGGAGAATTTCAATGATGGGAGAGAGGCTGTTGGTGTGAAACAAGCCTTTCCCACCCTTCACTGACTTGGGGCTCCTTCGAGTGCCCACATCAGGCTAAAAAAAAAGTATTCTCACAGAGTCAAGAACTTCAGAACACACCAGTGGGAAAGATTTTTCAACTTGCCCTGAGATACACTCCCTTTATCCACTGAACACTCTCTTAAACCTAACAGACTATCCTCTATTTCTTTTATTCTCCTAATTAAAAACCTAAGGCTAAACACAAGTGACCTCACTTGCCTTCAAGCTTAGCCCTGGGGAGGGGAAATGATGGAGAGGGAAAAGAAAGTCAAGGAAGTTAATCAAGACGAGATGAGGCTGAGTGGGTTTCTCTGCAAGTGAGTTTCTCAGAAAGGAGGGGTGGAGTGAAGGGGGCGGGCAGAGCACAGGGCTGAGGAAAGTGGGTAATGCCCATAACTGAGAAGTGTGCATCTAGTTCTCAATGTACCCTGTGCCAAATAAGCTTATACTACATCCATTTTGTGCACTGACTTAACGAGTTCAGTTTACATCGCAATTTGGGGTTGTCTATGAGCATGTAATTATTCACTCTATTATTTATTACATTATTTTTAAGTTTCAGGGGGCAAAGATTATTTTTTACTGTTGAAGAAGATATCAGGAATGTGTTTTTATATAAATGTTGGTTACAATTCACCTTTAAGGAAGCTCTTGGAAATTTATTGTGAATCATTACAACACTGAACAGTGTTTGAGCCATTCATTATCTCTCTTCATAAAAACCACTAATATCTAATAAAATTTTCTGGGACTTCCTTGCCAGTCCAGTGGTTAAGACTTTGCCTTACAATGCTGGGGGTGTGGGTTTGATCCCTGGTTGGGAAGCTAAGATCCCACAGGCCTCCCCGACATGTCTCATGGCCAAAAAACCAAAAACCACTAGTTAGAACTAATCAAACTACTCACTAAGGGGCTAGTTATGAAACAGAAGCAATACTGTAACAAATTCAACAAAGACTGTTTCTTTTTTTTTAATAAAAAAGTCCACCTCAGAAAAAAAATCTTTAAAAAAAGAAACATGAGTTTAAAATAATAACAATATAATTTTCTAAGTAGTGGTTCATAGGTGCCACAGATAATGATGAAACAAAGGCTTTATTGTGAGCTGCAGGAAAAGAACTAACAGGATTTTTTAGGACTAGAAAAGTTCTTATCTTCTCCTTGGAGCAGAAGCTGGAGAATACTTCAATCAAAGCAAATGCACTTGTCTTGGAGACTTTTCTTGAACCTTGATTTACTGTTAAGCTGACTTCCGTTCTTAAAGGGGAAAATCCTATTTCTGTTCTTACAATTTTCCTTTTTCCTAAAAAAGATCTATGTGATTTTCTAACACCCCAGTAGACGTACTTTGAAAATAACACATTTTCAAGGTACAAATAATTTCCATCTTTTGTAATCCATTATAGAGCATTAAACTTAGAGAACAACTTCTCTTCATTTAACAAGACTCATATACCCCTGAATAGAAAAACAGAAAATGAGAAATCAAACCTCTTACAAATATAGGTATGTTTTAGGGTGAAGACAGGGATATCCAATATTACAACTATCATTTAACACTGCCTTGAATATTTTGACAAATGGGAGTGAGAAGAAGGCAATGAAAAACAAAAGTATTACTCTCAGAGAGAGGAGAGAATTAACACGTGACAGTCTGTCTAAAAACTTTGGAAAATCAATCAGAACTAATTAGAATTAATCAGACTGTTCACCAAGGAGCTAGTTATGAAACAAGTTACTAACTTTATATTAGCAACAGATGAAAAATATAAATCACACTCCTATTGCCAACAGAATATCTTTACATGTGAAGAATAACCACTAGGAATAAAGTTAAGAAGAAATGTGGAGGATATAGATTGAAAGTTACAAAACTATATTGGAAGTCATCAAGGAAGATGTGAATCAGACTATTTCCAGGAATTGCAAGAGTTGTAAGACTGAAGTTTGCCAGGACATCTGAGACCCCATTCGAGACCAAAACCAGTGACTTAGTGATGCCCAGACCTAGAAAACTGGGCTCCCTGCAGGATTCTAGTCATCAGTCATTGGATTGGACAGTGGGGAAGAGTGTGTCAAAGGTATAACCAGGGCCATCTGTCACCACGTTTTCGTAGTAATCAGATTTCACACACACACAAACATAATCAAGTGGAGCTGGACTATCTCCACAGATTTCCAGATTCCCTGGAGTAGGACTATGTTCTTCTATACTAGTGGAAGTAATGCATTTATAAAGAAAGAGAAACCTATTTTCTCAATAGCTGAACAAAATGAAAACTACTTTCTTGCTTATTTAGAAGTCCAACCAGCCTGGGATAAGGAGAAAGAAGAGAAGCCAGGTTGATGGAGGCCCTTGCCATCTACACCACTTGGCTTTTCAGGTTGCCCTGAACATCAGAGTCCCACCAGCAGACAAGAGAAAATGAAGAAGGATGTTGTTTGTGAGCCAGATTGGATCGAGGTGCCCTTTACTTCTGCTCACATCCCCTTGATACAACTCAGTCTCAAGGACAACCTAACTGCAAGGAAGCCCGAGAAGGGGGCTCAAGTTGCTCCCCCACCCCAACAAAAAGAACAAGCGATTGGGTTTATTCAAAAAAAGGCAAAGAAAGAACTTCCCTATTAACTTCTTCCTATAACGGGAGCTTGCCCTTCAAACACTTAAGTTTTTAATTTTACACATATTTATGCATAATAATTTTCCGGTTTCAACAGAAAGATCAATAATGAAACATTTCCTATGGCTCAGGAGTTTGATGAATATAAGCTCTCTTCCTAGGACTGCCATCAGGAACTCTGAAAAACAACTGATACTTTCTCTCTATACTATCAGTAAAATACTCTAGATGACTCTTTTTTTTCAAGCGGTTGGATCTTTTGAAATGTCTTTTTCTGAATTCTTCCTCCAAACAGAATGGCACCTGGCATTTCTTGCTGCCCTCATCACACAGGCTTCTAGCAATTCATCTCCCCTCTAACTTCAACTAAGGGTTTATAATCAGGTAAAAAATTTGAGTGTGAAGTAAAAGCAAAAAATTGGCTCAGACTAAGGTCCACTCCTGAGGAAAGACTATGAATTTCTATTGCTTGGACCTGCTAGCACTGACTTTGGTCATCCAATGTTTTTTTTTTTTTTTTTTTTCTTCCAAGTTTTTACTGCTTTCAGCAGTTGCAAAAAACCAATTATGTTGCTTTAGGATGCAATCCTTGAAAAGAAAACAAAATTATGCCTCAAATAGAATCACTTTACAAATAGTTCTGTGAAGAAAATTAAATAAACATTTTAAAAATTTAAATAAAATTTAAAAATAACAAAGCTAGAATAATAGCTAACAAGAAAGAGATCTGAAATATATTGTTAGGTAGAAAAAACCAGCTGCAAAATGGGGTTTATAGTGTAACCCCATATTTGTAAAAAAAAAAAAGAAAGAAAAAAAAAGCATATTTTTGCATATGCGTAAAAAAAAATCTTAAGGAATCAGGAGTCATCTTCCTAAGGTGTAGGGCTGCTGAGACTTTTACTTTCAATGTTATCTACTTATGCGTTTGACTATTTTATAAGAATCAGATTTTTCATAAGCATAAAAAACAAAAACGGCATTAAAATAAAATTCATGCTGTCTTTTCAGAGAATGAGCTCCTGGCAGACATGCATGATGGATAAGCACTCCTCTATATACTGTCTGCTGCCACAGTACGGGGATTCTTAATGAATGCTAATTTTTTCTATAGACAGGAAACAGAAACAAACTAGAGTTTTGAACTCAAGAGTTGACCTCATAGACAGGACAATTCCAGGAAAGTGCCGTTGACTTTCCCCTTGAAATACTTCTGCCTGGAAATCTGCTGGAAAGCATATTAAGCAGAGTTTCAAGAGCCCATCAAAGGAGCTTATACTAACCAGAGCCACAGTTCAACCCATACTAGAATCATGATGACAATGTACTCAGCAGGGAAAAACTCTGGATAACTACATGGTGTATAAAGGCTTTCCAGAATCTGCTTCACTTCTCTAACAAAAATACTGATTATTTAGTGTGTGAAACCAGCATGCACATAGTAGGTTTTTGTCCCTTGGTATATACTGAGAGGACCCCAGAAAATACCTTCTGCTCAGCATTTTTTGCCTACTCTGCAAAGTGAAAGTGAAAGTTGCTCAGGCATGTCCGACTCTTTGCAACCCCATGGACTATATAGTCCATTGAATTCTCCAGGCCAGAATACTGGAGTGGGAAGTTATTCCTGTCTTCAGAGGATGTTCCCAACCCAGGGATAGAACCCAGGTCTCCCACACTGCAGGTAGATTCTTTACCGTCTGAGACACCAGGGAAGCCCCTACCCTGCAAGAGACTATAAAAGATACACAAAGATTAAGGCATGAAGTCCAGTTTGTTTTTTTTTTTTTTTGAAGTCCAGTTTAAATGAAAATACATTTGCTAAAAAAGTAATGTAACAGTTAACTATTGCCCCTAAAATGCTGCTTAACAGATTGACCCAAAACAGAGAGGCATGCAACAAGAAGCATTTATTCTCACATTCATAAGTCTGCAGGTGGGATGGGACAGCTCAGCCTCATGCCGTGGGTGTGTGCTATGGGGGAGCAACTACGCTCCACCTGCCATCATTCTTCTGGGAAAAGTTTTCATATGTAGCCAGACTTAAAAAAAGAATACACTAAGGAAACAGGGCAGAAGGAAAGGGGGAAAGTGGGGTCCAGAAATATATAGCATTCTGGACATTGTCCATGAGAGAGGAAGGGCTGGGGGAGGTGCCCCAGTGGAGGTCTCCGGAAGAAAACAGAACAGAACACCCTCATGAATGAAATTCACTAGTGAAAATTCAGGAGTGAAGAAAAACAAGACAAGACAGCAAGAAAACACAGCTCTATGAGTGTGAACGAAAGTCCCACAGAAAGACAAGTTTTAAGAAACCTGCACGTAGAAGTAAAACTGTTCAAGCACACGGTGTTTCTCCATCTGAAACTGGCATTTTTATATGACCATCTTTGGTCTCTTACCTGTGGCTCATGATTCATAATCTGAAAGAGGTTTAAACCACTATGAGAATCTCTCCATAAGAATATTTTCTACACAAAAAACAAATGTCAGCAGGGCGGTGGGGGGTGGAGGGGGAGGGGGATATACACATTTTTTTTGTAAACCAGGCAGATCAGAAACTTGCTAGAATTTGAGCCTTGAACAAAGGGATAGAAAACCAAAAACGATACAAGTTCACTCCTCCTCCTGGTTGCCCTGATGAGGCTATGTCATGATTACTGCTTCCCAGGTTCTTAAGAGTTGCTCCATAATCCTGACCCCACTGAAGACCCCCTCTTTCACATTCCTTCAACTCTGTGAACCATCCTTTGATCCGATCAATATATATGTTTTTTCTGCTTAAATGAATTTAAACTGATTTCAAATTTTTAATCAAATAATTGAAATCAAAGAATAGTACCAGGTACAGGTCCCTGTCCTGTGTTCCAACCTCTGAGGAGACAAGGGAGAGAAGGAGAGAACACTAAAGATGCCTTGACGTAAATAAAGAGGCATGACATTATTCCAGAATCTAGGATCTAAAATCGCTTCATGAACATCACCGTTACCATGGCAACTCTTCAATGTGCATTCACTGGTTTTATAATATATTCACACTTTAATGTAAATCAAACTATATCGGCTCATTTGGCCTTGACTCCTTTTTAAATATAGATTGTTTTGTCTCATAAAATTCATCAGAGCCGACTCACCAAGTAAATTTGCTTTTTCCTCTAAAATACCTATTGAAATGACACTATAAAGGAAAGCCTTCCATGTTTTATCTCCCACCACCACCATCATTCTCTACATACACACACACACACACACACACACACCCATAATATCCACTAGAGACCTAGCTCCTGTCATCAGAATCCATTCTGACAATCCAATATAGTTAATATGCCTCCCTTTAAATGATAAATTAAAAACCATCTAAGACAAAAGCCTAATGATATTTTTTAAATAAAATCTGACAAGGTGGAGGGAAGGTTCATCTGGAAGAGTAACTGTATAAGAGCCAGTAACATATATACTGGCTGGCTGCGGCATTGCAGGCAGATTATTTATCATCTGAGCTGGTCTTCCCCAAATGTTCACCTTCTCATTAAGTAGACTGATTGAGCTTCTCTAACTTCTTTTTGTGACCTCTCCACTTCTCTCACTACTTGAACTCTTTGCCACAAAGGATATCTAAAACCAAAATCTTGACCATTCTCCTCCTGATGTTCAGGTCTAATTTGCTCCTCCACTTCTCATGATACTTTATGTCTGAAGTCTGGTTTCCAGCCCACAAAGCACTCACACACGAGCTAATCTATAAACCTTATCACCCATTCGCACACCATCAAAAATGTCTCCTCGAGTCCAAGTCAACACTAGAAGTAGCTGTTAGGAACCAAGAGGATTCATTCCCAAAACTCAAAGATGGTTCAGTATTTGGAAACTTAATATGTTAATAATGTGCCACATCGACATAACACACAAGAGAGATGGTGGGACTTCAACGGCTGCCGAAAGACATTTTAAATACAAAAAGGAAGTTGCTGTGTACAATTCTGAACAAAATGTAGTTGATATCTCTGCAAGAAGCGATTGTGGTTGTGGGCAAACAGAGAAGATCTACTTTTCTAAACCTAGTGATAGAGAAATCAAACCCAGAACATGAATTACCTTCATTTGTGTCATCCTAAGGCCCAAGTGAGCCTTTGAAATGCTTGGAATGCGGCCTTGCCGGATGTTTTTCAGTCTGTACAGGCCTGAAGAACTGATATGACTTGTTAAAATGATTGGCCATTTTTGGCTTTACCAGTTATTAATATAAATAACTAAATATTGATTGCATTCCCTTGTGACCTATGACTCTTAATAAAAGCTCGTTTTTCTCATATCCTCAAATACACATTCACAGTAGCTAATTAGAAATATGCACAACATCATGAAATTTAAGTTACTCACATCCTCATCATCCAGAGATTACCAATTAATATTTTAGTATATACTGTCTCAATGTGAGTTTAGGAATATAAGCATTCTTGGTGTTCAGAGAATTCCCTGGAGGTCCAGTGGTTGGGACTCTGTGCTCTCACTGCTGAGGGCCCAGGTTCAATCCCTTGTTGGGGAACTAAAATCCCACAAGCTGAGTGGCCTCAAAAAAAAACAAAAAAAGCATTCTTGGTATTTATAAAGACTTAAGTTTGTCACTGGTGTTAAAACAAAACTTCTGTGTCCCAAACAACTCAATGGGATATCAGAGGATACTAGATTAAAGAATTATAATAACTTCTTAAGGTAAGAGATTAAACATTTGTCTGCCTCCAAAATACGGAGCATTACATGTTTTCCCATTAGTAACAGAATGAATTTCTGTATGTGGTTTGGAAAAAGGCCCTACTAGATGGTTCAAAACAATCTAAGGGACATATACACAAACACACACACAGAAGTTGAGGGTCTAAGGGATACACACACACACACACACACCCCAGCTGAGAACCTCTACCCTAGGAAATCCAAATATTATTGATTTGTATTAAAAGTACATATGTGGAGAGGATCCATAGCTTTCACCAAATTCTCAGAATTTGTGACTCCATCAAAGTTGCAGGAGCCTTGGTTTGTCAACTTTCCAGCTCTAATATTTTGGTATTATTTGAGGTTGGGGCACTTATTTTGCCTGCTTAAAAGACAGAAGTAATGGAAGAGCTGAAGGACAGAGAGGAAGCTAGGTTAATTTATCAGAAAGAGACTTTGAGGGAAACTAGCCTGTGAAAAATGCACACATCACTCTTCTCTGGATCATTCATCTCGCTTTGACAATGCTTCCTCTAATACTGAACCATCAGAGAATTAACGTCACTGTAAACATAATGCCACTTTATGGAGAGTCCTTAAAAAACTAGGAATAAAACTACTGTGTGTGTGAGCTCAGTCGCTCAGTTGTGTCTGATTCTTTGCTACACCATGGACTGGAGCTCTCCAGGCTCTGCTGTCTGTGGGAGTCTCCAGGCTAGAACACTAGAGCTGTTGCCATGCCGTCCTCCAGGGGATCTTTCCAAGTCAGGGATTGAACCGAGGTCTCCTGCATTGCAGGTGGATTCTTTATTGTCTGAGCTACCAGGGAAACCCAAAACTACCATATGACCCAACAATCCCACTACTGGGCATATACCCTAAGAAAACCGTAATTGAAAAAGACATCCGTACTCCAATGCTCACTGCAACACTATTTACAATAGCTAGGACATGGAAGCAATCTCGAAGCCCGTCAACAAACGAATTGGTACATATATACAATAGAACATTGTTGCTGCCAGTTACTAAGTCATGTCCGACTCTTTGCGACCCCATGAACTGCAGAACACCAGGCTTCCCTGTTCTTCATCAGGTCCCTGAGTTTGTGCAAACTCATGCCCATTGAGTCAGTGATGTCATCCAACCATCTTATCCCCTGTCATCCCCTTCTCCCCTTGGCCTCAATCTTTCCCAGCATTAGGGTCTTTTCCAATGGAATGTTACTCAGCCATAAAAAGGAACGCATTTGAGTACATGCTAATGAGGTAGATGAAACTAGAACCTGTTATACGGAATGAAGTAAGTCACAAAGAGAAACACAAATATATGAATGCATACATATGGAATCTAGAAAGATGGTACTGACAAACCTACCTGCAGGAGGGGGAAGATGGTGGCCACCTTAGTAGCGCTCTCTGACATAAAGCACAGCAGGATCCTCTGTGACCCACCTCCCAGAATATTGGAAATAAAAGCAAAAATAAACAAATGGGACCTAATGAAACTTAAAAGCTTTTGCACAACGAAGGAAACTATAAGCAAGGTGAAAAGACAGCCTTCAGAATGGGAGAAAATAATAGCAAATGAAGCAACAGACAAAGCATTAATCTCAAAAATATATAAGCAACTCCTGCAGCTCAATTCCAGAAAAATAAATGACCCAATCAAAAAATGGGCCAAAGGTCTAAACAGACATTTCTCCAAAGAAGCCATACAGATGGCTAACAAACACATGAAAAGATGCTCAGCATCACTCATTATCAGAGAAATGCAAATCAAAACCACAATGAGGTACCATTACACACCAGTCAGGATGGCTGCTATCCAAAAGTCTACAAGCAATAAATGCTGGAGAGGGTGTGGAAAAAAGGGAACCCTCTTACACTATTGGTGGGAATGCAAACTAGTACAGCCACTATGGAGAACAGTGTGGAGATTCCTTAAAAAACTGGAAATAGAACTGCCATATGACCCAGCAATCCCACTCCTGGGCATACACACCAAGGAAACTAGATCTGAAAGATACACGTGTACCCCAACGTTTATCACAGCACTGTTTATAATAGCCAGGACATGGAAGCAATCTAGATGCCCATCAGCAGACAAATGGATAAGAAAACTGTGGTACATATACACAATGGAATATTACTCAGCCATTAAAAAGAATTCATTTGAATCAGTTCTAATGAGATGGATGAAACTGGAGCCCATTATACAGAGTGAAGTAAGCCAGAAAGATAAAGACCAATACAGTATACTAACGCATATATATGGAATTTTAAAAGATGGTAACAATAACCCTATATGCAAAACAGAAAAAGAGACACAGATGTACAGAACAGACTTTTGGACTCTGTGGGAGAAGGTGAGGGTGGGATGTTCTGAGAGAACAGCATTGAAAAAAATATATTATCAAGGGTGAAACAGATCACCAGCTCAGGTTGGGTGCATGAGACAAGTGCTCGGGCCTGGTGCACTGGGAAGACCCAGAGGGATGGGGTGGAGAGGGAGGTGGGAGGGGGGATCGGAATGGGGAATACATGTAAATCCATGGCTGATTCATGCCAATGTATGGCAAAAACCACTATAATATTGTAAATTAATTAGCCTCCAACTAATAAAAATAAATTAACAAACAAACAAACAAACAAACAAACCTACCTGCAGGGCAGCACAGGAGATGCAGATGTAAAGAACAGACTTATGGACATGGGGAGGCGGGGGGGAGAGCATGGGATGAGTAGAGAGAGTAGCATGGAAACCTATACTCTACCATATGTAAAATAGATAGCCAGTAGGAATTTGCTCTATGATTTAAGGAACTCAAACCAGGGCTCTGTGACAATCCAGAGGGGTGGGATAGGGTAGGAGATGGGAGGGAGGTTCAAGAGTGGGGAAATATATGTATACCTATGGCTGATTCATGTTGATGTATGGTAGAAACTTACACAATAGTGTAAAGCAATTATCCTTCAATTAGAAATAAATAAATAAATAAAAATAAAAACACTTTTCAAAGATATGCCCAGGAGAAGTGTGTGTTTCCAGTGCTGCTGCCAGGTATATATGTGATAGGAACAAGAAGTTACTAACCTTGGGATCAACTTAAGAAATGGGAGGAAATGAACTAGCATATTTTTCAGTGTCTACCATGCACTTGACATGTCCAAGATCCCCATCTGATAAGTGACAGAATCAGACCTCAACCCTGACTCTAGCCAATTTTAGTCTAGTTAACCCCAAACCAAATGGCCTCCCCTATCAATCATGTGTGTTTTATATTCTTACCTGTACCGTGGTTTTCTGTCAAACTCTATCTTAAATAGAAGATCAGTTAAACACACATAAGCCTATTTTAAAAATCCCTCTATATTTTATTTTAAAACACTGATTCTAAAATATAGAAGAATTACAGAAAAAAACAATAAAAATAAAAAATTTTTAAATAAAATAAAAACAAAGAAGAGCAAACATAAAGTATAAAAGAATTACATAAAACTTCTTTCCCAAAAAGATTTGGAATAAAGGACAAATTAAAAATTTACTGTTCAAGGTGCCTCGTTAGCACAGTAGGCAGCGCGTCAGTCTCATAAAAATTTACTGTTCAAAGACTGCCCCCTGGTGGCCAAAGATAATAAACCCTCTAAAAAAACAACCCTTCATAGAAAAGATAACGGAAGACCCCAAGAGCCTCAGTTCCCTTTTGGTTAGCAAAGAATGATAATCTGTAACATTACATGAGAAAACAGTAACATGTTTATGTTCTGCTAATTATGATCCATGTGATATACTATGCTCACAGACTGGCAGCAGGATATCTATCAGAACATTTCCAAAAGCCAGATGCAGTCTCAACAGACCACACGCTTGACCATTAAACCCAGCTGCAGCAGCAGCTGTTTCCTGTTTTTCAGAGTATGACACGTGGTTTCATTCCTTCATCCCAGTTTTACTGGGATCCTATTAATTGCAGGTACACTGAATTTTATTGTGTACATAGCAGAGAACTAAAGAAATAGTATCTGTTCTAGAGAACCTTGTGTTCTGGTGAGAAACAAGGTCCCCACCCTCTTAGGCTGCACATCTTTGACCTACATGAGCCCCAGAGTCGGGTGGCTGTGAGCAAAAAACTTTTATTTGCAGAGGGCACCTTTTTTCATTCATGTGAGACATACACTAATAGCTTCTCAGGTGGGGTATTCAGATAGTGGTGCCTATTGGGACCTCTGTTCAAAATCTTGGGTCTCTTCCCTTATGCCTGACAAGCTGGAGGGATCACACTTGAGTATGTGACCTATTTCCTCCCCTTGTTTTGTCACGAATATTTTCCCCTTCATGGTTTCTTAAAAGCAAAAGTAAAGGTTTTTCCAGTCCCTAGTCACTAAGCAATCCTCTGAGTATTTGCTAACCCAGAGAATTTGTTAATAAGAATGGAAATGCTCTCAGTAGCAGATACAAATCCAGCTGCTCTACTGACTTTTTAGGCAACTCCCAAAGCCCCTTCCTCTGCCCTGGCCCTGGCCTCCTACCCCAGAATACAACCAATGAAAAGAGCAGCAGAAGCCAGTGGTCTACTGGGGAGCCAGCACATGGAAGTGACTCAGGACCCTGGCAACTCTAGCCAGTGTTGAGTACATCTTACAGCTTCTAGAAAAGTTTCTGCAAAAGGTCCTTGGCTAGTAACTATTTAACTTGAAGTTTTCCCTCCAATCAAGGCAAACAGTACAGGCCAGGGGTAGGAGCAGGGGGTTGTGTCAACTTTCGATTTGTGGCTGCCAGAAGCCCCGGACTGTGCCTCCTTTTTAGTCTCAGATCCCAAGACTATGGCATGGGGTGAAGGGAGCGATGAGTGTGTTGGGATGATGTGTGCAGCCCATGTGAGTGGTAAATATACACTGTTTAGTAAACTGATCTCCTCTGTTCCATGTAAGTCTAGTGGGGCCATCAGTCCTACAGCCCTCCACCTCTCACGCCTCAAGATGGCCCTGTTCCTCAAGATGGCCAGAGTGCGTCATCCTCCTCAGAGATACAGTGGTTAGTCCAGAGCCAAGTGTGTGACCTAAGAAGAGTCAGGGTCCTTTCTCCACTTTGGCAGAAATGTCAGGGACAAGCACTGTCCTCTCTCTCTGAGGCCCAAGGCTACTTTTGTTGCCCTCTGGAGAGAGTTAACACAGGAAACCAGAACCAAGTAACGCAAAGTTCTAATGACATCATTTAAACCCCTAGATTCGGCTATGCCGAACGCTATGCCGGTGCTTCCCCATCAAGGGTCCAGAATCAGCATAAACTGAGGCAGATGTAGACTTGTTTTAAAACTTCCTTTACGGTCAAGGCAGGGATGTGCTGTAGAAAATTCATCTGCCAATTTTGGTCTTGGAAAAAAAGGAGACCTTGGGGACACAGCAACAGGAGCTAAGTAGCCAGGGCCTGAAGCAAGCTGTAAGGCCCTCACTCAGCAAATGCTAAATTGCTTGTGATTATGGATGACTTTTTTTGCTTCCTGTATTTTTTTGTTTTCTTATTATGCACATGTCAGCTTCTAGAAATAAATGTTATTTTTAAAACCTTAAAAAATGAAAATTAAATTTAAAAGTTGTAGGTCCCTCTTATAACTAAGAGGGACTTTAGGTATTATCCAGGCCAAGGCTCCGGTTTTAAATATGAGAAACCAAAACCAGAAGGGAAAAAGAAGTTACTCGAGAGAATACTCGTTAAGGCCTCACAGGTCAGATGGGGGTCAGAGTTTAGTAGAGAAAACTAGGATTGATGAGTGCTAGACCATCGGAGTACCTGAGACTTTCACACTGATAATTGTTTAATCCTCAGTCAACCTGGGATTACACTTTCTAGCTCAGTTTTCACAGATGATAAAATTCTGACCAGAGAAGTTAAATAACTACCCCAGCATCACACAGCTTATGTGGAACAGAGCTGAGCTTCCAATACAAGCCTAAATCCCTTTATTCCTGCTCTACCTTTAGATAAAGAAAATATTATGAGGTAAGACAAGAAGCAAGTGGGATTTAGCACTGATGCCATTCCTTAATCTTAAATAAGATGTCAGTAACTTGAGAGCATCTGGGAAGAGCCAGGAAGACTTCCAATACAGGCCAAGATCTGGTTTAAACTTCTAAATGAGCCCTTTAAACCTCCAGGTCCCAGCAGCTTTCTAAAAAATGACAAAGTTGAAATAGATGGTCTCAAAATAAATCTGCAAAATGGAACAGTGAAAAGGAATTGAGTAGTGAGTGGCCCAGAATCCTAGAACTCCTTTGCCACTGCCTAGGGCCCAAGCTCTTTCCTTCCCTGAGGTCTGGGTGGAAGGCAGCTGCCAACAGAGGAACTGGCAGCATTTGAGGATGTCACTGATTTGATGAGTCATTTGATAATTGCTTACACAGTGCTCACTTATCAGCCCCTCCCTGAATTGAAAGCATCAGAACCCTAATCATTAGGAGACTCTAAGACCCAAAGCTCATTCCTTGGTGATAGCTTGTTTGCCTTAAAAAAAAATCAAAACCAGATATAAGATATGAATAATAGATTACTCCATTTCAGAGAGGCTAAATGACTTTGAGAGCCCTTTCCTCAGGTTGCGACTTAAATTGGCTTAAGGCCTATTCTTCACACTCTCAGGTAAGACATTCACTTGCTCAGTTTCAGGTTCCAGTTCGGCTCTATCATATCTTACCCACCTTCTCATACAGCAACAGAACTCTTTATAAACGTGACTTCTTGACTAGTAAGGATCCATCCATATGCAATTGCTTTATTTTTAACAAAACTTCTGCCTTGCCTGGCTATGATAGAATCAAGATAAAAGAGAACATTCCTAAGGGAGAAAATACTACGATCTGGCATCACAAATGTGACTTACATGCTTTTGGTCTATTTTTTTCATGCCAGTATGCCCTGTACCTTGAGAAGACTCCACCCAATTACAACACAATGATAAATCTGGGTTCAATAGGCAAAGAAAGGTAATTTTTTTCTAGTGATAATATCAACAATATAAAAATTGAAGGAGAAAAGAAAAAAAGAAAGATAAAAAATATATATATCAACAATAGCCCACTTGGGGGAGGGAGTGACATGGGACTTATACACCTCAATATTTTGCATACTTTTTCTGGCCCTTACAAGTCATTATTTATATTTGTTCTTCTAAAAGAGTTATTACTCAAACTCACCGAGTAGCCTTACTGAAAAGAGAATTTAGAGGTGATCACCTCACTTCCAATTTTCCTTCATTATATCTCACATGTTATACTGTCTGAGACGCAATCTCTGTGATTGCAGCTTACCAGATGTTCTCATCTTGATTTTAATACTGATATGCTAACATTATTGATTATGTAGAAAATCAAATTGTATGCTTCTGCAATATCTTTAAAGTTCACTGGGCACTTTGTCTGAAGCTTAGTTAAATGTTCCCTTAATTCTAAGTGCACTGGCTGGGGCCCCAGCAGAATCTCGGCCTTGGTTTTAACAGTACAAGCTGCTACAAGCTGCACTGGGTCTTCAGTACAGTTTGTACTGTTAACAGACTGTACATAAGAAATACTGCCACTCCCACTGTCTTCAGATACAATCACGATGCAGCGGCTCTATTTGTGCAGATGGTCAGTACAGTTTTCCCTTGGACATTGATTAGGGTAAAGTACATTCAATGCCTTTTAGACAGTTTATGATGAGCCTGGCAGCCAAGGTTTCCAAACCCCTCAGACCCACTGAGAATTTCCCTGTTTCTCAGGACTCCTTCAGGAGTGTGGTGGCTAAACTGAGCCAGCAGCTCCTGGGCCCCAATTCCATCTCTGGCCAGAGGCCCCCGGGATGTGCATGTACCAAAGGGCTGAGGGAGGAGCATTGACACCCAAGGGAGTATCCCAGAAACCTCCTAGAAATGGAGTCTGGCCCCTGGTCCTCCACAGCGATCCAGATACCTCCTGAAATCCCAGATACAAGGTGATGACCCTTTTCACCACTCCTAGGGAGTCTATGGAAGCACTTTAGGAATTTCATAAACTCTCTATTAATTTATATAAAATGTGTATATATACATTATCCTGGGGAGGGCCGCCACAGTGAAAGTGCAGAGTCCTAACCACTGGACCACCAAGGAACTCCCTATCATTTTTTTTTTTTTTAAATCTCATCACAGGAGAGCTCTGTGGAAGTCTCCAAGTAGGTATTACTGGAACAGAGAGACACAGTTAGGCCAGTTCTGTCACAGATGAGCCCTGAATCTCGGAAACCTGGCCATACCCAATGTATGTGATGGGCATCCAGATGCCAAGCTCCAAGAGATGTCCCTGAACTTGTAGAGACTCTTACTGATCATCCCAAGTATGGTCTGGTCCTTGAAGGGACTATTTGCCCCTGGATATCAAACAGACAAACTCAGAAGAGGAAAAACATAAATGCTCTGAGTCTCCAGCTAGCTACATTCATCAAGGTTCCAAGCCAAGCCTCCAGGACTGACCTCCGGGCAGAAAGAGGGGAGTGAGAGCCACTGAAGAGGAGCAGTCATCGTCTCAACCTGGCCCCTAAGACCCCGGGCCAGAGGGGCTCCCTCCAACCCCTCCAGAGAGGGAGGGCTGGTCGCTACCGCCAGTCTCTCCCTCATGTAATGCCCACGGATTTCCTGGATCCTGAAACAATACTGATCTTGCAGAAGGAAGCAAGGCCCACAACTGGCCCAGAAAGCCCACTGGAAAATGAAGTTTGTGTCCTGGCAGGGCACAGCCTAATCTGGAAGCTTCAGACATAGAAGATACTTTGAAGCCAAGGGCTCTTTACACTCTGATTCTCAAACTTTATTGTGAGTTTAAATGTTTGTTAAGTAGTGCAGATCCCTAGGCCCAGGGGACTGTGATCCAATACTTCTGGGGTAAAACTCAGATATTTACATTTAAAAAAAAAAAAAGAAACTAGTAATTGTGATCTCAGGAGTCCATAGAAGGTATACTATATACCTTTACAAACAGTTTCTCTGGGCTTAGAGGCTTCAGATGTAGAGATGGGGCTAGATCAAGTGAACCCCTTCCCCATCCCCACTACTCCCCTCAACAAAATAAAAGCAGAGGCTTCTAGTTACCTTCTCTATGCCAGATATTATGCTAAGTCTTCTACATGGATTATTTTATTTAATCCTTATCACCCTGAAGTTCGGGGAAAGTAAGTCACTTGCCTAAGATCCCTCAGCTCTGAGTACCTGAGTCAGGTTTGGGACCCAGATCTGAATCCAGAGTCTGTTCTTAACCAACAAGCATTACAGTGCCTAATAATCCGATGACTCTGAAGGAAAAGCTATGAAGCCACATCCCTTCCACAGCTGAGTCAGGGCAGAAGGCCATGGGCCACAAGGTGAGGCAGCATCAGCATAGGAGAGGACAACTGCACAGGCTCAAAGGTCCAGAGTAGAGCCAGACAGAAGGAACTAAGGATAAGTTGGGCTGACAAGGTAAGGACTACACTCCTGGAGTGCAGGAGGAGCAGCGGACATAGATGAAGAATGCTGGACAAACAGGGCTTCAAAGGAACTGACCGGCCTCAGAGAAATCAACAGAAGTCACGGAAAGTTTCGATCAGCACAGGCCCAAGGCCCCAGCAGGCCTATGATACCTGCTGGTTAGTACTACATTTTACTGCTCAGTTGAGGGGGAATGTAATGAGTTCTGTGCACTAGAATCAAGACCCACCGTGGAGCCCAGGATCTTTTATAGATACTTAGATCTTCATCCTTTAAAAGGGTATAACAATAGGGCCTACCCCAGAATTACACACCATGAGAAGATTTGGATAAAGGTACTTAGCATAATACCAGAAACAAAGAAATTGGACAAGTGTTAGCTGCTGTAATCATTAATTACTACTAATTATAATTGTACTCATACTCAACCAAAAAACCACCATGGCATCTTGTTTTTTTGTGAAAGAAACCAAGGTCAAATGTGGTCTCCATGGATTAAGGTTTTCCTTTCTTCAGAGAGAAGTTATTGTTAAGAAGATTTGGTGCAGGGCAGCGGGGGGCGGGGTTGTGTGTTTGTTTTTTTTTTTTACAAACAAGAGCAAAAAAGTCACATCACCAAATAGATCAATAATTGATCAAAAATAATGTTTTAGATTTCCCTTCACCTTTAGTTCTGATGTTACCCAAAAATAAACTTAATCCAACTGTTCTATCCAAATTTGTTCTGAGGGAAAAGTGAAACCATGCAACTTTTTCACTCAACAACTACTTTTTTGTGCATCAGAACTGACTCTGTGACTATTAGCTGAACTCCTGATAGTTTTCAATTACCTAATCAGACAACAGACCCAAGCAGGCCAACCAAGAAGACTTGATCACTGAAATGGAACAAATATATTGCTGAGTATCTCCTTACCATCCAAGTGCTCCTGATATTAGAAGAAAATTCCATCCCTATACCTTGTCACCAGCCTGTTTGCTCAGAGTGAAGGAGAAATGATGAGACAGGCTTCCTGAGAAAGCAGCATTTGAATGATGGAAAGGAATGAAGGGGACAGAAGAAACAAAATGTCCCCTATGGAAGAGGGAAAGAGAGAGAGATTACAGACCAGATTCGGATCTGAGAACAATCAGTGCCTTTGGGGCAAATAAGAAATCATTATGTCTGCTCTAATAAAACGGCACCGCCTACCTCTGAGGAGAGAATAAATGTAAAGAACAGGACTTTATAAGCAGCTCTCTGCTTCCGTATTCTGTGTTTGGTCAGTTTGAACAAGGCTTTGTTCCCCATTAGTCAGACCTGATGTGACTCCTGGAGATGGTGGGCCAGGCCTATCCCTGCCACCCTCACCAGAGAACACACCCACGACAAACCCAAATTCCTAATTCCTGAACTATTTCAGGTCACGCCATATTGTGCACTCAGAAATACAAGCTTTGTAAAAAAAGAAAAAAGGCATGTTTTAATTCAAGAAATGAAAGTTCACATGCAATCCAGAACAGGTGCCAGGAATTTGCTCTCAACAATCAGGCACATGTGCTACAGAAGGTCAGGCTCTGCAGAATTACTTGGACCAGTGCTTCCTGAGGTGCTCCTTCAGCTGAGGGATGGAAGGCAGCAGCTGCCGGCACTCGTGACAACGGAGGGGCAGCTTCAGGAGCTCGGGCATCCCATCTCGGACGGTCACTCTGCCAGCCTCTTGCACCATCTCAACCACAGCTGCAAGGGAAAAATGTTCAGAGTCCAGCTACTCTGGAAAGCCAAGATACAAAAAAAAAAAAAAAATGGAAAACCTGATTCCAAATATGCCAAGTATCCTTAAATCAAGTAAACCTGAGGGTTACACTCACTGTTGGGAAAATATGCTTGGACAGATTCTAAATCTGAGCAATGGGTTTTGTTTGTCTGATTTTTTGGCAGCACCACACAGCTTGTGAGATCTTAGTTCCCCAACCAGGGACTGAACCTGGGCCCTCAGCAGTGAAAGCATGGGGTCCTACTCACTAGACCATCAAGGGTTCCCTGAGCAACCTATTTCTGAGATAATTCACATTCCTGTAGAATACATTCTAAGCAATCCATGTTACTACGTCAAAGGCTTATTATCACAGGGCTTTACCCCTAGTTAGCCCATGGTCATAATTAACATTCCAGCATACTTAAATTCCACAGTATACACAATGGAAAATTCTTCCTTTCTACATATAGACAGGCTTCCCCTGTTAAATAGTCACTCTTGACAGAAGGCAGCCGCCAAGCTCCTCCCAGCTGCTGGCAAAAGAAAGAAAAACTGTTCAGAGCTTTCAGATCCATGAACTTCAATAATTCTCTGGACGACCTTTTTAAGTCCCCCATTGAATTTTTTCTGACTCCGACATAACAGCATTCTACATCCCCCAAGAAGGCTGCTCACAGCAAAGTGGCAATCCTACTAAAATCCAAATGATCAAGTTTCTGTTAATGGGGTTCTCTGTATAGGCAACACAAAGTTGTATGTGAGCTTTCGAAGCCAAGTTATTATTTAGGGAAACAACTGAATCAATTATAAGAACAGCTGAGAAACTAAAACAAATGTAAAAATTAAACAACACTGTTAAAAAATAAATAAACAACACTGTTTACCTTGTGATTCGAGGAAGTATTCGGTATTGAAAGAATTCCAGTGTTTTTTGTTTTTAAGGCAAGGAGAATCAAAATCCTGGCTGATCACATGGAGGTGTACATGGCTATTTGAGAGGAAACAAAGATTTACCATTAAAGCTAGCTTAATCAGAATGCCAAAAAGTCAAAGTATGAGTATGCAAAATATTGACAGTGTTTCCACTTAACTCCATTCATTCATCTATTCACTTAAGAATATTTACTGTGCATGAAGTACCTATTAGGGTCAAAAATTGTTCTAGCACTGGGAATTTAGCAGTGAACAAAATGGGAAAGGCTTATGTCCTTATAGAAATTATGCTGTAATGAAGGGAAATAAATAATTAATAAGTCAACAAATAAACAAGGAAAATTCAAAATGTTACTTCAACAATGCTTAAAAAAAAAAAAAAATAGGGAGATGGGATGGAGAGTGCCTAGAGGGTAGAAGCTGTCTCTTCAGGTAGCTAGGATGTTCATGGAAAACCTCTCCCAGGCAGAGATTTGAACTGAGAAAGCAAAGATCTAAAAGTTTCAGGAAGTGGATAGACCACGTGTGAAGGCCCTGGTATGAAAAGAAGCTTGGTGCAACTGAGTGGCAGAAAGAAAATAACGGCTGGAATGGCTGGAAACAAGGAGCAGGCACTAGGGAGGAACTGGATCATAAAGGGTCCTATAGGTTAGCAGAGGGTTTGAATTTTATTCTGATTACACTGGCAAACCACTGAAGGCTTTAAGCAGGGGAATGCTATTATTTGGGCTTCCTAGGTGGTGCCACCCAAAGGCAGATGGGTGGGATACATCCCCTCTCCCACCCCAGGCCCCACTTCTCCCAGCCTTATTGCCCTTTCCCAGCCTCAGTTTTAGGGTCTGCAAAATGGTGAGAGTAAAGTATGCTTCTAGTGGTTCCTGGCTGCTGAGGCGCCCATGAGATATTTGCAAACTGTGAAGTGCTGTACCAGGGCCCCAAACTCAGAGCCCCAGTGGGTAATGAACCGGGTGAGGCTGACCACGTGGGGGACGGTATTGAACCAGAGCTCACATTCCCATGTCTAAAGAGGGCAGCTGATTGCCACCACGCAGGACTGTGGTCCAGGGGCTGTCAGTTCTCATTTGGAGAAAAATCAAGAAATCTAGCCATTTAGTGAACCCGCCTGCCAATGGCAGGAGACATAAGAGATGTGGGTTGGACCCCTGGGTCAGAAAGATCCCCTGGAGGAGGGCATGGCAACCCACTCCAGTATTCTTGCCTGGAGAATTCCACGGACAGAGGAGCCTGGTAGGCTACAGTCCATGAGGTTGCATAGAGTAGACACAACGGAAGTGACTTGGCCCACACACATGTGCTATTATCTGCTTAATACTTTAAAAGATTACTCTGGTTACTGTGTAGAGAAAGGACTATATATAGGAAGGGTAAGGATGGATATAGAGAGAAGTTAGGAGGCTGCCACAGCAGTCCAAACCAAAAATAATCATGTTTCAGACAGGAGCTATAAAGGTGGAGATGACAAGAAGCAATCCACTTTTAAATATATTCTCGAACAGAACCAACAGGAACAATTAATGGATTAGATGTGGGTTTGGGGAGGTGCCACTTGCTGGGATGAAGAAGCTTAAGGGAAAAACAGGTTTGAGGTAGAAAACCAACAGTTCTCTTTAGGACTTGTTAAACCAAAAAGGATGACTTTTTGTAAAGCTTTGACTCAGAATCAATAATATTTCACATTCTCCCAATAAATCATCAAAACAAACCAGTACCTTGTGGGAATTTAAAATGGTACAAGCAGTAACAAATAAACCTAACTATTACAAATAAAAAGGGAACCACACTGAAGGAGGTCAGAAAGAAAATAACTAACCTAATTAAGTTTGGAAAACAGTATTTTGACTTGATTCTGTAAAGATAAAAAGAACGCTATACAAATAGCGTACTGTACTGTACTCTAGTGATTAAATGTCTTTCTCACGTGAGTGTGGATAAGCAATTCTGCAACTATTTTATGTTTATACTGGGAATGAATACATAAGTGAATTAACTGTAGCTAATGAGAGCCAAACTTCTCACTACTGGAGAAAGAAATCACAAAAAAGGAAAGGGGAAGACAACAATGAACCTGTGGAACAGGACTGGATCAGAGGTATCAGCATGAATTCACATTTTTCATACACATGCACAGGTGGGTAAACAGAGAAATAAATAGAGAGGTGTATATATCCATGTGGGTTGAATTCATGCGTGTATTTCCTAGTTTCATCTGCTCAGAGAACCTAGAAGCAAAGACACTCTGGAACCAACAATTTCTCTCTATAGAAACTTCATGATCTAGTTTTGCTTTACGTCATTCTTCAAAAAAAGGAACTATGGCTCTTTGGAGAAGTGGTTCATTCCAGAGCGAGAACAGGAAAAATATAAGATAAGCCTAGAATACCTTGTTACAAAAAGTAAGGGGACAGAAAAAAAGGATGTGCTCAAAAAACGTTTGGGGCAAGTCAAAGTGATACAGGAGCCAACCTAAAGGAATTTCCAATGACCAAGGCTGAAACAACATGAGCAAGAAACTAGAGACAGATTAAATTAAAACCTATGTAATAAAATAAATATCCATGAGTCCATACATGTATTGAATAAATACATAATGGGGGAGAAAGGACAACTCTCCCACACAGAAAAATTCCGATTAATAAATTAGAAGGAATGAGGGAAACATAAAATTACCATGGAGTAAACACTACAACAATAACTGATGCAGGCAAGATCCACCAGTAGATGCTAAAATCACTGGGAAAAAGTCTGAGGAGAAAAAAATTTAGTAGAATAATCTTAGAACATCTCCCCCCAAGATACTGATCAATTATAAGGGAAAAATAGCAACTTTGAGTAGAAAAGCCTGGCAGACACCACCTTAATAAAGTGATCAAGGTGAACATCAGGAGCAACAAACTGTCTCAATCGACATCATGCACTCCTTGATATGATGCACTAAGACACAGTATCATTTCTGGGGTATTTTGGCAAAAAAAAAAACAAACCCTCAATCTAATCATGGAAAAACATCAAACGAACTCCAATTGAGAACCATCCCATAAAACAACTAGCCAGTCCTCATCAAAAGTGCCAAGGTCGTGACAACAAGATGAGGAGGAGGCACTGTCACAGATCAGGGAGACAACAAATAAATACAATGTGGGATCCTGGAGCAGAAAAAAAAAATGGAAAGAATAATGGCTGAAATTTGAAAAAGGTCTAGAGTTTAATTAGCGGTGATATTATGGAAGATCTTTGTTCTGCTTCATATTTTATTTTTATTTTCTAAATTGAAAATATATTACTTTTACAATAGAAAAAATATTTACTTTGTTACTTTTTCCTTCCTAGGTTTAATTTATTAAAACTTCTGAAGAGTGATCATAAAAGGATATGTGTCTGACAACTTACTGCTCATTTTGCTTCCCACTCACACCAGTCGCAGCTCTTGCCTTTAGCAATCTCCTTAGCATCCATTATACGAAAAAGGTGTGGACACCACGACTGCTATGTGAAAAGGGTTCTGTGGTCAAGGGCTGTCATCATGAGGTACGCAGCATTAGGGGAATAGGATCATGCGTGACTTTCTGCCCTACAGTTGTGAATAAGGTTTTAACAATATTTAAAAATATTTTTTAAATGAGATACAATATATTTCCACCCTGGGACCTAGCAATTCCACTTCTAGGTATTTACACTAGAACAAAAAAATGAAGTATATCCATGATACATGCAACATGCATGAATCTCAAAATCTATTACACTGACCCAAAAAAGCCAGACAAAGAGTAGACATTGTATGATTTCATTTATACGATGTTCTGGAACCGACAAAACTAATATATGCTGAAAAAAATGAGAACAGCACTTGGAGGTTAAGGGGAGGATTAAAGAAAAAGGAGCACAAAAGAACTTCCTGGGAGATGATAGAAAAGTTCTGTTCTTTATCTTGATCACAGTCATAGTTACATGGCATATACATTTGTCAAGACTGATTAAACGACAGATCTTACTGTGCATTTTATTGGATGTATTTAAAACAAAGAGTGTGGATGGGGAAAAAACGTAGCACAAAAATTTCATGTGTTAAAGTGGCCAGTAACCTAAGTCACAATTATCCACCTAATAAAATGTAAAGAATGTTGGGTGATTAAATAAAACAAAAGAAATTGACACATGTTACAGTATGGATGAACTCTGATGACGCTACCCTAAAGTGAAAAAAGCCAGCCACAAAACAACAGATACTATATAATTCCATTTACATGAGGTACCCGAAGTGAAAGTGAAGGGTAGTCAAGTTCACGGAAACAGAAAGTAGGAAGGTGGTTGCCAGGGGCCGGGGGTAGATGAGGAAGATGAAAAAAAGTTCTAGAAATAGATGGTGGGGATGGTTGCACAACAATGTGAATGTACTTAATGCAACTGAATTGTTAAAATAAAATTTATATTATGTATATTTTACACCCCCCCAAGAAAAACACCCCAAAATAAAAACTCAGAAATTCCATTAGTCCACTTATCTTGTTGCTTAACTCAAAAGAATTGGAGATCTGCCCTGCTTGCATTCTTTGAAAAGTATCAATCATTCCTTTCTGAATCCTTCCAGGTATGAGCCAAAAGGTAACAGTCTCTACACTTTTTTCTCATTTTATCTTAAATCTGAGATCTAAGCTGTCATAAAAGAAGTCAATGACACTTGTCTCCTTCAAAGCAATGGTCCCTAATCATTTAGAGGTTATTGATACGTCTGAAAAATCTGGTAAAAGTCACTTTATTACCTTCAGGTGACAGTTCTTCACCTGAAGGTAATAAAGCTGCTTCTTGTGGTTTGTAAGTTAGGTTCTCAGAGTTTACATTTGAGAAGAACAAAGAACTGTATGTTATCAAATTATAAGCAGAAGTAGGAACTCAAGGCTTGCAAGCAAGTCAGGCAAAAGCATGCAAGTTTCAGCCCACCTGCCTTGGAAACACCCCACCCAATCCCCTGAACCTCGGGGTGACCAGCAGACTCAGCAGACCCAGGCTGAATTCATCTGTCCACCGAGATGGAACCAGAACATACCGGCACTCCCCACCAGGCTTACCTCATGCTGGGAATGGCGTGGTAGCCCAAACGGAAGCGGAGTTTGCTGGACCCAGCGAAGTCAGCAATCACTTTTTCCCCGACAGTGTGCATGTGTCTGAGGAGCTCAAGATGTTCTCTGGTCACAGCCTTCAGACTGGGAATGGAGGCCCAAGGTAAGACCAGCCAGTGGTAACGAGCCTTGGGGTATTTATCCTTTATCACCACCACCTGCTCATCTTTGTAAACCTAGCAGACGGGCACAAGAGGAGGAAACAGACGTCACCAGAACATCTTGTGTGTGCCAGGTACTGTCAAGTTCACTAATGTACTTAATTCCTGCCACAGTCCTGTGAAGAGGGTCTTAGGACCCCCATTTTGACAGATGAGAGCACAGAGACTCCGATGAGCTGCGTCATGCACCAGGTCACACAGTCACCACGCGGGACGTCTAGAACGCCAACGCGGGCCTGGTTGACTCCTGTCCGTGTTTTCAGTCACTATAACGCACAGAGCCCAGAAAAGAGGCACACTGCCAAACAGTTCCTGCGGAACTGATGCAAAGCCCCTGCAGGTCTCAATTCAAATCACTCTCCTCCACTCTAGCCCAGCAGACCACATGACTCACACACACGCGTTCCAAGAAGCCCTATCAGATCTTGCCCCGTCATCCCAGGCTGTAACTTAAGAACTCAGACCCCTCCTAGGATGATGTCTATTAATCCCAGGGCAGCCATAACTATAGTCACCATACAGTAACTGACACTCTGTTGAAAGGGACCACACTAAGTTTAACATAACGTCCCATAATAGTACCAGAAGTTTAGGAGGAACAATGCAGAGAAGACACTCATTTGAAAAACTTAGCTTTCTCTCTAAAGAATTCCAGTTGTAACTTACTGACAATGAGAAAAGCCACTTGATCTCACAAAATAGCCTAGAGTAAAACAAATCTCATTCAGAAGGACTGATCTCCTTTGATTTCATTTGTAGCTATGACCTCTGTGGAGTGATTATTTACAATGTGAAAAGTATTTTGATGCTGAAATTTTATTCTGACCTGCATTTTGGGGTCCTCCATAGAAATCTTCAAGCCTTGACTCCAGTGGCCCAAGGATTCCTAAAACAAACAAAAAAAAGAGTGTAAATTGCAAACAAGATGGTTAAATTTGGCATTAGTTAACACTGGATGTCAGCAAAGTCCAACCAAACTTGAAAGTAAGGTCAGTCTTTAAGAATTAAATTAATCCCTTTACCTCAATCTTTTCCTTTATAAACCATAAGCTATATCCATTCTCTTCCCATATTCAGAGTTGCATGTCTAGACAAAAGGCTGGACACACCAGAGTGTGAATTGCATCTTCTTCCCCCCTCCCACTTCATCTACAGCCTAAGTTTCCATTTTGACATCAGGATGTGAATCACGGGATCTATGAAGAGTGTTGCAATGTTAAGCTTGTACAGAGAAACAGATGACTGACCTATTTTAGTAGCTCAATGTGAAGCACACTGCCATCATCACCCTACCTTCAAGTGGCTTACCTCAGGAATTCAAGAGAAAAGTACACAAAGGGATATTCATCCCAGTGACTGGTGACATGAACAAGTGACTCTCTCATCATAATAATCCCTCATGCATGTCTGGGCTTGACTGCGTACAAAACAATTAAGCAATATTACATTTTATTTGCTCTCCCTGCCACCTGCCCAGCACTCTTCCCTCACCTTTCTGGTGGAGGCATCCTTCTCCTTCTTTGGAGGCATACAGCACTGGCGAGGGCTGCTCCCAGGTTCCAGTCCTGGGCGGGGCTCAGCTTCCGGGGCAGCACGCCTTTCGGCAGGATCGCTACTGCCTGACCTCCTTCTCTTCCTGTGTGTCTCCAGGCCAGGGCTCTTTGTCTCTTCCTCAAACTCTATAATATACGGATAAAGTTCATTCACCAGGTAGAGGACCTGGCCAGGCTGCAGCTTCACCTCCTGGTCCTTCCCAATTATGACTGAGTCAATGCTGGTGGGATTGACCCCTACCTATGGAGTAATCAGAAAATGATTATAGTAGCAGTAGTAATATAACATCATTAGTAATACAGCTACTCCTATGTTCACCACTTACTACATGCCCAGTACTATGCTTAATATTCACTTCTGTTATTCTGTCACTTCCACACATGACCAAGGAGCCTTTACTGGCTGCCACAGACACTCTAAAGTCAACAGTATAAGACAATCACCAAGTAGAACATGGAAATCCAAGATACAAACAGACATACCTGCTTTACCTTGACATAGCCTTTGTTACACTCTGCTTTCAACTGTACTGAAAGAGATTGAAAAAAGGTAAACCCAAATGCCATGAAGAACCAGCAACTTGTTCCTATTATCCCTACAAGACAATGAAGCCTCCCTCTAGGAAGCAATGTGACAAGGGTTTCCTCAAAGACCCGTGAGCAAAATCATTCATTATTCAGGGGACTAGGGCTCCAGGTTCTTCCATACAGTACCCAACAGTGTGCATGCTCCCTCAAGCACTGCTAGTATCTCTATAAGGCAGAGTCACTGAATCCTCACAAGTCTCCCTAATTCAGAGCCCCTGACCCACTTGGGATTATAGGCTCTGAAATCAGGGAATGGAACCCAATTCCCTCGCAAGCTCTTATAGCTCAGGATCAAATCAGACTTCTATTACATGACACGATCGGAACCCTTTAACAGAGAAAGAGGTAAAAGATACATTCCTGGGAAACTGAAGTTCAGCTGGCCTTGGGTAGGAGGAGTGCAGAGACTATTCTAGAAAGAGGACTGCTGGGTCAGAACAGTCTGAGCATGTGTGGGAAGAAGTTAACACCAAACATCTGGGTTCAGATATGTGAACAAAAAAATTCTGGCAAGAGACAGGGAGCAAAGGAGAGACATCCTAGCTTCTCTCCAGGGAGGACAGGCAGGGGATGGGCTGACATACACACCCCTACAGCTGCTGTCATGACAACGGGGACAGAGAGCAAGAAGTGATATCTTTTGCCCATTTATATTAACATGTGGGGAAAACTAGAATCACTGTTGCAGACTCCAAGTCTCAAGAATCCCTGCCACGGGGAACACACTGCAGGGGAGGCCTGGGAGCAGTGAGCACGTCTGGAGTTTACAGGTTAAAAAAAAAAAAAAAGAGGCACACGGTAAAAATTCTTCCTAAGGACTTTCATTTCATTAAATTCCAGAAAAGACAGACCAAGGGTCAGGTGCCATCATCTTTTAAAGACAGCTCCCTCTGTGTACAGCAAAGTGTAAAGGATGAAACCATCACTTCTCAGACATGGTTTCAGCCTGGAAATCCCAGAATTCAGCTGTCTCCCTGCCCAATGAGGAACCTCCTTGGGCAAGGCGGAGCAAGGACTCAGCTCCACCACCCCATAGTACAGGATGGAACCTGCCTGCTCCCAACACTGAATATGAACCCACTTTCAGAGGGTGGAATCAGGAGTGCACAGAGCCCTGTTATCAGCCAAAAGAGCTCAGTTGCTGAGTTTTGATTTGGCACAGAAAAGGTTTTCATCAGTAGCATTCAGGGAAAGTGCATCTTTGATGATCACTATCTGCAGGAACCAAACACAGTAATCTCCACAATCCTGGGACCAATTACCTTGCTGTCGAGAACACTTCTTGTCGGTGATCTTGGTCTCTGGACTGCGCCCAACCATGACTGCTTCCAAATGTGGGAGTTTGATTCGCTGGTGCCGGTTGTCCTGTCTCACCAGCCAGCACACCCGCGTCATTACTCTGAGTGACAAAACACAAGAGAAGCCCTGGAAAAACTAGAGCTTGTCCTCCCGGGCCACACCCAGCACCAGCACACACGCCATTTCCCGGCTGCTCATTCTCGAGGCAAGCGGCTTCACCTCCCTGGTCTGAATTTCCTCACCTATAAAATGGGATAATAACAGGACTCATGCAGGAGTCGTGAGGATTAAAGAAGATAAAGTGGGTAACATATTTACTTCTGTGCCTGAATCATGTTATGCAATCAAATATTTGTTATGTTTTTTGATACACTGTGCATGCTGGACATTAAGCTACTTGCTGAGGATCAAAGAATGATGAAACACTGTCCCTACCCTTCAGGGGCCTAGAGTACAACAGGGCAGACTCATATACCAATTATTACAACATAATGCAATGCCTACTATAAGGGAGTAGCCATATGGCCTTAGCCCTGGGAAAGGAATGACTGACTCCTGTAGGGAGTATCAAAAAAAAGCTTCATGAGGAAGGTATATTTACACTTGGGTTTTAAAAGACAAGCTTGCCTGACAGAGAACTGAGGACACAAGAACAGAGGATGTTCTCCACAGGCATCAAGGTTTCTAGTCCTTAACTGTCATAACATACAGATGTTGGAACAATACATTGTACTGCCATCTGCCAGAAGACTGTCATAATAAATAAACAAACCTACTATTTCTAAAGTGTGATTACAGCACCTTTATTCGATACACAACCTGCACTGACACTACTACAGGTGCTGATACTTTTGTAAAACAACTTTCATGATGACTTAGAGTTATCAGTAGATGAGAAAGAGAAGAAATGCGGGAGAGGGGAGAGGCCTGAACAAAGAGGATGAAGAGGAAAAAGCCAGGAAAAACTGTGAGGGTGACTTACTCCTGACTGCACTTGGGGAATAACAAGGGAGACAGCAACCAAGATGTTTAATTTGGAAATACTCATTAACCAAAATGAGGAATACACAGAAAACATAATTTGGGGATAAAAGATAAGTGAAGAAAGGATGATTTCAGATTGAAACACAGTTAGATTAAGTTGTCTATGGAAGATGCTAGAGTCACACTGGGATATACAGTATAAAGCTCAAAGAGGGGACGGGATGGGGGGATAATTTTTTTTTTTGAGACTAAAAAGTGTTTTATTTGGAGTCTTAGGAATTGCAATTTGGGAGACACAGTTTCAAGTAAACCTGAAAGTGTTTCAAGGAAGAGAGAGAATCAGAGGCATATAAAGGCAAAGGTTGTTAAAGCTGTAAGAATTATGACCAGCTCTGACACAAAACAGAAATATTTGTCTTTAATTCAATGTATATATTTGAGAGGCATCAATATGTCACAGAATTTAGGATAAGAGGATGAGATCACCCAGGGAGGCAGAGCAGGGAACTGAGAGGGATAGGACTAGATCTTTGGGACGCTTCCCTCAGTTCCAGAAGCTTATCAATGCTCAAGCCTCTAATGTCCTCTCTCTGAGAAATGCCTTTTGCAGGCAAGGCAGCACTTAATCAGCCCCCTCTGCACAAGCTTTGTATCCAAAGGGAATGGAAAAGAAACCATATTTTTAAACATCGGAGTTTCATTACCATTTACAAAGATAGGATAATGCGAGTCAGAGTGAAAAATGAGTGCTGAGGACATGCAGTCACATAAACTGAATCAATCAGGGCAGACTTCGGAAACTGTGCAGGAGAAAAGGCCAAGAGCCAAGAGGACTGATAAGGAAGAAAAGGAGTGGGAGTGGACATTCCATTTCAAAAAGCACTTACACATTGAAAAGGACATTTTCCATTTCAAAATCTGTGACCATACAGATTTCAATAGTGACAAGCCATGGGTGAGGGGTGAGCAGCTGACCTTAGTTGGCTGACCCAGAGGAACTGCCCCAGAGAGTCACCAAAACAAGGCAAAGGTGTTGAAAGAACAGTAATAGGCCATAAAATTTAACAATCCATAGGAGACCACTGCCAGGGTCTGGGTTGCACAGCGAGGTGAAATGACGCTGTGTGTAGGCAGGCTGGAGTGCAGAAATCTAGAGTCAGCTATCAGTCAGGAGGCTGTTAATGTAATGTGGGCCAGTGTTAGGTCTAAGAGGCAGCTCCTCTGTGAAGAAGCTCATGCAAGAGCATGAAGAGTCAGCTGTAAATCTAAAATCCTTGACCCAGGGCGTCAAGTGATGATGGTGCTACAGGCAAGCCCCACTTTTAAATGCTTTGTGCTCAAAGGGATCTCTGTTTGCACTTGATGGAAACTGATGAATGAGCAGTGAAGCACGTCTTCATTAAGCATTGAGAAACAAGTCATGTGGTGACTGACAACTCACAGGAATAATAAAAGGAGCCTGGAGAGAGAAGAGCTGAAGAGCAAGGACAGGAAGGAATCCAATGGGCAGCTGAGAACATGGCTGACTTTTGCAGGATAAGAGGAACTCCCCCTCCTGCCCTACACACACACACACTCAGGTGCTTCAGTCTCCCTAAGGTTCTGACGTTATAATGCTCCCATTTACTACTCCTTGAGAGACTGAAGCAGTGATGACACAATGCTTATGTAACTAACCTTAAGCAGTATCTTGGTCCGTTTCAGCCTACAGTTCCAACTTCTAGGAATGAAGTATTTTAGAATATGGGGAGCACAGAAAGATGGCTGTTTATGAATTGTCAATATAACCCATCCAGTAAAACCCCATAAACTGCCAGCTCTATGACAGCATAAGTCTCACTGTACTGTATGATGCAGGTATACTATAATACATCATACCTGCCTTCGAGAGGCTGAGTCTTGTGGAGGACAGAGATTTGTTGCAGGACAACTGCAACAAAGGTGAAAGGTATAATGACTGGTCTATGAAAAGGGTTTTTGTGGGAGCACAAAGCTGGAATATTCAACCTAGCCTTGGAAAAAGGAGGTGTCAAGGAAGGTTTCCTGTAAGGGATGGGTCTAAAATGAGACTTATATATGAACTGGGTTAATTAGATCAAAGTGGGCAGCCTAATTAGCTGAGGAACAGGAAGTGGAGGAAGGAATCAAAGAGAAGATTCCAGTCAAAAGGAATAGGACAGTGCACACACATGAAGAAGCAGTTCAGGGCTGCTGCAACCTTTTAAAGTATGAGGTCCATATGAGGCTGGAGATGCAGGCAGGTCCAGATGAACCAGAGCCCTGGGTGATGGGTTGAGAAGCTCAAACTTTAGAAGGTCGAATGGGTTTTGCAATTTAGTAAACAAGAAATATTAGCTTAATGAGAGAAAAGATAGGATGAATGAAAGGACAGATCTTTAAATATTATTAAGCAGGACTCTGACTCAGGTTTGTTTTCAAGGATCATTGGGAGGATGGTAGGTAGTGTAAAGAATAGTTATGCAGGGAATTGATCTAGAGGCAGGGAAACGAGTTAAAAGGCCATATTTCAGGTGAAAGAAGGTTCAAAGTAAGACATTAATACAGACAAAAAAAGAAGTGATTTGAGAAATACTTAGAGGGTAAAATCAACAAGACAGTGATGGATGTGCTAAGAGTAAGTGCAGAGAAGACAATATTTGAACAGTCCGTGGGACTAGCAGAGGTGTCCAGCAGGGTAGCCAGAGGTGAGAATGAAACTCAGCAGAGGTCTAAGCTGACACTTTAATTGGGGAGCATACAGGAAGGAGTTAAAGCCATGCTAGTTTATGTGCTCATTCAAGCAGTGTGTACAGCATAAAAAGAACAGTGGGCCAAAGTCACAAGCCTTGGAAACACCCAACATTTTAGACGAGGGAAGATTATCCACAGGAGAAATTACTGGTGAGAGAAGCTCTCAGGGGAAAAAAAGCTAAAATGTAAGCTCTTCAAGGGAAGGAGGCACTTTGATGTGTTCATCTGTATATCACAATAAATGTTTGTTGAATAAATCAGCTTAGTGTACTGTCTTGAAAAGCAAAGGAGTAAAAAGTATCACCATGTTTGAAAAGCAACAAAAGGATCCAGTAATGATCGAAAGTGTGAGTCACTCAGTCGTGTCCAACTCTTTGTGACCCTACTGTGACCCACCAGCCTCCTCTGTCCATGGAATTCTCCAAGCAAGAATACTGAAATGGGTTGCCAATCCCTTCTCCGGGGGATCTTCTGGACCCACGGATCGAATCCTGGTCTCCTGCACTGCAGGCAGATTGCTGTAGCCCACAAGGCTCCTCTGCCCACGGAATCTCCAAACAAGAATACTGCACTGCAGGCAGATTCTTTACCATCTGAACCACCAGGGAAGTGTAATGATCAAAGAACGTATATTTGGTTTGATAATAAGTCACTAGTGACTACTGTATAAAATTTTAGGGGAATAATAGAACTGAAAGCCAGACCACAGAAGGGAATGAGAGGTGGAGTTGGATACAGAATTTAGAATGCTCTTTAAAACGTCTGGATAAGAAGAGAGTTACTGTATGCGAGCTAAAGGAAGATGGATCACCAGGAACTTTTTCTTTCTGGCTTGGGGGATAAGGAGCAGGGATCTGAGTAACCTGACCTTGTTTATACATGACTGGGACATAGACAAGGGAAGAAAAGACAAATGAAAGCACGGTTTCATGGGGAAAATATAAAAGAAAGGTCAGAAGTAAAGGTAAAGGAATTTGTTTTGATCAGGAGACAGCTCATCCTCTGATACTGAAGGAAAGGTATAGATAGGTGGTATCAACCTTGATGAGTGTATGAAGAGAAAGCAAGGGTAGAAACTTGAGGAGAAGCACATCAGATAAGCTCAATTTTCTCCCTAAAATAGCAGATAACAACTGGGCACTTGAGAAACAGCTGAAGACAATCAATGTAAATTAGTGAACATCCAGACCTCTGAAATCCAACTGCTCGCGTTCAAAATCTTCCCTCCACCACTACTCACTGTGTAATTTGAGGCCAGTTATTTAAGCTAAGTCTTTATTTCTTCAGCTGGAAAACGATATTAATTATGGCTCTACACCACACTGTTGTCACAAGGGCTAAATTAAGATGTAAAAAGTCCAGCATCTGGCAAAACACCAGCATTCAACACCATTACCACTCTCGTTAATAGTAAAGGTAGGATGAAAACATGCGCTATAAAGAAATGTTAAAAGATCATCCGACAACACTGCTTGCAACGAAGGTGACAGGACACAAATATTGTCTCCCTGAAGACAGGAGTCCTGTCCCCAGTGTTCTAATGGCTCCCGATATATATCAAATTCTCAAAAGGCTCCAAACCTGGACCACATTAATTCCACATGGAAATTATAGCCTTGCTTTGTTGAACCGCTAACACTGGTCTGTACAAGAAAAGGCTTGATTCTTCTGGTCTTCCTACAAGGCCAGCTGTGGATGCTGTGAAGGGCCCCCAAGTTCCTCTCAAGGAGCGTTTCTGGAGAAAACAAAGTCCCTGCTGACAGGCTACGAAGCCTCCTCGGGTCAGACAGTGCCCACTCTAATCTTTCTTCTGCTTGTGTTCCGACTAAGCTAGGTTCAGGTATCAGGCGCACAGGTGAACCAACGCGAAGTGCAGTGAAGACCAACAAAAGCGCCGCCAGCAGCCGAAACACGGCAGGAGGGAAATGGGAAGCCCAGGGCTGCCCGAGGGTGGAGCAACGCCTGCTGGGCTGCCGAGAAAGAGCCGAGAGAGCGTTATTTAGGGGACATTACTCTGGGGTTGTAGCGGACTCGACTGAGGCCCACACTCACGGCTCTCAACACGGCAGGCAGACGAGGTAGGCCGACAGTCGCCTTACCTCCAGACAGCTAAGGCCGACAAGCTCAAGTTACTCCTCCACTTCCGGCGCTGCAGGATGACGTTGCAAGACAAACTGGACCGCAACCTGTGACGTTTCCAGTTCCTGTCGGAAGACTGACTGAGGATCTCGCCAGATGCCCGGATAGGGAAGTGCCCGCCCCATTTGGTCCCGAACTGGGCCGCAGTCCAAGTTTGGTTCCTGGCAGTTAACCAAAAAACGACGAGTTTTCCCAGGTCCCCTCTATCCGAGAGCCGCTCCCCAATCACCTCTTAATCTCTGAATCGGGAGACACTTCAGGCAGCTATCCTCTCGGTGGCCGCTTCTAGGCAGCTATGCAGCATCTTGATTTTCCCTTCATAAGGAAAAGCTCACTACCTTTAAAGCCACCGTTTCCGCTGTAGACAGTACCTGCTTGTGGCATTGTTTTCCCGCACCCTTTCGAAGCTACAATCGGCTTTCTCCTTTTCCGAGAAAGGTCTGAAGGGGCCAGAGGTGGAGAAACCTTTTATGATTTTTTAATGCTGTCTTCACTGAATGAACTAGCTGAGGGGCTGTCAGGGAGGAGAAAAGCAGGATGTTGGAATGAGATGTTTACTGATTTTTATGACAGTTCCAGGATGTTCCCTAAGAGTCATGAACTGCAAGAATTTGAAGGCATTCTGGCAGATAGGAAAATTGTATCTCTTTTTGAATATCGTTTCCTTACATAGAGATTTAGTGGTAGGAGGAGAAGGGGACGACAGAGGATGAGATGGCTGGATGGCATCACCAACTCAATGGACGTGAGTTTGACTCTGGGAGTTGGTGATGAACAGGGAGGCCTGGCATGCTGTGATTCATGGGGTCGCAAAGAGTCGGACACGACTGAGCGACTGAACTGAATTGGAGATGTCAGCTATCAAAAAGAATAGGAGGATCTTCAGGAAACAAGGGAGAGCTGCCCCTGTTAACAGAAAAGATGCAGGTTTATAGTAAGCTCACACCAGGAAGTGCGGGGGCACAGGGAGCAGCTAGCGGCTGCACAGGCCTCATGGCAGTGGAATGTGGTTCACACCGTCCCAGGTAAACAGAGGCTGTTTTGGTGACCTGACCAGTTTTGTTGTTCCCTCAGAATTAAGCACTTTCCAAGAGTCACAGTGGTAAAGAGTCTGCCCGCCAGTGCAAAAGACAGAAGTCTGATCCCTCGTTGGGAAGATCCCCTGGAGAAGGAAATTGCAACCCACTCCAGTATTCTTTTTTTGTTGTTGTTATTTGCCATTTGATTTTATTTTGGTAATTTTTCCCAAGTTTCCATTTGCATGTATTCAATTTTTATTGAGCATTTTTTCCCCTTCTTAAAATGGGCTTACTTGCGGCAAAATTATAAATAGAAATCTAGAATACAATGGCACCTCAGTAATTACATGTTCATTTGGTATCCCTTATCTTTCTCTGACCTTGGCACTTGCTGCCTGCCCCTCCCTGAGTCTTCTCTTCAGGAGCTCATAGAAATGTTCCTTCTCAGGGACTTCGCCGGTGGTCCGGTGAAGACTCTGCCTTCCGATGCAGGGGGTGGGGTTCAGTCGCTGGTGGGGGAACTAAGATCCCACATGACCCATAGTGAGGCTTTTACTTTTTTCAACTGTTCAGAATATTTCCATTCCTTTTCTTTTTTTTTTTTTCAGTAGAAACATAGACCCCACTCTATTCTTTCAACAATTAGTTGAATATTGATAAGTAAGTGTCAATCGTTCAGTCGTGCCCGACTCTTCGTGACCCCATGGACTGCAGCCCACCAGGCTCCTCTGTCCATGAGATTTTCCAGGCAAGGATACTGGAGTGGGTTGCCATTTCCTTCTCCACCACTCCAGTATTCTTGCCTGGAAAATCCCATGGACAGAGGAGCCTGGCGGGTTATAGAGTTGGGTGTGACTGAGCACCATGCTCACACACAGAATTAAGCTTCTTTTAGCCTCTGCTTCTATAAATACCTGACCTGCCTATGTGTGTCTTGCATTCAAAATTGGACTGAATTATTCTAATTGGTCATTCAACATATATTGTGCAAGAATGTCCAGCCTATTAGGTCTAGCCCTTTCTCTATAGCATATTACTGGCCCAGGAAATGCACGGCTTAAGGGTATGGGGAGGGGGGCATTTAAAATTTTCAAGGACTCCAGAACCAAAGATTTATCACAAACACATATATAGAAAATTAATAGCGAATAGGCCTGCGGTATTATCTAATGCTGCGTGTGTGCTGGGCTTCCCAGGTGGCACTAGTGATAAAGAACCGGCCTGCCAATGCAGGAGACGGTTGGATCCATGGGTAGGGAAGAACCCTGGAGAAGGGCATGGCAACCCACTCCAGATTATCTAATGCAGTAGCCCTGAAAGTGTAATCATTGGATCAACAGCAGTAGCCTCAAAACACTTAGGAAATTATTAGAAATGCAAATTCTTAGTTCTCACACTAGGCTTACTGACTTAGAAACTGCTGGCAGGGCCCAGCAATATGTTCAACAAGTCCAGCAGGTTTTCCTAATAGGTGCTTAAATTTGAAATTCACTGATGGAAGGCGAAAGCGTCAAAGCATCAGTTCAGTCGCTCAGTTGTGTCTGACTCTTTGCGACCTGCTACCCCATGAACTACAGCATGCCATAACCCATGATAAATGCTCGGGGCTTTGGGGTTTTTTCTTTTTTTATAAAATTTTTTTGATTTTAACTTGTGGCAAAATACAAATAACATAAAACTCACCCTTAACCACTTTTAAGTAGTGTACAGTTCAGTAGTGTTAAGAATATTCTTAGTCTGACCCTCGTGGTCCAGGGAAGAAGACTCTTTGAGCTTGCAATGCGGGGAACGCAAGTTGGGAAATTAAGATTCCACGAGTTGCATGCTGCAGCCAAAAAAAAATTTTTTAAAGAACATTCACATTGTAATGAAATCTATTTCTAGAACTTTTTAATCTTGCAAAACTGGAATTCAAGCAACTCCCTAGTTCCTCCTACCCCCGCCCCTGGAAGCCACCATTCTGCTTTCAGTTTCCATGAGTCTGACTACTCCACATACCTCATATAAGTGAAATCATACAGTATTTGTCTTTTTGTGACTGGCTTACTTCTTAGCATAATGTTCTCAAAGTTAATTCACTTGTGTCAAAACTTCGTTTCAAGGCTAAAAACCATTGCATTGCATGCACACACTACACTATTCCTCTGCTTCCACCTTTTGGCTATTAGGAATAATGCTGCTATGAACATGGTTATACAAATATCTCTTTGAGATCCTGCCTTTAGTTCTTTTGGCTATATACCTAAAAGTGGTATTTCTGACTCATAATTCTATTTTTAATATTTTAAGGAACCACCTGTTTTCCATAGTGGCTGCACCATTTTACATTCCCATGAACAGAGCACAAGCTTTCCAATTTCTCCACATTCTTGCCAATGCTTTTATTTTCTGATTTGGATTTTTTGGATGTGAGGGGAGGCAATAACTCACTGTGGCTTTGATTTTGCATTTCTCTAGTGATTAGTGATGCTGAGCAACTTTCCATATGTTTGTTGGCCATTTGTATTTCTTCTTTGGAGAAATGTCCATTGAAGTCTTTTGCCTAATTTTTAATCATGTTATTTTGTGGTTGTTGCATTGTAGAAGTTCTTTTAATCTTCTGGATGTTAACCCCTTTTCAGATATATGACCTGGAAATATATTTTCCCATTTCATAGGTTGCCTTTTCACTCTTGTCAACTGTGCCCTGCACAGAAGTTTTTAAATTTGATGTAGTCCAATGTATCTATTTTTACTCTTGCCATCTGTGTTTTTAGAATTATAGCAAAGAAATTATTGGAAACTTTTCTCCTGTGTATTACAGTTTTAGGTCTTACATTTAGGTCTTTGATCCATTTTGAGTTCATTTTTTATTTTTAATTGGGGGATAATTGCTTTACAATGTTGGGTTGGTTTCTGCCATATATCAACATGCATGAGCAGGTTTACATATGTCCCCTCCCTTTTGAACCTCTCTCCCACCCTTCTAGGTTGTCACAGAGCACAAGGTTGAGCTCCCTGTGTCATACAAATTCCCACTGGCAATCCATTTGATCCATGGTCCTGTAGACATGTTTCAATGCTACTCTCTCAATTTGTCCCACCCTCTCCGTCCACAAGTCTTTCAGACTTGTGTCCGCAAGTCTGTTCTCTACGTTTGCATCTCTGTTCCTGCCCTGCAAATAGGTTCATCAGTACCATCTTTATAGATTCCATATATATTCAGTAATATATAAGATTTGTCTTTCTGACTTACTTCACCGTATAACAGGCTCTATGTTCATCCACCTCACTAGAACGGACTCAACTGTGTTCCTTTTATGACTGAGTGGTACTCCATCACATAAGTGCCCCACAGCTTCTCCAGCCACTCATCTGTGGTTCAGCATCCAGGTTGTTTCCATGTCCTGGCTATTGTAAACAGTGCTGCAGTGAACATTGGGGCACATGTATCTTTTAGAATGATTTTCTCAGGGTATACGCCCAGTAGTGGGATTGCATTCATTTTTTATGTGGTGTAAAGTAAGCATCCGATGTCACCCTTTTGCATTTGGATATCCAGTTTTCCCAGCACCATTTGTTGAAAACACTGTCTTTTCTCCATTAATTGGTCTTGGAATACTTGTTAAAAATTATTTGACCTCACATGTGATGGTTTATTTCTGGGTTTTCTATTGTATTCCATTGATCCAGTACCACCCTGTCTTGATTACTGTAGCTTTGTAATAACTTTTTAAATCAGGGGATGTGAGACTTTCAACTTTCTTTCCCTCCATCCCAAGATTGTTTTAGCTAGTTCACTTGGCGGAGGGTAACTTTTTTTTAACTCCAACAGTTAGACATTAGGAAATCTTGCATGAAAATCAGGATTCTTGGTCTCTTAGGAAAAAAAATCAAATCAAGAAATGCAGCAAATTTGGGCAACAAATAGCTGGAATTGTGAGTGGCTGTAAAGTGCTCTCAAGTTACCACTGTCTCCACCCACTCATTTCTGTAACCTGTCTGGCCCCTTGAAGGCCCCTCTTTCTTTGAGACTTTTGAGACTCCTGGCCTATAGGAAAGGCAGTTGGAGCCAGAGGACTTATCTGGGGAGGCTGCAGCAATCTAATTCAAAGATTTTCTCAAAAGGAAAAATACAGAGTTCTGAGAGGAAACATAGCTAGGAAAGTTTGTTTGTTCGATGCAGGAGAGAGGGTGTGGTGGGAGGGACTTTAGAAGAGTGTCAGGAATGTATTCTTGCCTGAAAAATCCCATGGACAGAAGAGCCTGGCAGGCTACAGTCCAAAGGGTCACAAAGAGTTGGACACAACTGAGTGACTGAACTCACACACAGGAAAGACCTATCTAAGGAAAGAACAATTAAATTGAGTCCAGAAAGATGAAAATGAAACAGACAAGTGAAGACTTGGTAGAAGAATACAATGAGCCAGCCTGAGGAAAGAGGATGTACAAAAGCCCTTCCAGAAGGGCCTTTAGCATTCTTTCAGGCATGACAGAAGTCCGGTGGAGCTGAAGCGTAGACAGTAAAAGGAAAATGGTGAGATCTAAGCAGGGGTCGGATAGTAAACCATTTAGGAACTATATGTGGGCTCATCCTATAGTCAATGAAAACACCCTAGTAGTGACATCATTTGGTTTTCATTTTATGAAGATCACTGTGGCTGCTGTGAGGAAGAATGGATTTGAGAGGGGGATGAGGAGAGAATGAGAGCAGCTAGTTTACTGATGTAGCACAAAGGAGGGTGGCAGCCTGGACAAGAATATAGGAGTGGGGTGATTTCAGAGTTAGTTTGCAAGCAGCATCAACTGCACAAGACAAGACACATTCTTCTCTTAAGCATCAAACCTAGTGAGCCATAGTGTAGTTGCATCTTTCACGTATCTAAAAATTTGTCACTGTGCGTACCTGTGACTACCTGATGGCTTCCTCTGGCCCAAAAGCCTTCTCTGAACTGCATACAGGCCAGAAGGGAGGGTATTTACACCCCTGGGAGTAGTAGTGAGAATGATGTAAAGAAGTGGAAGGGTAACTTGTTTCCACACCCGTGGGGTGAAACAACTTTGAAGCATGTACTACTTTACTCCAAGAGGCTCGCCCGCCCTAGTTGTCTAGAGGGGAAAAGTGCACCTTAGCCCGCCTGTCCTGCTGCCCTCCCAGCCCTGTCTCAGTTCTCCACTCCCTACTGGTGCTTCCTGGGATCCTCTCCAAAACAAACTGCACTCAAATCCTTGCCTCAGTGTCTGCCTCTGAGGGAATCCAACCTAAACACTTCCTGAATATTTTCTAATGATATTTTATTAGAAATAAGTAATGAATACTTCTAATGATATTTTGTATTCTCTTTTTAGGTAAGTTAACAATTCCTACTGCTTTCCAACTTATTGGTGTCATGGCATAAAGATAAAATTATGTATGCAGAGCATATTGGGGTCATCTTAAGTTCTATGAGGAACTTGGTGGAAAAAAATATTTTCTTTGTAATTACATGGAATAGTAATTTTAAATAGACTTGAGAAAATAGTATTGATTTTGGCTAAATATCCAAATAAAATTTTTTTTTACTTTTATGAGGAACTTGACTGTGTTTCTGTGAATACTACCTTTCTGACATTCATGGTGAAATAGCTATGTAATTTCTGATTAAGTTTATAATGATAATATTTTTAAATTCTTAGAGTCACACCTATAATTGGCACACCAGTAGAGAAGTTCTGTTCTATTCATCACAGTATAAACATGCTAATGTATCTGTAAACTATACCCTGCAATTTACTTAAAAACCTTCCACCTATAATTTATACTTCATTGTTTTAAACTCCTACTTTCTGTACTGGTTAACCTCTCCCACCCTGTGTTGATTTCATAGCTTAACTCTCTCAAGAATCTAACTTTCCAAGACTTTATGGCATCATCACTGTAATCCCAAGTACTAGCATTCATATGGTTCCTGTTAGAACTTTTATATCAATTCAGAAATTCTTTTGTGTAAACTGCAGATGTCCTGGTGGTCTCTTACTATTAGTATGAATGTCTCATACTAAGAAGAAAGTCACAGGAAGCCCTTCTAACTTACCCTGCTTACCTTCTACTATCTCTTCATTGCCAGCCTTGTACCAACAATCCTGAACTTCCTACCCTTCCACCACTCCTCCCCAGCATTCTAGAGAGATGGATGAGATAGCCCCATGAAGCCCGGGCCTAACTGCTATACTCCACTGTGTTCCCAGATGCTCATGCTATTTTCTCTGGAATGTTCATTTTCTCCCTAATTCACTTCAGCCTCCTCCAATCCGTCTGCATTTTCTCTAGTTAGAGAAAATATTTCAAAACACAGACCTAAACTCAGTATGTGTCTACTTTTAAATGAGATATTATCTCTCTCTCATAATCCTATCTACCACTTTTTCCTTACCTAGCCACATACCCAACACAAGGGCTTTCCTTCCATTTTTTTAACCCACTCAGTCAAGGTTCTCTGATTGGAAGCTGAAAAACTGACTTAAAGATTGATAGGCCTGCCCTTGGTACCATTCCCAAACCATATGAATCCTGCACCATCTAGGCCCTCAACCTCACAATTACAGACAGTTAACAGTAACTCCAAACAGGAAGGCCTGGGCTCCTGACACAGTCAAGATGAGTTCTTCCCACCGGTCAAGTAGGAGGGACATGGCTGCAGAAACCCACATAGACACCTGCATTCCACAGTCTCCAGGGTCTTGGCTGGAGGAAATCTGTGAAGCTTAGCCTGCCATAGCTTGGTACATTATTCATTCATTCAACAAGTATTTTTTAGCACTTTTGACATGCCAGGCATTGTTTTAGGTGTTGGGGCATATACCACAGTGAACAAAACAAAGCTTCTGTTTTCAAGGAGCTTACAATCTAGTGGGGAGAGGCAGACCATAAAAAAGAAATACAGGTCACGAAGGGATAAACATTATAAAGAAAAGGCAGGATAGGGACTTCCCTGGTGGTTCACTGGTTAAGATCTACCTTCCACTGCAGGGAACAAAGATACCAGATGCCACAGAGAAACTAATCCTGTGTGATGAAACTAGAGTCCTTGCGTGCCGCAGTGGAAGACCCCGCAGGCCACAACTAACCCCCTCATGCTCCTGCTCAATTGCTTCAGTCATGTCCGCTCTTAGCGACACTATGGGCTGTAGCCCGCCAGGCTCCTGTCCATGGGATTCTCAAGGCAAGAATGCTAGAGTGGGTTGCCATGCCCTCTTCCAGGGGATCTTCCCAACCCAGGGACTGAACGAGCATCTCCTGTGTCTCCTGCACTGTAGGTGCATTCTCTATGGCTGAGACACCAGGCAAGCCCAAATAATTTTTTTTAAAAAAGAAAAAGCAGGATAGAAAGTGGTGAGGATATTTTGTATATTGTGGAAGGCGCCCCCCCCCTTTTTTTAGCACAGATTTAAAAGAAGGAAGCCATGTGGATATCTAGGTGAGATAGGAAGACATCAAGGGATTTTAACCAGAAGAGTGCTTTTTAAGCCCTGGTACCACCAATGACTTCCAGAGTGACAAATTTTTCTTTTAATGGTATGTATTTTTTAAAGTTCATTCTAATTATTTTGTGACACCAGGATATTAAAGAGAGGGAATGGTTTACAACCTGCAATTTCTTCATACCTCAATGTCTACATCCATTCAACAACCACTTGGAGTACCACCTCTGTATTAGGCAGTGAGTTAGGTGTTAAAGACAGGCAAGGCAACAAGCCAGACCCAGCCCCTCCGTTTAAGGGATTATCAGCGTGGAGAGCTCAGCTCCAGCCCACATTCACCTTTCACTGACTTACCTTTGAGCTCTGCTACTCTTAAAGGTAAGTCAGTGAAATTGACCTAGCTGCAGTTCCTCCCATTTTGTCTTTCTCACTATATTCAGACCGGATGCCCAGTGGCATTTTCCTGACCATGTTTTTTTTCGCTCCTCTTGACAACAAATTTGGGATTCCCAGATGGTACTAGTAGTAAAGACCCCATCTGCCAATGCAGGAGACATAAGAGATGCGGGTTTGATCCCTGGGTCAGAAAGATCACATGGATGAGAGCACAGCAACCCACTCCAGTATTCTTCCCTAGAGAATCCCATAGACAGAGAAGCCTGGCAGGCTACAGTCCATGGAGTCACAAAGAGTCAGACACCACTGAAGCAACTTAGCATGCATGCATACACAACAAATTTGTATATCTACACGTTTACACTATTCAGACAACCCTGGGACCCTCCTACCTTATCACTCTTCACTAATAAAGATCCAGCTCTGCATATCAAAATAACACAGTTTAGATAAATTTACTCTTTCTTCTCTCACCGTATTTTCAATGAGAGTAAAACATCTACTTATCACAGAGTAACATTGGCCTAAATTATATGGCCTGTAACAGAATTTTTAACCACTCTCCAAATAGGGGAGATCTCACAGATAGGGGGTATAGCATATGTGATCGAGGAGGGAAAAAAGGACAAATAATTCAGAAAATAGAGATTTAGCCTTTGTCTCTATGGCAGTCTATTACTCTTCTAGGCCCTATTGATTCTTACGTCTCAGAATTCTTGCCCTTGTATAGTTCCCTCCCACACTAACTTTGGACTTGGACGTGGCACTAGCTTTAGCTGATGGGACATTAAGAAGCAGAATGTGAGCAGAGCCTTAATAAGTGTTTGCACATTGTGGCTTATCCTTTCGGGGTGCTCCTCTTCAGAACCCAGCTGCCATGCTGTGAGCTCTCCCCCCAACTTAGCCACGGGGAGAGATCACATGAAGGAGCACAGGGGTCTTGATGAACAGCCCCAGCTAATCTCCCAGCCAGCAGGCAGCACATGAGTGATCTAGCCTCGATGAACCCTCCAGCCCTGGTTGAGCAATCTCAGGAGTCACCACACAGAACAAACACGGGCTATCTCTGATAAACCTTGCTTTAAATGCAGAGTTTTGGGCAAATAAGTGACTGTTTCTATTTTAAGCCACCAGTTTGGTGGTGGGGGGGGGAGGGCATTTTGTCATATAGCATTAGAAAACTAGAACATCTACTTTTAAAAAATAAAAACAAAAGAGGCATTGTTCCTACTGTATATTGTTATTCTTAAGACACTAAATGCCTGAACCTTGGGTCAAGGTTTGAACCTTGGGTCAGGGGTCGACTTCCCTAATAAGAGAAATGCCGGTGCACAGTTACACTGCTGTAATTGTTAGTTTAATGTCTGTACTCCCATTCATCTATTAGTTCTATGAGGAAAGGGATTATGTCTATCGTGGTCAACATTGTTTCAAGGACCTAGAAAAGACCCTAGCACATAATAGGCACTCAATCAAAATTTTAATAAATCAATATTATGCTGATGTACTAGTTATGTTAGTTCTTCTGTTCAAATAGGACAGTATTACTTATTTTATTATTATTAGCAAACATTATTATATAATATTTACATACAGACAATGTTCTAAGCATTTAACAGGTGTTAACTAATTGAGTCCTCACAATAACCCTATGAGCTAGGTACTATTACTATCCCTTTTTACAGATTAGGAAACTGAGGAACAAGAATAAGTAACTTGCTTGTTGCAGGGCCAGGATTCAAACCCAGGGAGTCAGTTTCCAGAATCCATATTCTTCGCAACTTCATTCTCCCAGTTTCCTGTTCTAGGTCTGGCATTGCCATTGCTACTGAAGCAAGAATAACGTAAGGTTACACACCAGAAGATGAAGAATATCTTCACCATGATGAAGACACCATTGTGATTACACAGGTGGAAAGCTGCACACAGGGACCACATTCCTGCCCTAAAACACCTTTACAACATGAATGACAAGATGATGATGACATTCAGGAATGACAGATGGTGACATACACCAGGAAGAAAGACCCTTATACGAGGCCCTACCCTAAGCCTCTAACTCTGCCAGCTAAAATGACTGAACCCCAACCTGGGAGCTCAATTCAATCCCAGTCACCCTACAGGACTATAGGAAACCCTGATTCAGGAGCTGCGAGCTCTCCACTGAGTCCCTTTTAACGCCAGTGCTCCTGTGACTTGTTACTGGGTCTTCCTCATGCTCAGCACAGAGACCAACGGCAAAGGCCCACTGCAGTGCTGTCGCCAGCCCTGCCCCTGCTCTGAACAGCCTGGGTGTGGGAGTCTGGATCTAAGCCAATAACGACGTGAAGGTCGCCAGCAATCTGACCTCCCAGTGTGCTGAGTACAGTACTTTCTTAACCCAAAATGATCACTATCACCACCAGCAAGTGTGTACACCCACACACAAATGCTCCAGCCAAACTGAAATGGCAATTTACCCCAACAGTAGAAGACATATTTCATGACTACATTGCCTGATAGCTACAAAAGGAGTGCAGAGTTAGGGAGCAAGATGTTAAGTCTTGGTGATGAGGGGGGCCTTTTAGAGTCTCTGAGCTTCATCTTCTGTACTTGACATTCACTCAACAGATAACTTTTTGACACCTGCTATATGCCAGTAACTGTACTAGGTAGATGGTCACTGAGAACGCTCCACCTCAGAAATAGCGCTTTAACTCACTGAATCACTTTTTGGTGTGCTGCCATCAGGCTGTAAGAGGCACCCTCGTGAACCAGACACCCTCTCAGGGATGCTGTCAAGGACACTGCTCATCATCCGACACGACGTTCTCTTCATGAGCATCCCTGGGAGACAGCCCAATCTGCCTTGATTCTGGGAAGTTTTACTTCTCCAGAGTAACGGGTTTGCTTTTTACCTATGGACACCATGAATTGTGGGACCAAGGAGGCTGTCAGCTTAGAGACAAATTCATGGCCCAGTTGTAGCAACTGTGGTCATTCCTATCTGTGTTTTTAACTTTGTCCCTGGCTCTATTTTGTCATTTTTATTTCTTCACTCTTCCTGAAAACCATGTTTTTACTTATTCATTCTCTGTACTTTTTTTTTGCACTTTTAATTTATGGCATCATGTATTGTGTGTATGTGTGCAATTTTTTATTCTGGAGGCTTTTCTTGTATCCTTGGAATTGGCTATGAACCCTTTCTAAAAGAAGATATTGGCATCAATATTTATAATACATTATATACATCTATGTAAATGCTATGATAGAACTGTGTCTACAGGGTGATGCTGACGAACAGGAGGGCTTATAAATCAAGAGCATTAAAGAAGACTTTGCATAGGGGTCATTTCTGGAGTTTCTCTTTTGTATAGCTCTTTGGTTTGGTGAGGATATTGTAGAATTTATTCACCATGCAACAACTGTTAAACAAAATTAAGTTGTTACCTAGTACAAGAGAACACTAAAAATCTTGCACAGTAAAGTTCTACATCATATCATATCATCGGTTTATGGGGCACCACTGAAACTGTTCACAAGAGATCAAGGCTACTTCCACAAGTTTCTTCTCATCAATTTTTTTCTGACAAAAGGATCGTGGGAAAAATAATTCATGCTTATAATGCTTCTATCAAAATTCACTTGCAGACAAAGAAATTAAGATGGAATATCAAACTCAAGTTAGAAGATATTTTATAGCAAAGTAAGGTGAAGAATTAAAATAGTTACCTAGAAGACATATATACACAAAATGTTATCAAATGAATTATTCAAATAAATGAGGACAAACAGGATTTAAGAATTTAAATTATCAAAGTCAATAGTCTCCATTTGGAAGGGATATTAAAAATAATTTATTTCAGTTGCATACCTCTGCAGCAGTGTTCTTCCTTAATTCTTTATTCCATCTTGCAGGCAGACACCCAGAAAAAAGAGTTCTAGCAATATAAAAACTCATATTGACCAACTGCATAGAAGGGACCCTAGGAAATAGGTCAGGATCTCACAGATGAAGCATTTCATAATTTAAAAGAAAACAGCAAAAAACATGTTTGTGCACACCTGCTCAGTCTTGTTTGATTCTTTGCAATCCCATAGACTGTAGCCCACCAGCCTCCTCTGTTCATGAGATTTCCCAGGCAAGAATACTGGAGTGGGTTGCCATTTCCTCCTCCATGGAATCCTCCCAACCCAGGAAACAAACCTGGGTCTCCTGCAGCTCCTGCATTAGCAGGCAGAGTCTTTACCACTTAGCCATTTGGGGAGCCCCAATAAACATGTTTACTGCATATCTTTTCATTCTTCAATAGCATGAAAAATTACAACCACCTTTTTCATTCAAGTTGGAAAAAAAAAGAACAAAAAAGTAAACCAGCTCTACTCCATGACTTCTTTCAACCATCTATAAGGCCTGGTGCTTTAAAGAGGATACTATTCTGCCTTGCATTGGGGGAAATTGTTGACTTTTAATTTAGAATGACTAACGGTAAAAAAATCTGCCTGCAATGCAGGAGACTAGGGTTCGATCCCTGGGATAGGAATATCCCCTGGAGAAGGAAATGGCTACTCACTCCAGGATTCTTGCCTGGGAAATCCCAAGGACAGCGAAGCCTGGTGGGCTATAGTCCATGGGATCACAGAGTTGGACATGACTGAGCAACTAACACAAACAGAAGACATTTCTATTTTCCCCTCTTCCTATTAGAATTAAAAAAAGAAAGAAACAACTTAAAAGCAAAATTATCTGAAAAATGCTTACTGCTGAGAGGAAAGCCTGCAATTAGTCACTCTGACATTTCCTGCAGGAGGGCAGCCCAGACAGGCAGAAAAACCACTATAGTGCTAGGCTGGATATTCCATGAGGGCAGGAACCATCTTTGCTTTTTCACATCTACCTGATGCCTGGCTTAAAGTCTGGCACAATGCATATTCACGCATTCATTCATTCAATAAATATGTATTAAGTACCTAATCTGTACCAGGCAGTGTTCTATATGCCTGAAAAAAGTAAAGTGATAGTCAATTGCTGCTGGGCTGTGCTTAGTTGCTCAGCTACATCACAACTCTTTGTGACCCCATGGGCTATAGACTGCCAGGATTCTCTGTTCATGGAATTCTCCGGCAAGAATACTGGAGTGGGTAGCCATTCTTTTCTCCAAGGGATCTTCCCAACCCAGGAATCAAACCTGGGTCTCCCACACTAGAGGCAAATTCTTTACCATCTGAACCACCAGGGAAGCCTGGGATACATCATAGAACAAACAAAGATCTCTACCCAAATGAAATCTCATTTCTATTGGGAAGCGGGTAGAGGAGGAAGGGACAATAGGTAAGGAATCTGTTCTGAGTGTGAAGGTGAGTAAAAGTTAAGTGGGACTGGGGACAAAGAGCTAAAGAGGAAGAGCAGACTGCGGTTTTGAATAGGGTACCCACTGTAGACCTCACTGAGAAGGTGATATTTAAATGACGCCTTAAGGGGGATGAGGTGCCAAGGCATGTTCAGGAAGTGGTAAGAAAACCAGTTTGAGAAGGAAGGCTGTGGGAGATGAAACTGGGAAGGAGATAGGAGGCTCACTAAGAAGGGTGCAGAGCTACATGATATGAATTTACAAAACTGAGAGTTTACAAAGAACTTTTTCTTATAGTCCTATTTAATTCTCACATTCCCAGTAAAGTTAGTTTCATCTCCATTTTATCAATAAGGAAACTATACTCAGAGAAACTTGGTAATTTTCCCAAGATCACACAGAGATACAACATAAGAGTAAAATTTAATTTAAACTTTTAAAATTATACATCCTGTACAGCAACCCATTGACTGTAGGTGCTCAGTAAATAAATTACAGAACAGGACACTAAGAGCCTATTTTGAATTTTGTGTATTACTGGAAACAGAAAATATGTGGTTACAAATCTATTTCTATCATAAATGCCTTTCTTTTACTACAAACTTTTATAAACTTTTGCTTTCAGATTCAACCCATTTCTCTTAGAAACACAATAATACTTTGTGACTTGATTTTCACGAATAAAAATATTATTTCTTAATTATACAAGAAACGCATGGATTCTTTCTTTAAAAGGCTAACATCCCCAACAAACGACCACTTCCTACCTGGTCCTCAACATCAGAGATACATAAGTACTATCAGTTCTAATTGTATTCTCCTATTCTTTTTCTGTAGATACTTGTATATTAAATGCTACTATGTTTAAAACTGAACTCATGATTTTCCCCTCGAAGCTAACCTGGTTTCTCTGATTTCCTTGTCAGTGAATAGCATTATCCCATCTGAAACTTAACATTCCATATTTTATCCACCCACTCACCTGCCACATCTAATCATCAATCACTTCCTTAGGCTTAGTTCTTCAGTATCTTGCATTACAGCTCTCCAGTCTCCAATCCCACGTCCGCTGCTTTAATATTGGCCCTCTTCACTGACCACTGCTCAGGGCCAGTTACACGCTGCGTGATGGGCCGTCACACAGGGCCTCATGCCTGGTTTAATGCTCTGCTCTCACTATCCTGAAATCCTCAATCATTTTTTACCAACCATGCATTGCGGCTTGCAGTATTTTAGTTCCCCAAACAGGAAGTGAACCTGGGCACCCAGGTTTTATCCCCGGTCAGGGAACTAGAGGGCTTCCCAGTTGACTTTAGTGGTAAAGAACCCAACTGCCAACATAGGAGGTGTAAGAGATTTGAGTTCCATCCCTGGGTCGGGAAGATCCTCTGTAGGAGGGAATGGCAACCCACTCCAGTATTCCTGCCTGGAGAATCTCATGGACAGAGGAGCCTGGCTGGTTACCGCACTTAGGATCACAGCGTTGGCCATAACTGAGGCGACTTAGCACAGCACACATACAGGGAACTAGATCCCACACACCAAAATGAAAGGTCTTGAGTGCCGTAACTAAGACCAGATGCAGACAAATAAGTAAATGCTGTTTTTTTTTCATTTAAGAAAAATTACAGCTTTGTATGGTGATGCTATGGTGATCATTTTTCAGTGTATACAATTATCAAAACATTCTGTTATACCCCTGAAACTAATATAATATCATATGTCAACTATGTCTCAATTTAAAAAAAAGAATGGGCTCTGGCTAATAATAATGTATCAGTAACAATTTTAGATCATTAGTTGTGACAACTGTACCATTTTAATTTAACAATAGGGAAAACTGGGCATTAGGTATACAGGAAGTCTCTGTACTATCCTTGCAATGTTTCTGTAAAACTGCTTCAAAATTAAAAGTTTATTTAAAAACTAACAACTGGGGGACCTGGGCATTGTAAGGGAGAACAGTTCATAAAGAAGACAGAGACCATGTGTAGTCCTAGAGATAAAGAGGAAAACCAGAACAAATCAGAGACACTCAAAAAGAAAATTTCCAACCCCACTAGGCCTCACAGTCAGTTGAAACCTAAGCGTTGTAAGAAATTTAATTCATACAACCATTTAAAATTGCATTTTAGCTAGAATCTACTTTCCATTTTGTGCTTTCTAATAAAATTTTTCTTTCCTTTTTAAAGAAAAAAAGTATAGCAGTAATTCTACACACCCAAAACTCCCTTCATCTTTCCTCCCCTCCAACTCTAACCCCATCACAGTTTCCTCTTTCTCTTCTTTTAGGTCTCCCCATCTCAGAAAGGGTGTCCCCAACCATCCTCTTGCTAAGGACAGAAAGCTTGAAGTCAGCCATGACTCCTTCTCCATCAACTTAGCATCCTGTCACCATTACCTGGAAGATTCTACCTTTATATTTATACTTCCCTCCCTCTCCATTTCTACTATATAACCCTTCAGTTCAGTTCAGTTCTATAGAGGCCTTAGGCCTTAGTTATTATTATTTTTTTTTGCCGGGGGGCCCATACTGCGCAGCTTGTAGGATCCTAGTTTCCCAACCAGGGATCGAACCTGTGCTCCCAGCATTAGAAGCACGGAGTCCTAACTACTGGACACCAGGGAAGTTCCAGCCTTACCAATTTTAATCTTGTCTCTCATCATAAAAGCTTCCGATGAATCCATCCTCCAAATTAACATCCAAATGGTTGTTCTAAAATGTAAATATGATCAAATTATCTGTAAAACAAAGTTGCTGTGACTAAAATATGACATTTATAAAGAGTTTAGCACAGTGCCTCACAGGCACTCTCCCTGAAAAATCAGCTGTTATCATGTCTGACTATTTGCAACACCATGTACTGTGTCCACCAGACTCCTCTGTCCATGGAATTCTCCAGAAAAAAAATACTGGAGTATTTTTGTTAAAAATCATCTTAACAAAATTTTTAACCCTGTCATTGCAAGACAAACAACTGACAGTATTTGTTGCTATTTATAAAACGTAAGCTTTTAAACAAAAAATTAGGATTTTGATAAGCTTGTATATGTCGCTGTTGGCTTAATAAACTTCCTAATGAAAATTTTTCTCATGAGATTAGTGATGATATTAGCAAGTTAAACTACTTGATATCCTATCATAACCTATGTTAGCATTTGACAGATAAGCATAGACCAACTAACCAAATTTATTTAGATGATCAATACATGATATTAAAAAAGCATTCATAGGTTAAAAACTCTTTCAAAGTACTGGGCCAATGAATTATAATGTAACCTATTATTAGAAGTTCATTGATAGGGTTTCAGATTTCATTTTGCAACCACCTTTAAGGAACTACCAGTTGTAAATTTTGGGTATAACATCAAAGAAGAGTATATGCCGTATTTTTTAAAGTTATTCAACCAAAATAGTGTATCACAACAAACTGAATGCAGAAGTCTATGAGATAGTAGAGCTCTCTGGTAGTAAGATAGACATTAAAGAGATTTGTAAAAATATAAAATAATGCTACTCATTACACTATCTTTGTATGTTTTGGAAGACATAGTATTTCTTTTTAATAAAAAGTATTATTTATGTTAAAAAAAAATCAGCTGTTAGAGGTTATATCACCCTATCCCTCAACTCTTCCACTATCTCTCAAGAGCTTTCAAGAAAAATTCTAACGTAATTCTCAAGCCCTTATGAAACTGGCTCCTACCATGCCTCCAGTTATTTCCAGCTATCTCCATGGATACCTGTGATCTGGTGAGAGTTACAGAGCACACTACTGAAATACATTATAATGGTAAGAAAGGAGACCAAAAGCTCATACAACTCATTTGTGATAGCAACAAAAAGCACCTTTAAGAAGAAATGATCAGAACCTGTTTTTTTTTTTTTAAAGTACACAGCAATCAAAACAGTGTGGTATTGGTACAAAAGCAGACATATGGACCACTGGAACAGAATAAAGAGCCCAGAAATAAGTCCACACACCTACGGTCAATTAATCTTCAACAAAGGAGGCAAAAATATAAAAGGGGAAAAAGAGACTCTCCTAAGCAAGTGGTGCTGGGAAAGCTGGACAGCTGCATGCATATCAATGACGTTACCACACACTTTCACACCAGGCACAAAAATAAACTCAAAAATGACTTAAAGACTTAAACATAAGACGTGATACCATAAAACTCCTAGAAGAGAGCATAACATTCTCTGACATAAATCACACAAATATTTTCTTAGGGCAGTCTCCCAAAGCTATAGAAATAAAAACAAACAAATGGGACCTAATCAAACTTACAAACTTTTATACAGAAAACCATGGGGGAAAAAAAGCCTACAGAATGGGAAAAAATATTTGTGAATGATGTGACTGACAAGGGCTTAATCTCAAAATAAATAAACAGCTCAAACAACTCAACAACAACAACAAAATGAACAACCCAACTGAAAAATGGGCATAAGGCGTTACTAGACATTTCTCCAAAGAAGACATATAAATGCCCAGTAGGCACATGAAAAGATGTTCAACATCACTAATTATTAATAAATGCAAATCAAACTAGAACAAGGGCTTCCCTGGTGGCTCAGCGGTAAAGAATCCACCTACCAATGCAGAAGACACAGCAAGATAACTTGTTTACAGAGAGGAAGATTCAACACTATGAACAAGTTAATTCTTCCCAAGCTGACTGGTATATAAAGCACTGTAATCACAATCAAAATCACACTGGGACGTTAGGGGAATCTGCCAAAAATACTCCTAAGCTCATGTAGCAGAAGAAAAATACTAAAAAATACCAGGAAAATTGTAAAAAGAAGGAGAATGAGGGGAAAGAGGCCTACCAGACACTAAAATGTATTTTAAGGAAATTTAGTACATGATAAAAATGGCATTTCACAAGAATTAAGAGAAATGGAATATTAAAATAGGCAACCAGTTCACCATTTGGAGAATAACAAAGTTCAGCTAATTACAAATAATCCTCAGTCCTTACATCAAAAGAATTTCCAGATGGAATAAAGATTTAAATATGAAAAATGAAACCAGAAAAGTACCAGAAGAAAACCTGGGAGAACATATTTACAAGGTTGGATTGGTGAAGGCTTTTAAACATGGCAAATGAAGGAGAAGTATGAGGGGGACAAGCAGAGAGAATAAAGGAAATGAGAAGGCAAAAAGAAAGAATTAAAACTTACCTACATAAAAATTAAAAACTTCGAGAAATTTCATGGCAGTCTAGTGGTGAGGACTTCACTCTTTCACTGCATAGGGCCTAGGTTCAATCCCTGGTTGGGGAACTATGATCCTGCAAGCTGCATGGCATGGCAAAAAAATTAAAAACTTTACATGGTCAAAGTATATAGAGGTAGTAAATTGAAAGCTACAAAACACTAGAGGAAATAACTGCCACATATGACACATTAACACTACTATCCTTAGCATAAAAGTGCTATCATATATCATTAAAACAGTGGAGGGACACCACAGAAAAACAGTCAAATGATAAGAATAGACACATGACAGAAGAGTCAGTAAACATTTGAAAGATGTTAATCACACTATTCAAGAAACTCAGATTAAAACAACAGATATCACTTTTTAACCTTTAAACTTAGGTGAGACAAAAAAAGACAGAACTCCCCACACTGGCCATTACTGACAGGCACAAACTGATGTGGAAAGTTATTTATTCAGTTTAAATCTGCATTCACATTCACATAGCAATTTCAGTTCCAGATGTCTTACAGAAATACTTGCAGAAGTGCTCAAAGCTGTATTTGAGAATTTCTCTGCAACGCTGTTCACAGAACCGTGTAAACTGTCAACATGCTCATCAATAGCAGAATGGTTAAAGTGCTTGCATACTAAACATTATATACTCGTCAAAAATAACAAACTAGACTTATTTGTCTTGCCACGATAAGATGACAATAAATTAAATGAAAGGGGAAAATTGCAAGCAGCATGTATGATCCTATTTCTAGGAAATTCTTTGTAATGATTTTTTTTAATGCAAATTAAGAATCACCTAACTGCTTCTGGAGTGACAAGATACTAGTTCAAAGCTTGAATTGGGAGGAAATTTTATACTTTTCTAAGCTTAATTTTTTAATTAAGTACTACAGTCAAATGGGTTTAATACTCCGAAGGTATAAACAGGTATATTGTGAAATGTCTTCCTCTCCATTCACCTCTCTCCAGGACCTAGCTCTCTCCAGAGGAAAGCATATTATTAGTTTGGGGGTATCTTTATGAAATAATCTATACACATACAAGCAAATAAATGAATAGTTTTCTTTTTTAACCAAAAAGTTCTATTTTATTCTTAATAAAGAATTAACTTATAATATTCTATGGGCTTTCTCTGGTAGCTCAGCTGTGAAGGATCTGCCTGCAATGCAGGAGACCCTGGTTCGATTCCTGAGTTGGGAAGATCCCCTAGAGAAAGGATAAGTTACTCATGCCAGTACTTTTGGACTTCCCTGGTGGTTCAGATGGTAAACAATCTGCCTGCAAGGCAGGAGACCTGGATTCCATCCCTGGATTGGAAAGATCCCCTGGAGGAGGTCATGGCAACCCATGCCAATTCTTGCCTGGAGAATCCCCATGGACAGAGGAATCTAGCGGTCTATAGTCCATGGGATCCCAAAGAGTTGGACATGACTGACTAAGCACAGCACAGCAACCAGAAAGAAAAGGAATTAAGCATACCAGATTTAAAAAATATTTTCAGTGTCATATTTCAGTCTTACTGTTTCAGTCCCAAGAAGGTATCTTCAAGTTTGTATTTATCAAATTTTCATCTTTCTAAAGGGGCTTCCCAGGTGGTGCTAGTGGTAAAGAACCCACCTGCCAATGCAGGAGACATAAGAGACGCAGGTTCCAACCCTGAGTCAGGAAGATCCCGTGAAGTAAGGCATGGCAACCCACACCAGTATTCTTGCCTGGAGAATCCCTTGGACAGACGAGCCGGGTCAGCTACAGTTCAGAGGGTCACAAAGAGGTAGAGATGAACGGACTGAGCACACAGGCATCTTTCTAAAACTTGTGGGAATTTCAGTTGGTTTCCTCAGGCAAAAAGAAACACTAAATATGGTAACATTTAAGAAACACTCGCCATGGCAACACTGATCATAGAAACTTGGTTGAAGTGATTTGATATATACTATCTGATGGTATTTCATGTGGTTAACCAGTGTTGGATTCACGAACACACAGATTACACTAAATTAGGAACTGGAGAACTTCAAGGCCCACATAACACATGAATGATATTTATTGTTTACTGTTCTCTAGTAATTGTTCATGTTTTCACAATTGTTGGCGTCTCTGCCTGGGATACTTATCTGGACAAGGCAAGATTCCCCCTACTGAGCACCTCAATACTCCTCTTTTATTGGCATTTATCTTTGAGGGGTGGATAAATGACTTAAGTGATTTTTATATTATCAAGTTGTAGCTCACTTCTTGGCAATACTAGACTTTTAGTAATGGATGCTTAAAGAAACAAAACCTTTTATACACAGGTGATAGACAAAAACCTAACATCTAAGAATAGAAATGTTAGGTGTTTGTCAGCCTTAGCACAAGCACAGACACATGAAAAAGTGCATTTCAGAAAATGCAGAAAGCTACAATTTAAAGTGTTAAGCAAAAATAAATAAATAAATGAAGTGTTAAGTATGGGGGAATGCCTCCAGGATAGTTTAAAATCTTTAGTTCAATACCTCAACATAATAAAAGCTATATATGACAAACCCACAGCAAGCATCACCCTCAATGGTGAAAAATTGAAAGCATTTCCCCTGAAATCAGGATCAAGACAAGGGTGCCCACTCTCACCACTACTATTCAACATAGTTTTGGAAGTGTTGGCCACAGCAATCAGGGCAGAAAAAGAAGTAAAAGGAATCCAGATAGGAAAAGAAGAAGTGAAACTCTCTCTGTTTGCAGATGACATGATCCTCTACATAGAAAACCCTAAAGACTCTACCAGAAAATTACTAGAGCTAATCAACGAATACAGTAAAGTTGCAGGATATAAAATTAACACACAGAAATCTCTTGCATTCCTATACACTAACAATGAGAAAACAGAAAGAGAAATTAAGGAAACAATACCATTCACCATTGCAACAAAAAGAATAAAATACTTAGGAGTATATCTACCTAAAGAAACAAAAGACCTATACATAGAAAACTATAAAACACTGATGAAAGAAATCAAAGAGGACACAAACAGATGGAGAAATATACCGTGTTCATGGATTGGAAGAATCAATATTGTCAAAATGGCTATACTACCCAAAGCAATCTATAGATTCAATGCAATCCCTATCAAACTACCAACGGTATTTTTCACAGAACTAGAACAAATAATTTCACAATTTGTATGGAAATACAAAACACCTCGAATAGCCAAAGTAATCCTGAGAAAGAAGAATGGAACTGGAGGGATCAACCTGCCTGACTTCAGACTATACTACAAAGCCACAGTCATCAAGACAGTATGGTACTGGCACAAAGACAGAAATATAGATCAATGGAACAGAATAGAAAGCCCAGAGATAAATCCACGAACCTATGGTCACCTTATCTTCGACAAAGGAGGCAAGGATATACAATGGAAAAAAGATAACCTCTTTAACAAGTGGTGCTGGGAAAACTGGTCAACCACCTGTAAAAGAATGAAACTAGAACACTTTCTAACACCATACACAAAAATAAACTCAAAATGGATTAAAGATCTAAATGTAAGACCAGAAACTATCAAACTCCTAGAGGAGAACATAGGCAAAACACTCTCCGACATAAATCACAGCAGGATCTCTATGACCCACATCCCAGAATTTTAGAAACAAAAGCAAAAATAAACAAATGGGACCTAATGAAACTTAAAAGCTTTTGCACAACGAAGGAAACTATAAGCAAGGTGAAAAGACAGCCCTCAGATTGGGAGAAAATAATAGCAAACGAAGCCACAGACAAAGGATTAATCTCAAAAATATACAAGCAACTCCTCCAGCTCAACTCCAGAAAAATAAATGACCCAATCAAAAAATGGGCCAAAGAACTAAACAGACATTTCTCCAAGGAAGACATACAGATGGCTAACAAACACATGAAAAGATGCTCAACATCACTCATTATCAGAGAAATGCAAATCAAAACCACAATGAGGTACCATTATACGCCAGTCAGGATGGCTGCTATCCAAAAGTCTACAAGCAATAAATGCTGGAGAGGGTGTGGAGAAAAGGGAACCCTCTTCGCATTTGGGAATGCAAATTAGTACAGCCACTATGGAAAACAGTGTGGAGATTTCTTAAAAAGCTGGAAATAGAACTGCCATATGACCCAGCAATCCCACTTCCGGGCATACACACCAAGGAAACCAGATCTGAAAGAGACACGTGCACCCCAATGTTCATCGCAGCACTGTTTATAATAGCCAGGACATGGAAGCAACCTAGATGCCCATCAGCAGACGAATGGATGAGGAAGCTGTGGTACATATACACCATGGAATATTACTCAGCCATTAAAAAGAATTCATTTGAATCAGTTCTAATGAGATGGATGAAACTGGAGCCCATTATACAGAGCGAAGTAAGCCAGAAAGATAAAGACCATTACAGTATACTAACACATATATATGGAATTTAGAAAGATGGTAACGATAACCCTATATGCAAAACAGAAAAAGAGACTCAGATGTATAGAACAGACTTGTGGACTCTGGGAGAAGGCGAGGATGGGATGTTTCAAGAGAACAGCATCGAAACATGTATATTATCTAGGGTGAAACAGATCACCAGCCCAGGTTGGGTGCATGAGACAAGTGCTCGGGCCTGGTGCACTGGGAAGACCCAGAGGGATGGGGTGGAGAGGGAGGTGGGAGGGGGGACCGGGATGGGGAATACATGTAAATCCATGGCTAATTCATTTCAATGTATGACAAAACTACTGTAATGATGTAAAGTAATTAGCCTCCAACTAATAAAAATAAATGGAAAAAAAAAAAAAAAATAAATAAAATCTTTAGTTCAGGAACATACACCAGTGGGTGTTTGTCAACTTCCTCTGAAGCCTCACCTCCCGTCACTCCAGCTCTCAGCTCTGTCTATATTCAAGTGTCTGCAATTTCCTAAAAATATCATATTCTTTCATATCTTAACCTCAGCCTTCCCTTGCACTGCGTCCTTGCTGGGAACACTCCTTTCTTCACAACTCAACTGCGACTTCCCCACAGCTTCCTCTGTTCCATCAAACCTCTCCCATGCTGACCTCTATCTTGGGGTTCCCCCACAGTTCGTTGACTTGTGTGTCTCCCTACTAACATCTAAAACGACGTGAAGCGGGCTTTTTCAACTTTGCATCTCCGTCTTCCTCGGTGCCAGGTCATCCCGTGTTTGCTGCTGAAGCATACAGAGCCCAATTTCCACTGTGTCCCGCGCTCAAGACTAGAAAAGCCCCAAGGACCCATTTCAGGCTATAGTTTCATATTCACAGACTGGTAGCACTTAACACGTTAGGTCAAACAATTAATGCTATTTGCTAGTCATTCTTTTGTGTTATTGTGTCCAGGGCTAACCAAACTGGAGGAACGACGGGCCAGAAACTCCCAAGGCCCAAGGTTTGCACCATAGTATTGCAAACGTTTCCTCATTTAGTGCTGCCTGAGCCCAACGTATGTTGAAAATATACCCCTATATATGAAAATAAAGTGTATATAGGGGTCTAGACTCGCACAAAGAGCTCTTCCAACTTAGCAGTTTCGCAAATTACGAGGCCATGGACGGAGCGTCTGATTGCTCGGGGTCCCAAGCCCGTCCTGCTTAGCATTTCGTGCCGGCGGTTTCCCAGAACCTCAAGGCTAAGAAACTAAGCCGGTTTGAGGCGAGGAAAGAGACGAATGAGGCGCCGGCGGGGAGGCGGAGCAGCAGGGCTTTGTTCTGAGAGGTTCCATTGCAGCACACGGCCCCTGCCCGGGGCCCTGTTCGCAAGTGTTGCGCGCTCTAGCCAGCGGCGGTGGCCCCCCTGATCTGGGAATACCGAGCTGACCCAGAATTGCAGCGCTCCCAGGCAATCCCGGCTCCCGCTGGCCCACTAGCTGGAAGAAGGGAATCCAGAAAGTTCCACGAGCGTTGCGAACCCAGGCTTGCGCCCACCCCCACAAGGCCCTTCCGCACAACTCCTCCCCGCCCGAGCTCCCCCCGCGCCGTTGCCTAGGTAACCGCGGGGCGGTGGCAGCGGTGGGAGGGGCGGGACTTCCGGCGGGTGACGCGCCTGGGCTCGGCTACAAAAGGCGACCGCTGCGGCGAGCCGGCCGGAACTTTCCAGAACGCTCGGTGAAAGGCAGAGGAGCGGCGGCTGCCCGAGCTGCTCCCAGCAACGCGCTCCTTCCCGCTCCCCCACACCGGCATCGGCCCGCTCACCGGTGAGTTTCAGCCCTAGCGCGTCCCCTTGTCCCAAGTCTGGCGCCACGGGCGGCGCCGGGAAGCTGGATAGAGCCGCGGTCGGGAGGCGGTTGGCTCCGCGTGGGCGGGAGGGTTGTCGGTTCCCGTATCCTCGAGTCCCCTTCTGGAGGGTTGGTGGGGGTGCCCCGGCAACCCTTACCGGCGCGCAGCGAGTGGGCCCCAGACCTTTCCTGAAGCTTTTTCCACTCCTCCTTGAGGTCTCCCAAGAATCTGCCGCCTCCGGCTTTTCCTCAGCCGGCGCTCGGTGGGGCGGGGGGCGGGGGGGGGGCGGCGGGCGGCGGGGGGGGTGGGGGCGACCTGGCGCGCACGCGCGAAAGGACCCAGGGGCCTAGGGGATGCGGGAGGAGCCGGGCGGAGGCTGCGGCTTTCGTTTCTCTGATCTCTCCTCCTTCTCTTTGTTGAGTGCTGGGTTTCTCCCACCCTTTCCATCCTGGGAGGGGAAAGGAAGGAAACCGTAATGGTCGGCCCTGAATGCAAGGGAAAACCTAACAACGTGTAAAACTACGTTGGCTTGTGGGGGCGAGAGGGGTTCGGTCAAAACAGAGGAGCTACACATTTCTGTGATTGAGAAAGAGACTGAGGGGGGAGGGGAGCTGGTGTTCTTTATCAGTTTTGTAAAACACAACCCCCCCCTCCCCCGCCTTGTGCCCAAGTGTTTTTTCTTAGAAGTGTATGATTTATCAGGTTTACCAAAGAGAATAATAGGACTGAACTTGTTAATACTACCCTTTTCTGTACTGCCTTCTGTCCCTACTTGGGAAGGGAAACATAAAGGATCCAGATAGTAGTCGCGTTAGTATGGACCCTTCGAGGTGGGAACCAGCGCTACAGGAGTTTTTTTAATTACTCCCTGATAATTGTTAGGTTATAGTTAGTCTCTTAGGACTTACGGGTGAGTTATCAGAGGAATTGTTACTTTTTCTGTGAAACTTAAGGAAGGTGGTGGTCTTATCAGACTTGTCAAAGAACTGCCTGAACTCTTGATTTTATTAAAATTATCAGTTGAAAGTCGGTTAAAATAGAGCTTTCTTGTTTTAGGCTGTAGAAAATGGTGAAAGAAACCACTTACTATGATGTTTTGGGGGTCAAACCCAATGCCACCCAAGAAGAATTGAAAAAGGCTTACAGGAAACTGGCCTTGAAGTACCACCCTGATAAGAATCCAAATGAAGGCGAGAAGGCAAGTAGTACACCCATAACATAGTTGAGTCCCTCTTGTCAGGTGTATAGTATTTCAATTCAACATGAAATTATGTTTAATATAGTAGCTGTCCTTTTTGAGTGAAATTTATCCCCTTTTTCTCGAACAGTTTAAACAGATTTCTCAAGCTTATGAAGTGCTTTCTGATGCAAAGAAAAGGGAATTATATGACAAAGGAGGAGAACAGGCAATTAAAGAAGGTGGAGCAGGTGGTGGTTTTGGCTCCCCAATGGACATCTTTGATATGTTTTTCGGAGGAGGAGGCAGGATGCAGAGAGAGAGGAGAGGTAAGAATAACGTAGTCTACATGTATGTAGCAAACTAAAGTTAGCCCTTTTAGTCAAAGCAGGTTCTTGAGAATTTACTTAATAAACGCTTGTTTACTTGTTAGTATAATGTACACTAACCTATGGTAATAGTTTTTTTATTTTTATTTTTTTATTTATTCATTTATTTGGCTGCACCAGGTGTTAGTTGTAGCATGTGGGATCTAGTTCCCTGATCAGGGATCGAACCTGGGCCCCCTGCATTGGGAGCTCAGAGTCTTAACCACTGGGCCAGCAGGGAAGTCCTGGTAATAGTTTTTTAAATGAGATTTGATGAAACTAAAAATAGCTAAGCCAGTTAAGTACTGAAAAGTGTATCTAAAGTTGTTGGGAGTATATACGGCTTCATAGGAACATAATTTTCAAAACCTTTTTCACAGATTTCATTTGATCCTCAACGCCAGTGGGAAGTGCAGTGGATTTATTCTGTCAAAAGTAAATTATGTATCAGAATTTTAAATTTTTCGAGGTCCTATATAACCATGCATCAATTTTCACTGAAACACAGGTTCATTACCTCCAATTGGCCTGCTGTCTGTCTAAGCTTTCTTAAGTTTTATTATATCAGAATACGTGCCTTTAACATGTGATTTCTGGACTGTAGAAATACACTTATAGGAGTACAGTATTCTGGTCAGAGTTTATCTTACTATTGCCACTGTGGTTTATACAAACAAACTTAATGGGTAGAGCCCATTCTAGAAGGAATGGGCAGGCTATTAAATTTCTTGAGTGTTTTTGGATTCAGAAAGACTGGGAATTGTGTGTGTGTGTGTACACAGTGTTTAATGCTGCACAGGGTGTCAGTTGCAGCATGCAGAATCTTTTTAGTTGTGGCTTGTAGGATCTAGTTTTGCTTATCAGTGATCAAACCGAGGCCCCCTGCATTGGGAGCACGGAATCTTGGCTTCTGGACTACCAGAGAAGTCTCACGACTGGATATTTTTATTCAGATTTTCTTGAAATGGGTATGTTTTACTTTTTTGTTTGTTTGTTTGTTTTGTTTTTTGTTTTACTATTTTTTAAAGAAATTTAAACAATTTCCAATCAAAGTCGATTGGCGAACTACTACATGTCTTAAATTGATGAAAGGTTATTTTCTGTATTATGATATTGAAAAAGATTTGCTTAAATTTCAGAAGTTTCATTCCTTCCCTGTACTCTATAAAGTCTATAAAGCTCTGAAGTAAGAAGGGCAGCTTTTAGCATGGCAGAACCAATTATGTGGAATTTGTGATACAGAACCAAAAGGTGGGTCCAGGAGCAGAAGGTTATAGTTAATGGTACTTCACTTTTGATTGGAAACTAAAAATGTTCATTATACATATTATGGGCATAGTTCAAGATCTTCTTTAAGCGAAAGATAGTATTTTCTGGTGGATAAAGTCATTGCGAAAGAATCACTAGCTAGGAACTTATTAACTATTGACAGGTCACTACATTTCTGTTCTTACATAATCTCCACCTTTCACTTCCCATCTCTAGATGAGCTATGCCACTCCTTTGTAGCTCCTGGCAGTATAAAATTTAGGTTTCTTCAAAGAAAAATAAAAATTCAGCTACTTAGTTTGTAATAGCCATATTTACAAGCTCAGTAACAATATGTGACTACTGGCTATGTATTGGCTAGCACAGGGTATAAAACTTCTCCCTTACTACAGAAAGTTCTATTGGAAAGCACTGTGGTAAAGAATGAGAAATCTAGCCTTTGAAAAGTCAGCTCAGCAGTAAATGTGCAGTTCCTACTTCAGGAAGAAGTAGGAATTGATATTCTTTGGAGACTGAATAAATATATCAGCTTCCCTGGCCAAACTTGATTAGTTTTTGCAACCTTAGTGTGCTGAAGAGTTTTTGGATGATGTAATTGGTCATGTCGCTCAATATAATACATGAGTCAAGGAACATACTAGGACAGAAAAACAGTTTGGGTTAAACTATTGTGAAATGTGTGTATTCAAATAACGTTTTTTCAAGTGACTTTGGAGTTAATGTTTTTGCTTGCCATAAATGTAGGAGGGCCACAACTATATCCATATGTATGTTACTTAATCTCACCTGGTTTTCCTTATTTGAAGTTACACCACAGTTAGATTATATGTGAACTCTGTAAGGCTCATCTTTGATTTTCCTTTCCTGTTTTACAGTGCATTGAACACAGGATGCAGCTTTCTAAAATTTTACTTATTTTTGGCTGTACTGGGTCTTCGTTGCTGCAAGGGCTATTTGCAAGCAGTATTTTAAATGAGGAATTTTTTTTCTAGGTAAAAACGTTGTGCATCAACTTACAGTAACTTTAGAAGATTTATATAATGGTGCAACAAGAAAACTAGCTCTGCAAAAGAATGTGATTTGTGACAAATGTGAAGGTATGTCTTAGCATTCGTTGTTAAAAATGGAACTGAAACCTTTCTAGATATATAAAACTGGCAGATACTGCACTGTGCAAATATGAAAACCACCTGAACCTCTTTCAGAAATAACAGCAAATTTTTTTTTTTTAATAACAGCAAATTATCAGCACTTTTATGTGTGGGTTTTGAATGCAGGGTGGAATTGATGTAATTTGGTGTCTTTCTACTCACCATTGTTCAGAGATGAGTACTTCCTATCCCCTCTAGAACGTGAGGCACTCCAGTGGCTTCATAATCTTAATACTTAGCAATGTTCTCTTTTGGGTTAGTCAACTGTGAAATTACTGACTGTGATGTGAATCTTTAGGGTTTTTTTTTTTTTTAAATACAAGTTATTTGTTGAAAATGCAATGTTTTATAATGAGAGGAAACTAAAATGTTCTCATTTCACAGTTGAAGTACTCTTTAAGAATTGTGCTTTGGGAGCATATGTTTAAAATTCAAAATACTGAAATAGTTCATTGAGAAAAATAGCAGTCAAGATGTTTATAATGATAACTGAAGCTGATGTGGGAATATTTTATCAAAAAGCCTGAATTGTAGTTTTCTTAAAGCAGCATTCCATCAGACCTTGAAAATATTAATGAAGTGGTGTGTTCAGGGACTGTCTCACTAGAACATTAGTCACTATGTCCAGCACTAAATTCAAACATGCTTTTTAAACTGTTTAGGCCGAGGTGGTAAGAAAGGAGCGGTAGAATGCTGTCCCAATTGCCGGGGTACTGGAATGCAAATAAGAATTCATCAGATAGGACCTGGAATGGTTCAGCAAATTCAGTCTGTCTGCATGGAGTGCCAGGGCCATGGGGAGCGGATCAGTCCTAAAGATAGATGCAAAAGCTGCAATGGAAGGAAGATAGTTCGAGAAAAGAAAATTCTAGAAGTTCATATTGACAAAGGTGAGTTCTGAGCCACTTCTCTATTTTGATTAATTATATTCTACATTTTGTAACTGCTTAAAATTATCATAATTGGGGATAGTTTGTTATGAACTGTTGGGGTAAAGAATAGGTGTGTTTTTGATTTACTGATTTGTAAGAACTTAGACTATGATATTTGTAATGATTTCTACAGATTAGGTAAACATAACCTGTTTCTGCCTCTTGGATAACCTAAAACTTTCTTTAAATGCTCCTAGGATTTACTTTTATTTTGCCTATTGCTTAATTTTGTCAGTTTATTTAAAAACCCTTTAAAATGTATTATAGCAGTACATATTCATTGTAGAAATTTAGAAACGTATATACAACCCGAGTAAATTTTGTTGTATTTAGTGTGAAATAACATAGATGGATCCTTCAGACTTGGCTATTTCTAAATGAAATGAAACTATTATTACATCTAATATATACATTAATTTAGGCCACTGCAATAGTAGTCCTCCATGTGACTCAGTACTCCTCTGCCTCGATTTTTTTTCTCCTTAACTGGTTCATGTTTGGTAGGGTTTGAATGTCTGTCTGGTAAAATTCCCTCTTTGATAACCAACGATATGTACTCAGGAGGGCATTTAGTATTAAGTGAAACCATTTATGAATGCTACACCTGCCTAACCCCCACCCCCCACCCCCAGCCACCACCTCATGCCACACTGTATGTGGGATCTGAGTTCTTCCTTTGCACCCCCTGCAGTGAAAGAGGAGTGTCTTAACCACTGAACTGCCAGGAAAGCCCCTGCACCTTGTTGGAACAACCGGTAGAACTTAGATCTGAGTTTAATTGCTTCAATAGTGTAGCAAGACAGTTATTTTGCCTCATGAATGACATGTTTATTTTTGTCAGTGTATAATACTAGTATTTTAGTGTAAGTCCATCTCTTTATAGAGGTACATACTAAAGTATTCGGGTTAATTGGTGTGCCTGGATTTTACTTGAAGTATATGTAGGAAATGTGGGTGGAAAAGTGTGTAATACATGAAACAGTCATGAACTGGTAATTACGGATCTAGATTGATGTTATATAGGGATTTGTCCTACTGTTGGCTACTTTGTATACATTTAATACTTACCAGGATAGAAACTAAAAGTTGCTCCTGTTGGGTGACCTCAGTGATCTTTGGTTCAGGAAATGCAGAGCTATTACTGCAGTCTTTGTAAAGGTGTTTGTTAGCTCTTACTGAACTTAACTGAGCCAGAGGGAAGAAATCTCAGTAAAGATGTTTACCTTTAAGAAATGTTTGCTTATTGGGAAAACTTTTCTATTCTTGACTCTATTATAGACATTGACCACATGGTCTGAAATTTGTAGAAATGATTTGACTAAGTTTAAAGTAATGAAATTGAAATAGTAAAGCATTTATGGTTACGTTTGCCAGTCACTGATTGGCGCCTGCATAGACCTTTTTCTTTAGTCTTCACAAGAGCTGTGATGGAGAGGTAGGTCTCTGTGGGAAAGCTGATGCTTAGGAAGGTTATGCAACTTGCTTCCCCAGGGTAATCCTGCCTAGTAATAAATAGCAGCTCTGAGATTTGAGGCTTGATTTATTTGCCTCTGGAATTTGTGTTCTCCATTATGATCACTTTCTTTAGTAAGAAATTGGATTGATCTAAGCATGTGTGCATTTTTTGTAAATTATTTACAATTTGAGCATCTACAGAGACTTACACATAAACATGCATTTGTGTTTCTTAGTAGAGACTCTGACCTTAGTTAGATGTTGAGTGTAAAATTAGCCTTTTGTTTTTAGGCATGAAAGATGGCCAGAAGATAACATTCCATGGTGAAGGAGACCAAGAACCAGGACTGGAGCCAGGAGATATTATCATTGTTTTAGATCAGAAGGACCATGCTGTTTTTACTCGGTAAAAATTTATAAAATACTCAAACTGACATCTTCTTGCCTTTTAGGGATTTTTTTTTCCCCCTCTAACTTGAATGAGCTTCTCAGTTTTAGAACACTTTTTTGAAGTAACCTAGAAAAGTATAGCAGAAGAATGAGGCTATGTAAGTCTTTTATAAATGATCGTTAAATCATTAATGTTTCAAAGAATCAGATTCTGTTTTTGTGTCTAAATTTATATAAATTGTTGCCCGATCTGGTTTTTGAAGGATATGCTTCAATTAGAAGATGTGTTGTATAAGTAGGTGGATTAGGGAATGCATCCTAGGACAAAATTTAGCTCCCAATTTTTTTTAATAAATTTTTTTCAGAACTAATTTTGAAATACGTGCCGTAAAGCTTTCACCGGTTTGTTTATTTCCTGAGTTCGTGATAAGCTTGGTTGCAACATTTGACTGGAATAGGACTACAGTAACTGTTGGGAGTGACATCTTAAAAAAACAGGTTTTGAATTAATGGTGTCTCAACAGTAATGGGAAATGCCATCAAGTTCAGAATTTTGATACTGTCATTTGAGATGAATCCTCAGTGTTTCTGGAGAGTGGTCTGTGTGATGAAAAGATGTTGCTAATATGAACTGGAAAAGAAAGCAAGCACAAGGAGGAGGAAGTGTATTGTTATAAAAGGTTGAGTTCACAATGTGCCAAGCACTATATTAATTCATGTACATCAATAAAGAGATCTTACTGTTCCCTTGAAATTGGCCGTGTCCCCTTTTCATAGACCCTGACTTATCCAGGACCCAGTCAGAGATGTGTTCCACTGCCTAGAATGTGTGGAGGGATTCTGAAGCTTGTCCAGGAAACTCGGCTGGCAGGTTCCATGTATTTGCTGTTCCCTATTCTCAGGTCATTTTAAAAATGAGGAAGAAAGGGCATCTTTTGAAATATACCACTTGTTTCTAAGAACAGAATTGCCTATTTTGGTACTTGGAATCATTGGTGGTTTGAAAGCCCTAAGCAAATGCCGTGTTTCCATTGTACAGACGAGGAGAAGATCTTTTCATGTGTATGGACATACAGCTGGTTGAGGCATTGTGTGGCTTCCAGAAGCCAATATCTACTCTTGACAACCGAACCATAGTCATCACTTCTCATCCAGGTATGGTAACTAGATAAGTGTTTCTTTCTATTCTGGTGTTCATTGCTAGTAGCTAGTACAGGCATAGAGGAAAGTGGCGTTTCAGTATTGCTCAGAACATAACCATCCTTGAGCTGAGCTGAAATTGTGCATTCTTGACTCTTTTGTGAGCCCCTAGAAAATCTATAAATGAAATTATAGAAACCAGGATTGTTTCACATAAATGTATTCCTGTCAGTGAGCTAGGATGTTTCTCTGTTCTTTATTTTCCCTGTCTCATAAAAATATGATTGTATTCAAGGAGTTTGGCTTTAATGTTTCTAGGTCAGATCGTCAAGCATGGAGATATCAAGTGTGTGCTAAATGAAGGCATGCCAATTTATCGTAGGCCATATGAAAAGGGTCGCCTAATCATTGAATTTAAGGTAAGCTTAGTACTTCAGAAATGTTTGAGGATGATTAGCTTATTAAAATTGGTAAGTTTCTGGATTGCCGGACATGTCAGATTTATATTCTCCCTTGTCTAAATCTAATATTTTTCCTGTCATGTTGAACATTCTTTGTATCAAGCTGGTTTATCTGCATTACTGTGGCAGGGAAGGGGATGCATGGCAAGTGGGTATTTTACTAATGAAAGGCTATCACTAGTATCTTTAAAGTACAACAGAAGCATGTTAGCTAGTGTGGATTTCTGTGTAATGCTCTGGTTCTTAAAGCAATCCAACCATTTCCCTTAACCTTAAATTGAGTCACCTCAGACCCACAAATTTAACATTTTAAAAATTGCTTTCTGGTTAAGAATAGTTTTCTTTAAATATCCATTAAGAAGGGTTAGAATGTGTTTTAGGCTGGGTTCTGTTAAAATATATTTGCTGAATAGAAATGATCATTACAGTGCAGTTACTATTTAGTAGGGTTTTAAGACTTTACTTTGAACTTAGGTTCAGAATAGTAGATGATTTGACCATTTGTTCTAACTAACCTGGGATTGGCCAATTTACCAAATAATTGTGTGGTTACAAGTGTGTGTTCTGGGAAAATGGGTCAATGATAATGTGTCTAAGGAGGAATGAAATAAATCATTTAAACTTCATTTAATAGGTAAACTTTCCTGAGAATGGCTTTCTCTCTCCTGATAAACTCTCTTTGCTGGAAAAACTTCTGCCTGAGAGGAAGGAAGTAGAAGAGACTGATGAAATGGACCAGGTAGAATTAGTGGACTTTGATCCAAATCAGGAAAGACGGCGTCATTACAATGGAGAAGCATATGAGGATGATGAACATCATCCTCGGGGTGGTGTTCAGTGTCAGACCTCTTAGTAGGCCTGTGAATAACACTCACTGCTGGGGTTTTATTGCAGTAGTGATTGAGTGAAGGACTATAATCATAATATGCTCACTACTTGCTTTTGTTTTAATATTCAACTATAGTAGTGTTTAAAAGTTAAATGAAGAATAAACTCGAATATAAAAGCTCTGACTTTGCCCTGTATGTATGATGACTTCAGTGTGCAAGATAAGTTTAATACTTGTAAAAACGACTTTAAAAAATTACCCCTAGCATTTGTTAGGCCATACTTTGTAATTGATTTCAGCTATGTACATGGAATAGCTTAGACTGAAATGCCAGGTATATGTATTGACTTCAGTGTATGACTCTTAATTGTTAAGCTATGAAATTAAAACTGTGTTTAACTGGCAGTCAGACAAAGAAGTTAATGTAGAGAAGTGTTGGTTTGTATAGTTGTAGTAAGTGGGATTCATTGTGATGCTTCTGCATTTATTCTATTGCCTCAACTGTTATTTGAAGATGGCATGCTGTATAATTTAATTTAGCCTTTGGTATCAGTGATAGGAATGATACCTTTGTCAAGAAGGGGTTTATCATAACATGCTGCTTCTTGAGGGCTTGCACTTGTAGAATTGCATTCCCTTCTTCTGCTGTGCCATCTTTTATTAATATATATAGCTATTGGTCCTGGTTACTTTTTTTGCCACTTCTCCCCCCACCCCCCACCCCACCCCACCCCCTCTTTGGACCACAGTAAGCCTTAGAATAGTGACTTCTGGAGCAGGGAAACTTAGAGGTTAGAGTGATGAGACCTTTACATGGAGAAGTAATTTGCATGTATGAGCTAGGAAGGTGTTTTTGTAGGTATGTTACAGGCTTACTTTAAACCATTTAACTTATGCTCCAGAGTAACTGTAATTTAATGTTGGTAGTATAGCAAATTATGATGAATAGCTTTAATTGTATGTTTAAAGTCATATGTTCACAAGCTTAAATCTGGTATCAGAATTTAAGCAATTCTTGAAATGTATGAATGTCTCTTTAATATACTGATTACAAAGCATGTCCAGTGTGTCACCACAGGCTTTTTTTTCCCAGGTTACAGCATTGGCTTTTCACTAGTTAAGATTAACTAGTTTCATTTAACTAAAGTTAATAACACCAAAAATACACTGCTAAACAAGGGTGGGAAGTGAAAGTGGAGGGATGAGTAATGAGCAACAAATGGGATTGGGGGGGATGGGCCTTAAAAATTTTTGCAAACACTGAAATGGAATGCGAGTTTTTGCTTGTTCTACTCTGATTCTGTATCTCTTATAATCAGGAACCTTAAACAGTTCTAACATGGACGTGTATGTCACAACCTAACTTCCCCTTACAGCACTTGAGGTAGAACAGACTGAAACTCGTGTGAAGTGCCTATTTCCCACACATTCAGGATTCCTCTCATACTGACAGTCTTAATTGATAGCCTCTCCCCATTCTAATATTCTTGTGTTATCCCTCTTTAATCTGTGGTTTAGAAAGGTAAACAAAGTATTGGTCTAAAAAACTCCACGATAAACCGTCTTATAAGACATTTTAAAAATTATAAAAATTGTTACATGAGGCTTCAATTTTTATTAGTCATGAGGGAAATAAAATGAAAATTCAGTGAAATATACCACTTTGTACCTAGTAACCAAAATGGAAACAAGTGAGAATAGGAAGAAATATGAGAACCGTGTACCTTATTGGTGCTTCAGCATCAGTCCTGAACATTCTATTAGAGGGACAGATGCTGAAGCTCTCAATACTTGGGCCATCTGATGCAAAGAACCGACTCATTGGAAAAGACCCTGATGCCGGTGTTTTAACAGGTGAATGAACAAAATGTGTTATGTATGTCTTTGTGACAGAAAGGCCTTACATTTGTATGAACTATCTAGGCAGATTCATCGCGCACAGATTACCAAGGGCTGGGAGGGATGGAGACTTAGTTTGAAAACAATGATGGTTGCACAACAGTTAATAAGGTTAGTGCTGCTGAATTATACATACTCAAAAACGGTTGAGTAAGCTTTTACTTTTGTTTGACCACAGTAAAAAAACTTTAGACATCACTAGAAGAAAATAGTAATAACCTGGAGAGGCAGAAACTGACAGGTTTGTAGTCTGTAAAAACAAACACCAAAAGTTAGTTTTTTTTAACTCCAGCCAAGGTCATCAAAGAAATAGTGCATTCACAGAAGTGTAGCTCCCTGGCCCCAGCCCTAATGCCTCCTTAATGATGCTCCCCTGTCCATTCATACTTGCAGGGAATAAAAAGCTAATTTTATGTCCCATGAGGGTCTTAGTAGATGGAACATGGTGACAAATCTTGTGAAGTTAGCGTTAGATTTCGTCAGGTGTATAATGCTGGCTCTCAACCTTGGCCACAAGTTACCTTGGAATCTTTAAAACATGATGTGTCTCAGGTATTTTGGTACAGTTGAGCTATGAGTAGCCTAAGCAACCAGGATGGTTATATACAGCCAAGGCCATACACCACCACCATGGGGATATAGTTACATTAAATCACCAGAACAGTAATACCATTGTTAGAATTGCTGTGTGGAGAGTCAAAGAATGGCAGCCCCTGCTATAGCAAGTCTGTTCCAAACTGAGGGAGCTTCATACCTTAAGACATACTGGTAGTTTCCTGTTTTGAAATAATGTGGGGAAAGGAAGCATAGGTTCTAAAGGCACAGTGAGTAAAACATGTTTGAGCAAAGTACAGCAGTAATGTTGCTTTTCCAACAGTATCACTTCACTTGATTATCTCGGCCACCTTCAAAGACCAACAGAACAAGCATTGAAACACCTGCCTTAAAGATGTTGAAAAGGACCCCTGGTCTACTTACTGGTTCTCAAGTTTGCACATGCTTGCTGAACCCCACTGCTGTATTTGGATGCTCTTTCTACTCCTCTCACCGCCTGTGTTCAGATAAGTCAACCAAATGTGGAGAAACACCCATGGATTCTCTGCCTCTATCCAAACCTTAAGATGGAAGAAAATGTGTGTGAGCTCTAGGAGTAGGTGTAAAACCTTTGGCAACCTGTTTCTTCACTTGTATCATGGGACTCAGAATAGGCTGGTGCTCATAAAGCAGTTCTGAGAAACAACACTGCTCACATAGGAAGGACTCAGGAAATAGTGGTAGAAATACAAGTTGAAAAATTAACAGAACACTGAATTATACCTAAGACTCAAACAACTGCTGTGAAATACTAGGTCATTAAATGTTTTACAGAGTCATTACTGCAACAATTGAGTGGGAGATGGAACAACTCATAAAGTTAACTTTTTGGGGGGCAGGGGTTGACTTGAATGCCATATATTTTGAGTTTCTGGCTTCCCAGCTAGTGCAGTGATAACCAGCCAATGCAGGACACCCAAGAGATGCAGGTTCAATCCCTGGGACAGGAAGATCCCCAGAACAAGAGATGGTAACGTGCGCCAATATTCCTGACTGGAAAATCCCATGACGGAGCCTTGAGGGACCCAGTTCATGGGGTCCCAGAGAGTTGGGCATGACTGAGCAGGCACATGTGCATTTTGAGTTCCCAGTGCTAGAGAGGAGTGTGAAATACATGGGCTGTAGTAGCTCTCTAGGAACCCAGGTTGGGGGTGGTGGGTTGGGGGGTTGGTGCAAGCAAGGGCCCAGAAGCCCTTGTTCCCACACTGCTCAGCCAGGCCCAACCCAAGTCCTCCACCACCTCTGCCTCTCCCCAGGGCTCCCCCTGCCTTCCGTACTGGAGGAGATGACCAGGAAGAAGGGACTGGAAGAAAAAACAGGGAAGGCAGATTTTTCCTCCCCAGTTTTGTGCATTAACTTCCTTAAGAAAATATACTTACTGGCCTGTTTCTAGTCCTCCCCGCCTGGTCTCCCTGGACCTTAGATCTGTGCAGCATGTGCCTTGCACCGGTGGCACACTGCAGGGCCTGGAAAGGCCCCCCCTAAGATCACCAAAGCCCTTGACCTTGAGCTCTTGATGGTCCTTTGCACAGTCAACTGCAGAAAACTTTTCCTAAGCCATTAGATCTGGATAATGCTTCCCCAATCATCAAAACAACTCCGGATTTCCTCTTATCAACCACTAATCCTGTTAACTTGCTGCTTTTCCCCTATCCTGTGACAGAAATTGGTCTTTTTAAGCATCCTGAGCATTAGATGCAAGAGCAGAAGAGATGTTTGCTAAAAATTCCTAGAAGAAATAAGTGTACTGGTGCTGACTAGATTCTTGCTATGAGCCTTGGCACAAAGAATGCCTCTCAACTGCCAGTTCATGAGGTCATGAGCTAAATCAAACTGGTTTCTTGGTTTTTGTAAGGAATGGTTGCAGGAGCTCTTTTCTCTCCACCTTAAACTTCTTTTGAGGGAAAGCTGCTCTTCACTGAGAGGAATGGCAGGCTACAGTCATGTAGACGCATGGCTATGGTTCAACTCGCAAAATGACACCAAATGACATTCTGGGGAAAAGTTCACGTTTTGTGGTAAAAAGACCAAATTTGGGGAGTGTAACTGGGAAAGATGGATTTCAGCCATCTTTTCAGCCAAAGAATTATTCAGCCAACATTTTTACATGCTGCTAGGCATTGCTCATGTTTAATACAGATAAGGCTGTATTTCAAGTGACAAAGGTTTTCAAGACTGCAAAATTCTCCTCACCTGTACCTACTAATTGGCGAAATTAAGGGGCATAAAAGGCCTCCATAAATAAGCTCACTTTCTTGAAAATGGTACCCAGCACAGTATCTTCACACATCAACATAGGCATTCCACATACATCGGCTGAAACAGAAAAGACCGACATGCAAAATATTGCTGAGTTTCTGTTTTGTAAATCTCTTTTCTAATTTTTTTTTCATTAACAGCAGCACATTTTCAATGCAAAAACCCTCCTCTGCATACAAAGGCGATATGACAACTGAATTCTCATAGTGGATCCTGCAATTAGTTAAGAAAAAATGAATGCCCTGGGGAGGGCAGTGAAATGACATCCTGTGGGAAACCGACTTCAGGAATAATAGTGTAGTGTCCCACCCTTTTCATGTAACGGGCATTTATTTACATTTAAAAACAAAGCCTCCAGAAAGGTGTAAAGTTTATTAACATCTTAAAAAAAAAAGGTGGGACAATAAGACAGCTAGTGAATTTGGGATAGTTCCTTATTTACAAGTTTTACTGCGAGAAGCCCATTTCAATCAAAGCGTTTTGAATAATCAAAGGATATGCTCTCCGCATAAAAGATTGACAGCATTAAGTGACTGCCCCAGTTAGAGTGAATACCTTGAAAATATATTAAAAAAGGTAACTGCTACTTAAACATGAATTTTCACAAAATTATTCTTGTGCCTAATTCAGACAATCTGTTTAGAAAAGCTGGCCTTAAAAAAAAAAAAGCAACACGTGAGTATGTCTTCATTTTAAGTACATGCTCTCAAACTAGTTTAAAAAGAAAAGCTGAATTAGGGTTTCCAAAGCTTTAGCAATCCGTCTTCACTGTAAGTAGCAATCAGGTTCTGATGAGGGTGATGTGCAATACCAATCACATCCTTCTCGTGAACCTGGAAGAGGGAAGCACAGAATCAGGGTACAGAGGTCGCTAACAAATCACTGAAGAAGCTTCCAAAGAGCTGAACGGTGGGTAAGAAGAGTGAAGCTTCTACTTCTCACCAAAGGAATCAAACCTAAGGGAGCCTCAGAGAGGGTTAAACACACAAACCAAAAACTCAAAACGAGGCTATCAGATGGCTGATCACATTTTCTGTACTGTTCTTCAAAATGTGTGTATGCCAAACCACTTTTGGTACTACAGCTGGTCCCAGTCATCATCCATTTTGCAAATATTAGGCCAAGACAGTGGCTGAGACTGAACAATTCCTTCAACCGAGTGAATTCACTATTTTCCTCAGCTAGAGGACACTGGCCACCTCATTCTGTTTTGTTCACATCTTTGCTCTCTACTGGAGGAGGCTTCACAAGGCTGGTGTACCAAAAGTTCACTCAACAACAGTTTGAGATGAGATGATTTTTCTTAACAGGTATGTTTACAATTTTTTTTATACATTCACCAGACCATTTCTTCTTCCCAGCTATAGACGACTGCATTTTCCCTGTCCACTTCTCCTTTGCATTTGGGCTGTTGGCAGCACTAATTCTAATCAAAAAAGAATGATGGACAGAATAATATAAACCACTTCCAGATGTGAGTCTTTAAAACATCCAGTATGACCCCTTCAATTATCTTTTCTCCTAAGACTTAAAGGCCACATTTCCCAAATGGCACAGCTAAAAGATGGAGGAGGAGGATGCAATTTACATCACATTGTGACATAATATTGTGTTAGGTCACTGAAATTTGAAGAGTGTTACAGCAACTGCGTTAATTATTCCTTGTTACTAACTCAATGCTGCTGAAAAAATCATTAATCAATTTGACAAGTAACTAGCCTTTGAAAGCACATGCAGAGAACTAGCTTATATCTGTCACTCCAACCACCCTGAGGAGGTTTAACTATAGCTGGCTAGACAGGCACATTCCTTTTCCTCCTCCTCTATGTGTACACATCCTACCCACTAGAAGCTGAGGGCTCACTGAAGGATGACTTTTCCAGATACAGGAGGTAATTCCATACAATTACTTATGGGCCCTTTATTTTACTTAATGACACTTTTACATATTTTTACATCAAGATTCACAAGAACAGCAGTCCGAAAAAGGTTTACTTCTGAGTTCAGAAAGATAAGCATTAGCGATTTCTGTAGATGGCCTTAAGTCAGTAATACTTACTGTCAGCGTTCTCTCCAGCTTGCCAGTGACGGTGCTGAAGCAGTAGAGCACAAAGTCCTCCCCTACACAGTAGATCCATTCGCCACGGGGGGAGAGGGCACAGCACACAAAGTCACCACCTTCTCTCTTACCGGAGCTGAAGCTTCTGACAATCTAAGCACAACACAGCCCCAAGTAAAGACACTGGATTAGCAGTAGTTCCGCTGCAGCAGGGGAAACGTCTGACAACTTTATGTTATTTTGTACTCTGGTTTACTGTCATTTATAATTAGATTACCAATTCCATTCACCATGTGCTAAATCCTCTTGACTGGAAAATATACAAAAGATAAGCTATTGTAAGTCAGTGGCAGACAGAAATTTACACTTTCCATATCCCAAATCACCAATACTACTCTTTAATCTATTGAGCCATTTTATCCTGAAGCAAATTTGTTACCATACACAACTGCCTAAATCAACATGCTACTGGTTCTCAATGCTCTGTGACCCATCCCCCCAGTTTCCTCTTTCTAACAGAATGAGATGCCCTCCCCATTCATAATGGAACTCTATCTCTTGAAGACCTTGCTTGATCTATTTTACATACCACTTAAATCATCATAAATCAAGTGGAGAGAAATCAATCTCAAAAGGTTTAAAGGTTACATATTGTGTGACTTATTTACTATACTCAAAATGAAAAATTAGAGTAGCGTCAAATAGCTCAGTGGCTGCCAGGGGCTAGGGTTGTGAGGAGAAGGATTTAACTACAAAAGTACAGCACAAGGGAGTTTCTTTGAGGGTGATGAAACAGTTCTATACCTTAACTGTGGTGGTTACATAAATCAAAACGAGAAACGAGATGAAATTTCACAGAGCTGTTCACGTCCCACCTCAAGATGAATGGATGTAAAGACAATCTAGATAAGGCTCATATTTGAGTTAATAGTCTTGTACCTGGTTTTGATGTCAATTTCCTGGTTTTGATAATGATACAATGGCTATGTAAGATGTTATCATTGAGGGATGCAGGGGAAGGGTGTGTAGAAACTCTGCCCTGTTTTTGTAACTTCATTAATCCAAAAAATTTTAACTTTTTTTTAAATTTAACTTTTTAATTAAAAAGTCAAGCAGAGGCACCCTCCACCCCTCTTCTGATGTCTATGTCAGAAGCTTTCTCTCTCCTTTTTTTACTTTAATAAAACTCTGCTACACAAAAGCTCTTGAGTGATCAAGCCTGGTCGCTGGTCCCGAAGCTAAGTCTTCTTTGGAGATCATTAATTCGAATCATTCACCGTAAGCTATCGGGGGCTCGTCTGGGATCTTCAAAACAAGGTAAGGAACTCAGAGCTCTAGCCTGCCTGTTCTTTTAGTGTCCTTTTCCTTTACTAACCACGGCGTGCCTGTGTGTGTGACTGATTGAGAGCCTGAGATTCAGAAAGAAGTACGAAGCAAGCATACTAAGCAGAGCCCTGCTCTGTGGTTTCAGGGTGCCTCGTAATGACTGAAGGCTGCTCCAAAATGGGGAGCTTTGTCGGGTTTATATCGACTTGCCAATGCCAAAAGGCACCCAATATCCCTGTGAGAGGAGCAGCCAGAAATGAGCAAAGCATGTGGACCAAACTCCCCTTTCTCAGTCACCTTTTCCTGGTCTCTTTGACCATTCCATAACTGCCTGGGGAATTAGAATCACTAACCTAATCAGCTGGATCATAGACTTTCAAAGGACTTGTGATCCATGTTGTTACTGTGTACTTTTACTTAGACCCCAAGCTTGGAATAATCATGAGAACCCAGACTTGCTAGGAGCACATTCGGGAATGAGGTGGAACGAACTCTAGCTTCAGCAGCATCTCTCTCGGCTGCTTCCATATGGGGCCAGAGTCCTAAAAGCGAGTCCTTGTCATAGCTGTGCCTTCAAACGCTATATGGATGGAAGTGCTGCTGGCAAGCATGAGGTTTCTAAGAACCTAGAACCTAAGTCAGGAATCCCAGAAAGTACAGTGGGCTACTTCCTTTGTAAAGGAAGAAAAGGCTAATGACATTAAGAGGCATTGTATAAGCTAACTCAGGAAACACAGGGTAATTGGTTTAAAGTTTTACCCATAGCTTTAATGAGGGCTCAAATGCCCCTAGGAAGTGACTGGCTCTATGGCAGACCATTTTTGTGCACCAATATTGTTATAGATACTGAAGCCTTAGAATTTACTATGTGACTCAGCTTTCAATCTTACAACAGACATTACGAGAACTCTGGCAGGTGACCCCTGATCCAGTCTCCAAAACTGGTCTAATTGCTAGATCTGCAAAATGCTCTCTTCATCATCACTGGAAGGCTTCACGTGGTGGGTTTCTCTGATTCAAGGAAAGGACTTTCTTCAGTTGTTAACCAACAAAAATCATGTGACGCTTCTTAATCTGAAGACATCTAACAACCCTAAAATGGACTGGTATAACTCACTGTACCTTAACTATGGACATAATGTGACTTTTAATTCTGATTATGTTTTAACTTGGTTTAATGACTATTTTGCCTTACATCTGTGACTGTATAATGGGATTTGTTTCTAGCCGTCTAAAAGCTTTTAGGTTACAAATGGTTGTTCATGCCGATACAACTTCTACAACCTCCTTCAACTTGGGGTTCCTGGATTAGAAACCCTAAATATGCAGATTAGGAGAATATGTTGCCTCAACAACTTAGGGACAATGCCCCCATCCCAACAGGAAGTAGTTATGGAATGCAAATGCCCCCTTTTTCCCTTGGCAACATAATTCTCCTAAAAGAAAAAGGGGTGAATGACAAAACTAATTCTTAGGTAGATTGATAGGGAGTCCAGGGTCCTCAAAGGAGGGAAGGGGTCCAGGGCTCTCAAGGAGGAGAAAAGGACAAACTTTTTTTTCCCCCTACATTCCTTCATCTTAGTCACATAAAACGTTTTTTCTTTAAGCCCAGAGCTAATGGCTCAAGGGTTATGTTTTTCCTTAAGCTCTGTACTAATGATTATATAAGAACAATGTATCTCCTTCTTAACAAGAACCTGCTGACTAATCTTGTAATGTTAAGATGTATGTTGTGGGGAGTGGGTCTGGTAAGATCTATTGTTAGTTCTAATCTTGTTAATTTAAGATTTATGATGTGGGAGTGGGTCTGGTAAAAGTATATAAGGTCTTGATAAGACTACACTCGCCATCCCCTTTCTGATGTCTGTGTCAGAAGCTTTCTCTGTCCTCTTTATACTTTAATAAAACTCTGCTACACAAAAAAAAAAAAGTCAAGCAGAAAACTAGGAAGTGGGCAGCTGTGGCTATTATGCAGTGTCCCAGCAGTACTGAGGACCAGCCATCTCAACCATGGGTTCGTCACCACCAATTTATCTTTTATAGAGACTCAAGCAATGGAAAGACAGTTCCATACACCAGCCCCTGGGTCTTCTCCATGCTCAGCAAGATCCCCAAGTACCCAGGTCAACATTTCAGTAGCATCACAACACATCCAAGGGCTTGAGAGCTCAACTTTGATACTCCTCATGTCCCTGGTGCTACAAAGTGTGGTTCTTTGGGAACCAGCAGGTGTGCTGATTACGAACACACATCATGAAGACACTGTTGCTCTTCTCCTACTGGAGTTCCACCTTAGATCATATGGTAGCTAACAGATATCCCAAACTCTTAATCCACACACTGTGTCTCCTTCCCTCACAGAGAAATTGTTATACCTTAAAATCTTCAGTGAGATTCTGAAGAAGATTTAAAGATAGACCAGGGGACTTCCCTGGTGATCCAGTGGTTAAGAATCCCCTGCCACCTGCAGGGGACACGGATTCAAACCCTGGTCCGGGAAGATCCCACATGCTGAAGGGCAACTAAGCCTGTGTGCCACAACTACTGAAACCTTGCTCCATAGCCTGTGAGCGGCAACAACTAAAGCTCAGCTGCTCGAGCCTGCGCTCCACAACAAGAAGCCATCGCAGTGAGAATCCTATGCACTTCAACTGGAGACTAGCCCCTGCTCGCCACAACTAGAAAAAGCCCATATGCAGCAATGAAGACCCAGAGCAGCCAAAAAACAAACTAAAAAAAAAAAAAGAGAATTTAATTTATCCAAAGGATGCAAAAGAAAGACCATAGTATACAAACATCCCAGGAAAAGGAGCTAACTTTTGAGATGCCAGAAAGATGCTTTGTAGACAGTAGAATTTAAAATTTAAATAAGTGTCTAAAAAACAGTGTATCTGGTTTTCTGAATCGTGAACTGATACCTGATACTTCACTGAAAGTGTAGGACCAAGTCTCTCTGACTAGGGACCTGCCCACAGGGCCCGAGGAAAGGCACATTCTGAGCACTCACCTGTCCCTGCATGTTCATGATGACCACTGTGTTGGATCTATTGCAAACCACAAAGTGCTCTGGGTTCTTAGGAAGCAGGATCACACTGTTGACAGTGATGTCTGTCCCAGCAGTGCTGCCCAAGGATTTAAAGGTGTTTGAACATTCTGTGGTCTTCATGTTCCAGATCTACAACACCAAAATATAAGGCATAAACATTTAGGGGTGGAGATGCAACAATTTCTAAAGTCTGGGGGTTGAGAATAAAGTTACTTTATCAAGCAAACACTTTATATTTTAAAAGCCTTCACCCTGATTTTGTTTTTGTTTTTCCCATTTATTTTTATTAGTTGGAGGCTAATTACTTTACATCATTACAGTAGTTTTTGTCATACATTGAAATGAATTAGCCATGGATTTACATGTATTCCCCATCCCGGTCCCCCCTCCCACCTCCCTCTCCACCCGTTACTTTAAAAGAGAAAAAAAAAAAAAAAGGATTAAAAAAAAAAAAAACTTCTTATAGTCCAAATACCTAGCATTGCCATATACAAAAAAACTCCCCTATTTGCAGATTAACTGATAAAAACAACAAAAACTCAGAAAGCTAAATAATAAAACTCTTTTAAAATTTATGATCTTTTCCTATAAAATTTCCCTTGGCTAACAAGCTCCTAACTTTGAAATTAGCTATGTGTCAACACTGCTACTGTCATAAACAACCAGAAAGCTACTCGGTCCCAGAGGTTTTTAAAATTTATATACTCAGGATGCTGAGATTCAAATTTGGTGGGTCTAGTGTGGGATGTATGTAGCTTTGTGTATTTTTTAAAAGCTCCACAAATGATTCAGTTTGTACTGAGAACCACTCCACAGAAGTCACAATGTCAACAGCCACAAGCAAGGACCCGTGAGGCGAAGGCTACTCTTGGCCACTTGGATGCCCTCTCCCAGTCCGACACCTCTTCTAATAGCTCTCCACCCTAGTCCTTTTCACCTTGTCCTTCTGCACTATTATGAACTGACGCAGATAAATCAGACATCGTAGTTACTGAAGTCTGAGACATGCTTAGAGAAGGGATGAACCAACTGTAGCCTGTGTCTGGACACCACGACATCGTGAGCAGTGATGATGTAAAAACCTCAAAGGCATGACTACGCTGTGTTTCTTCTGTGCCTTCAATGGAGCCTAGCATAAAATGGATGTTGAATAAATACCTAGAGAAAGGAGGAAATAGTTGCCTCACTAGTTGTCTCAATATTTATTTCCTTAATAAATAGTGTATCATCTCCCCCAATCGCCTCTCTAAAGCCCAGCAGCCTAGGAGAGAAATGAACATTTCAGTGATCAAGGGACTTCTAGAGTTTTCTGTCCAAAAAGTCAGTCAGATATTTTACCCCACCTATTGCAAAAAACTAAAGGAAAAGACTACAAAACAAAGAGACCTGTACAAGCTACCTCCCAGTGGCATTCCTATAGGCTGTAAGGCCCATATTCACAGCAGAGAGGGCAAACCCTGTGAATAAAGCACCAAGAACTCTGTGTATTTCCGTTCCATCCTAAGGAAGGGTACATCTCCTACCTTCAGACTTCTGGTTCAATTCCCAAGCCATCACAGAAAGGGGTCTGACTGTTAGGGATCTGTGTTAGGATGTTTAGGTCTTCTGCCAGAGAACATTCATTTACAAAAGGCAATTTAAAAGCAGATGTACAAAAAAAAAAAAGAAGCAGATGTACAATGTAAATGGAGTGTCTCAAAGATCTCTAGCAATTCTCAATTTGGACTGCCCATCTTTTCTAGGAAATGACGCACTCTCTTGAAATAACTAAATCTCTTAAGGCACTGAAGATCTATTACTTTCAGCTGAGAGCTGAAGGTAGCAAGTAACTAAGAGGACTTAGTTCTACTCTGCACCCATCTTGTTCCTCATTAATGCTATCAGAAAGGTCCTAATGTGGGGGGCCGGGTGTGAGGTGAAGCTGTGCAATAAAAGAAACCTATTTATTCTGCTACTGAGCCCTTTGTGAATTTGACTTTGTGGCAAAGTCAAATGTAACCACTGTAAACAGGAGTTAAGTTTAGAACTCTACACCTTTTCCTACATATCATATAGCCTGTAGGTTTGAGATTTGAGGTCCTAGGCCAACAGGAATTACCCACAGATTATGATTATTGTCACAGATCTCAATTATGGCTAAAATACAAGAATAAAGAGGTTTCAGTTCAGTCGCTCAGTCATGTCCGACTCTGCGACCCCATGAATCGCAGCACGCCAGGCTTCCCTGTCCATCACCAGCTCCTGGAGTTTACTTTAGCCACCATAATTATCACCATTATCACCAGTGAAAACTCCTCAAAGGGCAAAATAGAAAAAATGTAATAGACAACCCAAAATACATCAGTAGCAAATACTTAACCTTTACAGTGCCATCAGAGGATGCACTGATAATATAATGTCCGTCCTGTGTGAAGGTCGCTTCATTGACAAAGGAGGAGTGGCCACGGAATTCCTTCAGGGTTTTTCCAGATTTTAAACCATGAATTCTATCGCAAATGAAAAGATCAATTAATATCCTGTACACTGTGGTTGGAACCAAGTGTTGAAAGCATTTTAGATGAATTACAGAAGCTCATGTCAAAATATTAAGAACAGGGACTATGCAATTATGTATGCAGTAGTATTTTCATTATATCTAACAATCAAACAAAACCAAAACAAAAACTTTGCAGAGAGGCTTGAAGAAAATATGCCACTGATACCACAGCTTCTGTTCAGCGACAGACTTCTAGGTCTCTGCTGGGTCCTAAGAATCTGTATTTGTCACATGCTCTCTAAGGTGACTCTGATGCAGGTGGGTCCACAGACCACACTTTGAGAAACATGAAAGTGAAGTCGCTCAGTCGTGTCTGACTCTTTGCGACCCTGTGGACTGTAGCCCACCAGGCTCCTCTGTCCATGGGATTCTCCAGGAAAGAATCCTGGAGTGGGTTGCTATTTCCTTCTCCAGGGGATCTTCCCGACTCAGGGACTGAACCCAGGTCTCCCACATTGCAGACGCTTTAACCTCTGAGCCACCAGAGAAGCCCATGAAGTGCTGCTAAAATCCCCTTCTGATCTCTCTTCTGGGTAAAGACCCAAATGGATAACACAATAGCACTGTGTCAGCTGTACTTTGGGGGAATAAGGTCTCACATTTATTTATTACTCATTTATTCCCTAACTGTCCATATAAAGGAATCCTAGTGAAAACACAGAAATCACTAACTAGTACCTCCCTCTGAAGTTTCATCATATCAAACAAAAGTGAGGGCAGTTTGGAAATTTTTACTTACCTAATTGTCTGGTCAAAAGAGGCACTAAGGATCTGACTGCTGTCCTTCGAGAAGCTTAGACAGGTGACACCTTTGCTGTGAGCCCTTTCAAATCTCCTTAAACACTGCCCACTCTGAATCTTCCATACCTTTATTTTTTAAAAATAAAAAGAATAGTAAAAACTTGTAAATACAGTGTCCCATGTCCCCCTCCTACTCTGCAGAGCCAGGCAAAATACAGGGCTCACTAAGGCACTAAAAACAGCATTAAAAATGCATGCCAATAGCTGAATATATGTCTGGTTCTCAAAGTACAATGACAACTTGAATCCTATGGAACTTAAACCTCTTTCCTTTTAAATTATTAAAACAAAAATTTAGACTCTTAATTTCCCTTAGCAGAGACCGTTTCTGTATTTTATCTAGCCCAGGGTATTTGACCAGCAATTAAATACAAGCCATAGCTGATCAACTGCTAAGCATCTGCAGACCACCACCCCAAAGCAAAACACACCATATAAGGTAAGCTATGGTGGCACAGCAGAAAGGGCACGAGCAGATCTGAAGTCCCAAATCTATCACCAACTGTGTGACTTTAAATTATTGGACCTCCCTAAGCAGAGTTATTATCAGGATTAAATAAGAAAAACTAAAATGACTGGCATAAAGTTGATGCTCAATAAAGAGTAGTTTAAAAAAAAAAACCCTATGTAGGGACTAGCTCTTCACAGAATTCTCAAAATGTCTACATATAAGAGTTCATGTCTCTAATTTATACCTTGATTTTTCCATCTTGGGCACCAGTTGCTAACATTTCTGTATCTCTGCTGAAGCACATACAGAGAACAGCATCATCCATCATCATAAAGTTATCCTGCGCCTGGTACTTAAGATCCTAAAGGAAACAATGATAAGCAATTATCAAAATTACACAAAAACACCCGTTACCCCAGGTCTCTGCAAACTTACTGGAAGCAGGATAGTAGATTGTGCTGATTAAATCTCCAAAGCAAATAGTAGTGTCATGAACATTATCCTGATGAACAACTGATAACACTCGGAGTACCTTTTTTACACAATTCAAATAAATATTATAAAAAATACAAACATAACAGCCTACATCTTTTGCTTACTAATCCTTTCTCAGCAAAATTTCCCTACAGTTTCATATTGTACATCTTTAATAAATTTGAATTTATTTAACGGTATGACATGAGAAACGTTTTCCCATAGTCAGCTACCTTTCCTAAAATCATGTATTGATTATTGTATTTGTTATTTTTCTTTTATCATCCATTACTGTTCATAATGAAATATCTTTATTTTTTCTAATTATAAAGTGAGACTGTTTAATGGTTAAAAGAAAAAAAGGCAAACTGTAAAGAAATATACGATGTAGAAAATTGAAAACCACTCATAAATCCACTACACATGGAGTGGAATTTAGTACTCTATCATAAAGATTACATTTTAAATCAGTGGTTAGTCACTAAGTAGCTATTTGGGAAAATTAAGCTGGATCTATGCCAATTTTATCACCCTGATAAATGCCAGATGGATCAAAAATTAAACACAAAAAGAAACATAGAATTATTAGAATAAACTATGGGATAAAAGATGGATAAAATATGATGATACAAAAAACTATGACCTGTACAAAGCAAAACCATACAAAGCTGAAAAATATTTGCAATGCACATTACCAAGGCTGATTTCCTCAAACTATAAAGACCTCCTACAAATCAGTAAGTAGTAGTCCAAAAGAGAAATGGGCAAAGGATATGAACAGAATTCACAGACTAGGAAATACTGGTGGCTTTTCACATATAAAGATATAAGATAGTCCACTTCATTCATGATAACAGAAAGGCAATTAGTACTACTAAAAGGTTAGACTATAAACAATAAGCAACTGCTTACATATACACATAGAATATTCCGTAAAGATTACATAAGAAACTGGTAACTCTGGGTGTACCAAAGAAGGGAACTGACTGGCTGAGGGACAAAAGTGGGGAACAAGAGCCTTTACTGAATAACTGTTCGGTTTTATAAAATGTTTTATCAGATGTACATCTTACCCATTCAAAAAGTAAATTTAAATTGCAACTATAACAGATAACTTAATAACAGATAATTCTCCTACTAGAAAAATTAATATATTTAAAATACTTTACCTTTCTGATTTTTCCAGTTGTAAAGTTCCATACTTCAATGAATCCATCAACAGACCCAGTAACCAGATACTGACCATCTGGAGAAAATCGAGCACACTCCACATGTGATTTCTGACCAAACTGTTTCAAATGAAACAATGAAACAGATGCATTTTTATCTACTGGCTTTAAAACAATTCCCATGTTTATCTTTTGAGAGCTCGGTCCTAGCACAGAGTCATAGCCAGCCTATATTATGGAGTTTGGAAGGGCGTTTCTGTACCCAGACACAAAGAAATGATTGATATATTCTCTCCAACCAGTTTAACATTGAGGTTCACCATTGAAAATAATTTGATTTTTTTTTTTTAATGACATTGGTATTTCCAAAGAAAAACCAAAAAAAAACTATTTTAGCAAAGGACTTAGAACAAATAATCCTGTTAACTCAAACAGTAAGTTTTTACCAGAATCAGCCACTGTTAACATGATTTTCACACTAACTTAATATGGCATATGTTCCTATTTTTTTTAATTTGGGGGAAAAATTCACTTTTTCAAAATAAATAGCTGTTTTCCTACACTGTTTTTTAAACAAATTTTTAATCACTGTTTCTTTTCATGACCTTAATCTGAACAAGTGATAATGTGTGACTGACTAACTCGAAGAGAACTAATTAGAGCTGACAGAAATGCTTGGGAAATGTATCCAGAGCATTTATCAGCATTGATGTTTCCATTAACAGATGGAAACTACAGTACATTAGACAGATGAGAACAGAGAAAAGGTCTATTATGAGTCTCATTTTAAATGCCCCAAAAGGAAGTGTTTAAAATAGAAAATCTTAGTCCAGCAGCATAATTTAATAGATTTCTATTTGTCACAAGGCTTTTGTCAAGGTAAATAAAAGTGCTGCTCAAAAATATCTTTACATGCAAGTCAGAACATATAATCCAGAAAAGATAAATTCAAAATATTAAGCCAAAGATGTTATGAAATATTTCTAAGTCTATAAACTCAATCAGAGCACAAATCCAAAAAGAAATTGGAATAAAAAGGAGATGGTGAAGTAGCAAATACAGTTATAATTCTCGGAACTGCAATAATTACTTCATTATGCTTTTTACTAGAAAAGTCTCAGAAAGAAAAAAAAGGCCAAAAAACTCCAAGAACCAGCCATTAAGATGATAAAATTATTTTCATCAAACAGCACTGAAGCCCACTTTCCAGTCCATGCCTAGTCCTTTGCCAAACATATAGCAGGCAAAAACACAAATGTTGAACAGGAAAATTACATAAGAGAGTTCATGGTTCTTAGTCCCAGGTTTAACCTAAGAGCTAAAGCATTTTTCCAAATGCAGGATTCCTGGGACAAAGTCCAAGGGCGGATGATGGGTCAATGTCCAATGAATATCCACTTGGTGATGCAGCTGAAGTGTGCCATTGCCAGGCCACAGGGGACCTCAGTGGTCACCAGCAGCAACCATGAATGTTGTCAGAGCTGAAGAATGACTTCTACTCCCCAGTCCAAGCTATTGGCACAGGGCCAGGCTGAGCAAGCATTTGCTGAGTCCCCAACAAGTGATTACCAACTGGGCAGTCCAAGGATCCTACCTTAATATGCCTGCTCAGCTGTGTAGGAAACTTTTCTTCTTCAACATCTTTGACAGCTGCTTTGCCTCTGAACAGATCTATGGTCATGCCAGGAGGAAGCAATCCTTGGTGCTGCTGCCACTTCAATGCCTATGAGAAGAGAAATCCACTTGGGTGCTTTTAAAATCTAGTCCTGATTGCTCAAAGCCTGAAAGGGTGAGGTTCACAGAAGTGTGAGTCATCCAGACCCACCATCTCTGGCCATCCAAACACAACACAGCCTGGGCTATTCTGTGTGTTCTAGGATCAGAGGTTGATCTCAAGGTAGAAGGGGATTCTCAGAGCCAATGGGTGCAAGTTTCTACAGCCATTTTCTTAACAGGTGTGACTCCTATTATAAATAAAATTTGAAAAACAAAAACTTCCCATAGTTCCCAACATCCAAACACAGCTACAATTAGCATTTCATATGTTACCTTTCAGTATTTTCCCCCAACATGTTTAATTTATATAGCTGTAATTATACCTTATGTAAAATTTTATACCCTGTTTTAACCTATAATTATATCATGCTATGACATAACCAACATTTTCTATTCTAACATTATATTCTCTACTAGTGGATATTTCATAGCTTATTTAATGTATTAATGGACATTTATATTGCTTCTAATTTTTGCACGCATCTAAATAAATAGCCTTGGATGTAAGGCTTTTTCTAGTATCAGGATATTCTCCCCCAGAATTAGATTCCTAGAACAGAAATTACTGAATTGAAAAAAGAACACAAACAGCTAAGGCTCTTTAGACACACTACCAAAATGTTTTCCCAAAAAGATACAACTACAATAGCAATCACAACTGCATTACAGGGAATGGAAAAACCATGGACGTTGAAGACAAACATTTTGTCAACTGAGCTATTCTGAATCCCTAATTTGCCAACCAAAAGTCCAGAGAAAAGCCTAATTCCTAGAGTTGATGAAGGGATGAAACAATATATGTTACATTACACAGGGACATGATCAGTGTTTATTCTCTTTTCCCTTTGTTATATCAACATATCAACAAAACTCAATAATTCTGGATGTCATTTAAAAACTCTAATGAGTGGAAAACTATGCCCTACTTTAGTAAATTCTCTGATTAGTCTGACCTTTTCTATTAATACATGTTTGTTAACGACATATACATCTTCTGTTAACTGTTTACGCATGTTCTTTGTTCACTTATCTACTGTTGGCTCACATTTTTCTTATCAATGTGTAAGCTTTGTAATGTGATCAAGATATTGTATCTGTTCATGTTTCCCAAAAAGAATTTTTTCCCCCAATCTACCTATTTATTTATTATAGATTTAAAGGTTTCATCTAAGTTAAACTCTCAAGTAATGAAATTTGTTGACCTTAACCTTGATGTCTACTCCCTAAATCACAGGAAGTCCTGTAATAGGAAGTCTGATATATTACTACCTAAGTTGATCTATATTCTTAAAATATATATCTGAAATTATGATTATAAAATATGAGGGAAGACTCTGATCTGACATTTCTCCCCTATTCTAAAGTAGGTGCCCCAACACCATACGCTAAGTAATTCTTCCTGTCCGTAGGCTCTGTGACAGTCTCATTACCATCTACTGAGTTCTGATAAATAATAGGGTCAATTTATTGCACTGCTGTTGCACTGGATGCTGACTACCAAAATGATCTGAACTACGAACCTCTGTTAAACGCTTCACTATTTCTAGGGCTAATATGTTGAACATTCTTCTTCCCAAAATTTCTTCGATGAATATACTTCTCTAAGTTTATATTTCCAGATGAATACTAGAATTATTTTGTGATACAGTTCTAAACCCATTGTGAACTGGTATCAAGTGTCAAGTCTTATCCAGGAAAATCAATATTTTATCATCTTCTCAAATTTATTTCTCCTGGAAGCTTTGAAAGGATTCTGCCGTTTTAAAAAATGAAAATCATTTTTTTCTCACAAAAGTTAGGGCTAGAATTTTTATATTGTAGAAACAAGAACTCTGTTCTCATTGAATATTTGAACTGGCTAGTGCTGATATACAGAAATGCAATCAACTTCTGTATATCTTATATCTCACAAATTTACTAAATTTTCAAATTAATTCTATGATCACTATATTATTTCTAAATACTGTTCTACTTTCTTTTCAAAATCCATATTTTGCTTATGTTTCATATTTTACTGTAATGACCAGAGGACTTATCTCCAATCAACGGGTACTCTCTGCACTCTTTACCTTGCAGTTTCAAAGCACTCCCATCTTTTAAAGGAAAAAACAAAAACCCCTCTCTTGCCCTCTGCTCTTCAGCTACTATGGCCCTCTTCCTTCTACATCACCTTCATCTCCTTCTTTTTAACTACCAAGCTTTGTAAGTCACCTACACGTGCTGTCTTCACACCTCAGTTAATTTGCTATAACATAGCTTCTGTCCCTATCTTTCCACTGGAAGTGCATCTCAGATATCCCTATGACCAAAACCAGACTCCTTTGTGACCCTAATCTTCTCCATGATCTTGGCTGCTCTCAACTACAATAACCACTCATCTGCTTCAAACTCCTATTGCTTTTTCTAACACTATTCTTCTTGGTTTCCCTTTTCATCTTTCTGGTTGTTCCCTTCTCTGTTCAGCCTATGGACTTTAAGTGTTCCCTATGGCTTTCTTCTCAAATTTTTACTTTTCTTAGTCTACCTGCTTTTCCTAGGTAGTCATATTTTCATATATGACTTCAATTACTACTGCAATTTCCAAATCTATAGCCATAGCCAAAACCTCAAAGTTGAAGTTCAGAGCCACAAATCCCAGTACATACACTGGACATCTCCACCTGTATGTCCCATAGGAACTTCAAAATTAGTACATCCCAAACTGATGGTCTACTTCATCCTAACAAACTTGCCCTTCTTTTTACATTCGCCACCAAGTCAGCGAAGCCAGAATCCTAAAAGGGCAACCCAGAATGAAAGCCTCACTCACTCCTCAAATCTAACCATTAAATGTGGAGGACAACATGAGTTTATTTCCACTCTTTCTAGAAACCCCACTGAAGTGACAATAATAAAGGAATTAAAAAGGTACATAACCCAAAAAGGCAGAGAGAATGAAAAAAGTAACAGCAGAAGAAAAACGTTAAATTTAAGAAGCTGCAAAGAGAATGGACCAGCTTGGAAACCAAGAAGAACAGATAAAAAATGAAACCTAATTACACAAGATGGGGATGAAGGAGCCATAAGCAGTAAGCCAAACTACCCTGCAAATTCCAAAAAAGCTTAGGAATTGAAGGAGCCACACATCCCCTCAAGGACAAGGCAGGGCATATGGCAATGATAAAATTTGAATGAATCTCCCACCCTCTCTTATGGCCAGTTTCAGAACATCAGTTAAGACTTTATTTTCCCTTGGTATGACTTTTCTCTGGAGTTGAATTAGATGTTTTTCTCAATATTTCTGTCAAAGCTTCCTTAAAAATCCTCACTTGGTTTTTTGATCATGGTTCATCTGTCCTTTTCCAGACTATAAATTATCCCAAGGGTGATGGGGCTTGGTCTCTTGTCTTCTGTACACAGTTGAATGGGAGCCATTTGGTTTGAGACATCTAAGAGTTGACTGGTGGAAATGGCATACAGAATGGTGAGGAAATTGGTGGAGGCCATGAGTGGTACCTAGAACAACTTACCCTGGTGCTCCACTTAAACCAGAATGTTAATGGGAACATTAACAAGTTCTCTAACATGCAAGAATCTGCCTTCCACTTTCATTGTATACTGTCATGAATAAGTTGAAAAAGGAATGTTTTAACATCTGATATAATCCCATCACTCCTTATTTGTGGGATCGTGTGAAGGAATAGACCAATATCCTGATCTGACTTTATAAACCATTTAATGAATAATTAAAAAATAAACCATATGATTCATTAAAAAAAAAAAATTTGAATGAAGAGCAGTTAGCATCCAGGACCTATCTCAACCCTATGCATCAGGTGACTGCCTTGTCCAAGCCTCAAGAGAAGCTGCACGGTCGATTTTCTGGGGAAGTCGAGATCCCAGGTTATGGAAAAAGGTGGAGCTGAGGGGCAGAGTGTAAGAAAGAAGCTTCATGAAAACAGGGGGATTAAGTGCAAGCTTGTATGCTGAACAGGGAGATTTCTCTAACCTCCACCCCCAGGCAGGAAACTAGAAGACTACTCTTTGGAAAAGTTGATCAGTCCAAGACAATATATCTACAGACACATGCACAGACACATGAGGACCTTCACTCAATCAATTTTATCAATTCTCAAACTCCACCTTCCATCCCTCCCCACACAGTTTTCAGCTTTTCAGTACTTCACTCTTAAATCTGAGGGAAGCTTTTTTTTTTAACACTGGCACCAAAACAAACAGGTAGAAAAAAAGGAACTCAAAGAAAGTAGGGACACAATAGGGAGGAAAATAGTTTAAAAACTTGAATAGAGACCCATTGTATACCACAGAGAACTGTATTTAATATCTTCACCTTATAATGACCTATAATAGAAAAAAAATCTAAAAATTATATATATTCAGTTATATATATGTATATACACATATATATATAAATATATAGAGAATGAGAGAGGAGGGGAAACAGGGAGGACGGGAGAGAAGGAGAGAAAAAGAAAACAGCATCACTTTGCCATAACCTGAAAATAACACATTAACGTAAATCAACTATGCTTTATCACAAGCAAGGAAATCGAAACTAATCAGAAATCTTCCAGCAAACAAAAGCCCAGGACCAGATGGCTTCACAGCTGAATTCTACCAAAAATTTAGAGAAGAGCTAACACCTATCTTACTCAAACTCTTCCAGAAAATTGCAGAAGAAGGTAAACTTCCAAACTCATTCTATGAGGCCACCATCACCCTAATTCCAAAACCAGACAAAGATGCCACAAAAAAAGAGAACTACAGGCCAATATCACTGGTGAACATAGATGCAAAAATCCTTAACAAAATTCTAGCAAACAGAATCCAACAACATATTAAAAAAATCATACACCATGACCAAGTGGGCTTTATCCCAGGAATGCAGGGATTCTTCAATATCCGCAAATCAATCAATGTAATACACCACATTAACAAATTGAAAGATAAAAACCATATGATTATCTCAATAGATGCAGAAAAAGCCTTTGACAAAATTCAACATCCATTTATGATTAAAACTCTCCAGAAAGCAGGAATAGAAGGAACATACCTCAACATAATAAAAGCTATATATGACAAACCCACAGCAAGCATCACCCTCAATGGTGAAAAACTGAAAGCATTTCCCCTGAAATCAGGAACAAGACAAGGGTGCCCACTCTCACCTCTACTATTCAACATAGTTTTGGAAGTGTTGGCCACAGCAATCAGGACAGAAAAAGGAGTAAAAGGAATCCAGATAGGAAAAGAAGAAGTGAAACTCTGTTTGCAGATGACATGATCCTCTACATAGAAAACCCTAAAGACTCTACCAGAAAATTACTAGAGCTAATCAAGGAATACAGTAAAGTTGCAGCATATAAAATTAACACATAGAAATCTCTTGCATTCCTATACACTAACAATGAGAAAACAGAAAGAGAAATTAAAGAAACAATACCATTCACCATTGCAACAAAAAGAATAAAATACTTAGGAGTATATCTACCTAAAGAAACAAAAGACCTATACATAGAAGACTATAAAACACTGATGAAAGAAATCAAAGAGGACACAAACAGATGGAGAAATATACCGTGTTCATGGATTGGAAGAATCAATATTGTCAAAATGGCTATACTACCCAAAGCAATCTATAGATTCAATGCAATCCCTATCAAACTACCAACGGTATTTTTCACAGAACTAGAACAAATAATTTCACAATTTGTATGGAAATACAAAACACCTCGAATAGCCAAAGTAACCTTGAGAAAGAAGAATGGAACTGGAGGAATCAACCTGCCTGACTTCAGACTATACTACAAAGCCACAGTCATCAAGACAGTATGGTACTGGCACAAAGACAGAAATATAGATCAATGGAACAGAATAGAAAGCCCAGAGATAAATCCACGAACCTATGGTCACCTTATCTTCAACAAAGGAGGCAAGGATATACAATGGAAAAAAAGACAACCTCTTTAACAAGTGGTGCTGGGAAAACTGGTCAACCACCTGTAAAAGAATGAAACTAGAACACTTTCTAACACCATACACAAAAATAAACTCAAAATGGATTAAAGATCTAAATGTAAGACCAGAAACTATCAAACTCCTAGAGGAGAACATAGGCAAAACACTCTCTGACATAAATCACAGCAGGATCCTCTATGACCTAAATCCCAGAATTTTAGAAACAAAAGCAAAAATAAACAAATGGGACCTAATGAAACTTAAAAGCTTTTGCACAACAAAGGAAACTATAAGCAAGGTGAAAAGACAGCCCTCAGATTGGGAGAAAATAATAGCAAATGAAGCAACAGACAAAGGATTAATCTCAAAAATATACAAGCAACTCCTGCAGCTCAATTCAAGAAAAATAAATGACCCAATCAAAAAATGGGCCAAAGAACTCAACAGACATTTCTCCAAGGAAGACATACAGATGACAAAAAAACACATGAAAAGATGCTCAACATCACTCAATATCAGAGAAATGCAAATCAAAACCACAATGAGGTACCATTACACGCCAGTCAAGATGGCTGCTATCCAAAAGTCTACAAGCAATAAATGCTGGAGAGGGTGTGGAGAAAAGGGAACCCTCTTACACTGTTGGTGGGAATGCAAATTAGTACAGCCACTATGGAAAACAGTGTGGAGATTCCTTAAAAAGCTGGAAATAGATCTGCTATATGACCCAGCAATACCACTTCTAGGCATACACACTGAGGAAACCAGATCCGAAAGAGACACGTGCACCCCAATGTTCATCGCAGCACTGTTTATAATAGCCAGGACATGGAAGCAACCTAGATGCCCATCAGCAGACGAATGGATGAGGAAGCTGTAGTACATATACACCATGGAATATTACTCAGCCATTAAAAAGAATTCATTTGAATCAGTTCTAATGAGATGGGTGAAACTGGAGCCCATTATACAGAGTGAAGTAAGCCAGAAAGATAAAGACCATTACAGTATACTAACACATATATATGGAATTTAGAAAGATGGTAACGATAACCCTATATGCAAAAAAAGAAAAAGAGACTCAGGTGTATAGAACAGACTTGTGGACTCTGTGGGAGAAGGCGAGGGTGGGATGTTTCAAGAGAACAGCATCGAAACATGTATATCTAGGGTGAAACAGATCACCAGCCCAGGTTGGATGCATGAGACAAGTGCTCAGGCCTGGTGCACTGGGAAGACCCAGAGGGATGGGGTGGAGAGGGAGGTGGGAGGGGGGACCGGGATGGGGAATACATGTAAATCCATGGCTAATTCATTTCAATGTATGACAAAAACCACTGCAATGTTGTAAAGTAATTAGCCTCCAACTAATAAAAATAAATGGAGAAAAAAAAAAAAAAAACTATGCTTTCACACACCAGCAACAACAAAAACAATTCAGGAACAAAGTAACTGGCACTCTCCTCCCAGTTTCCCTATTGTAGGGACTCGATTTCTATGTGTAAGAACTAGAGACGGACTGAATACTGAACCAACCACCTTACCCATTATCCCATCCCCACCCCTTTCTTTAGTTTATGCATGATTTCTCAACAAAAAGTTGAGCATACCCTTGCTCCATACCCAGTTTGGGAGCTAGGCATAAAATTTAGCCTATCATATTAACGGTGTGTCAGACTCTTTGTGACCCCGTGGACGGAAGCCTACCAGGCTCCGCGGTCCGTGGGGTTTTCCAGGCAAGAATATTGGAGTGGGCTGCCATTTCCTTCTCCAGGGGATCTTCCCAACACAGGGATTGAACCTGAGTCTCCTGCACTGCAGACAGACGCTTTACCGTCTGAGCCACGAGGGAAGCCCTATTAATGGTGCAAGAGTATGGGGCACCAGATCAAATTATGCGATTCCCACCAGTGATAACTTTCTTTAAAATATCACCCTAAGGCTCTGTTCCTGGCCTTCTTAACACATTCTCACCCATCAATAGAAAATTGCATTAAAGATTTACTGAGCATGGCCCTGCCCATCAGAACAAGACCCAGTTTCCCCCTCAGTCAGTCTCTCCCACCAGGAAGCTTCCATAAGGCTCTTATCCTTCTCCATCAGAAGGCAGACAGACTGAAAACCACAATCACAGAAAACTAACCAATCTGATCACATGGACCACAGGTTTATCTAACTCAATGAAAGTATGGGCCATGCCATGTAGGGCCACCCAAGATGGACAAGTATGGTGGAGAGTTCTGACAAGAACTGAAAAGGGAATGGCAAACCACTTCAGTATTCTTGCCTTGAGAACCCCATGAACAGTATGAAAAGGCAAAAAGATAGGACAGATGAACTCCCCAGGTCGGTAGGTGCCCAATATGCTACTGGAGATCAGTGGAGAAATAACTCCAGAAAGAATGAAGAGACGGAACTAAAGAAAAAACAGCACCAAGTTGTGGATGGCACTGATAATGGAAGTAAAGTTCAATGCTGTAAAGAGCAATACTGCATAGGAACCTGGAATGCTAGGTCCATGAATCAAGGCAAATTGGAAGTGGTCAAACAGGAGATGGAAAGAGTGAACGTCAACATTTTAGGAATCAGCGAGCTAAAATGGACTGGAATGGGTGAATTTAACTCAGATGACTTTTTTTTTTGGACATGTAAAAGGTCTTAGTTTATTCTTTCATGAAAAATCTGCACAATCACCACAGATACAGTCACTGCAGAATCTTTACTCCTTCTGTTGTCCAATCTTCAGGTCACTTTTTGCCAGCACCAACACTGGCCTTTGCAGTCCCCCTGACTTTCTTCATTCTGTTCTTGCATTCCTTTTGCTGTTTTCTTAAGGTCTTTTTCTTCTCATACAGGCCATGTCTTGCAAGCCTATGTTTGGGCTCATTCTTCTTTGTGTAATCCAAGGAATCGTAAATCATGCCGAAGCCAGTTGTCTTGCCACCAAAATGGGTTCTGAATCCAAATACAAAGATGACATCTGGTGTGGTCTTGTACATTTTGGCCAGTTTTTCCCGAATTTCTGTTTTAGGTACTGTTGCCTTTTCCAGGGTGAAGAACATCAATGACCATTTGTTTCTGCTGAAGCAGTCGGTTGGTTGGTCATAAACTTCCTAGTCCGGATAGTTACTGTGTTCATGATGACGGCTGATCTTCAAGCAGCCAGGGAGGAAAAGAGTTCAGATGACTTTTATATCTACTACTGTGGGCAAGAATCCCTTAGAAGAAATGGAGCAGCCATCACAGTCAACAAAAGAGTCCGAAATGCAGTACTTGGATGCAATCTTAAAAACGACAGATGACCTCAGTTCATTTCCAAGGCAAACCATTCAATATCACAGTAATCCAAGTCTATGCTCCAACCAGTAATGCTGAAGAAGCTGAAGTTGAATGGTTCTATGAAGACCTATTAAGACCTTGTAGAACTAACACCCAAAAAAAGATGTCCTTTTCATTATAGGGGACTGGAATGCAAAAGTAGGAAGTCAAGAAATACCTGGAGTAACAGGCAAATTTGGCCTTGGAGTACATAATGAAGCAGGGCAAAGGCTAATAGAGTTTTGCCAAGAGAACGTACTGGTCATAGCAAACACCCTCTTCCAACAACACAAGAGAAGAGTCTAAACATGGACATCACCAGATGGTCAATATCGAAATCAGACTGACTATATTCTTTGCAGCCAAAGACAAGAAAAGCTCTATACAGTCAGCAAAAACAAGACTGGGAGCTGACTGTGGCTCAGTTCATGAACCCCTTATTGCCAAATTCAGACTTAAATTGAAGAAAATAAGGAAAACCACCAGACCATTCAGGTATGACCTAAATCAAATACCTTGCGATCATACAGTGGAAGTGACAAGTAGATTCAAGGGATTAGATCTGATAGACAGTGCCTGAAGAACTATGTACAGAGGTTTGTGACATTATACAGGAGGCAGGGATCAAGACCATCCCCAAGAAAAAGAAATGCAAAAAGGCAAAATGGTTGTTTGAGGAGACCTTACAAATAGCTGTGAAAAGAAGAGAAACAAAAGGCAAAGGAGAAAAGGAAAGATATACCGATTTGAATGCAGAGTTCCAAAGAATAGCAAGGAGAGATAAGAAAGCCTTCCTCAGTGATCAATGCAAAGAAATAGAGGAAAACAACAGAATGGGAAAGACTAGAGATCTCTTCAAGAAAATTAGAGATACCAAGGGAACACTTCATGCAAAGATGGGCACAATTAAGGACAGAAATGGTATGCACCTAACAGAAGCAGAAGATATTAAGAAGAGGTGGTAAGAATACACAGAAGAACTATACAAAAAATATCTTCACGACCCAGATAATCACGATGGTGTGTTCACTCACCTAGAGCCAGACATCCTGGAATGGGAAGTCAAGTGGGCCTTAGGAAACATCATTACTAACAAAGCTAATGGAGGTGATGGAATTCCAGTTGAGCTATTTCAAATCCTAAAAGATGATGCTGTGAAAGTGCTGCACTCAATAGGCCAGCAAATTTGGAAAACTCAGCAGTGGCCACAGGACTGGAAAAGGTCAGTTTTCATTTCAATCCCTAAGAAAGGCAATGCCAAAAATTGATCCAACTACCACATAATTGCACTCATCTCACATGCAAGTAAAGCAATGCTCAAAATTCTCCAAGCCAGGCTTCAGCAATATGTGAACTGTGAACTTCCAGATGTTTAAGCTGGATTTAGAAAAGGCAGAGGCACCAGAGACCAAATTGCCAACATCCACTGGATCATCGAAAAGCAAGAGAGTTCCAGAAAAATATCTACTTCTGCTTTATTGACCATGCCAAAGTCTTTGACTGTGTGGATCACAACAAACTATGAAAAATTCTGAAAGAAATGGAAATACCAGACCACCTGACCTGTCTCTTGAGAAATCTGTATGCAGGTCAGGAAGCAACAGTAAGAACTGGATTTGGAACAACAGGCTGGTTCCAAATAGGAAAAGGAGTATGTCAAGGCTGTATACTGTCACCACGCTTATTTAACTTATATGCAGAGTACATCATGAGAAACACTGGGCTGGATGAAGCACAAGCTGGAATCAAGATTGCCAGAAGAAATATCAGTAACCTCACATATGCAGATGACACTACCCTTATGGCAGAAAATCCAGAAGAACTAAAGAGCCTCTTGATGAAAGTCAAAGAGGAGCACAAAAAAATTAGCTTAAAATTCAACATTCAAAAAACTAAGATCATGGCATTGGTCCCATCACTTCACAGGAAATATATGGGGAAACAATGGAAACAGTGACAAATTTTATTTTGGGGGGCTCCAAAAATCACTGCAGATGGTGACTGCAGCCATGAAATTAAAAGACTCTTGCTCCTTGGAAAAGAAGTTATGACCAACCTAGACAGCATATTAAAAAGCAGAGTCATTACTCTGCCAACAAAGGTCTGTCTAGTCAAAGCTACGGTTTTTCCAGTGGTCATGTATGGATGTGAGGATTGGACTATAAAGAAAGCTGAGCGCTGAAGAATTGACGCTTTTGAACTGTGCTGCTGGAGAAGACACCTGAGAGTCCCTTGGACTGCAAGGAGATCCAACCAGTCCATCCTAAAGGAAATCAGTCCTGAATATTCATTTAAGAACTGATGCTGAAGCTGAAACTCCAATACTTTGGCTACCTGATGTGAAGAACTGACATTTGAAAAGACCCTTGATGCTGGGAAAGACTGAGGGCGGGAGAAGGGGATGACAGATGATGAGATGGTTGAATGGCATCACCGACCAACTCAATGGACATGAGTTTGAGTAAACTCCAGGAGTTGGTGATGGACAGGAAGGCCTCATGTGCTGCAGACCATCGGGTTGCAAAGAGTTGGACACGACTGAGCAAGGGGACTGAGCTGAACTGAACACTCTCCCTTAACAAACGTCTGCAACCCGCCTATGTACTTACCATGCCTCTCCTCTCCTCTAAGTTTCTCAGTTTATCCCAATAGCTGTTGGGCTTCCCTGGTGACTCAGACAGGAAAGGACCTGCCTGCAATGCAGGAGACCTGGGTTCGATCCCTGGGTTGGGAAGATACCTTGGAGGAGGGCATGGCAACCCAGTATTCTTGCCTGGAGAATCTCATGGACAGAGGAGCCTGGTGGGCTAGTCCATAGGGCCACAAAGAGTTGGATGCAACTGAGCGACTAAGCACAATAGTCATTCCTATCATACCATAATTTGCTAAATGCTGTTTACTATTTACTGTCCATCTTTGCTACAAGAATATAAACTCCTCCAAGAAAGACATCTTTATTTCATGGATACAATGCCTGGCACATATCAGGTGCTTAATACTTGTAGAATGAATATACACATGGCCTCTCCTGATATTATCTTCTGTGGAGATTCTGAATGTGACTACCTCTTAACTATAATATAAAAAAGTTTTTTTTCTAAGACATTAACATTAAAAATATTTCATGTATACATTTAAAAAGATGCACAAATTCTATGAAACAAAACAATTTGTTAACATGCATATGTAAACTCTGGGTGGCAGGACTCCTATGACTTTTCTTGTATTTCAGAATAAACAAAACCTTCAAAAAAAAAAAAAAGAGGTAAGAGACATTGCTTACACAAGCAAACTCTCAAAAACTTACCTCTGTGTACCCTTCCTTAGGAAGTTACCAGAAGTATTCCATTAAAACAAGGTTCTAAACTACGAGAAGGAAAACATGTTCCTGAAAAATATGACCCAGAACTCTCAGTATGAAGATGAAAGAACTCCCAGTACAATCACTGTGCAGGAAATCATGAGAACAACAGAGAGAAAGGCCTCAGGGAAAATATCAGCAAGCAGAGGGAAAGGGAGAATTTTTACACTTATTTAATGATACAGGATGAAGAAGCAAAAGTTACACAGAAAACTAGGCAAAAGAAAGAAATTAAGCAATTAGTGCAAAGAATCATCAAAATTACATAAGAAATTAAATAGTTATTTTTTGTCTACAAGCAATATTGATGTAAAGATAATGTAAACACTGAAATGATTTAACCAAAAGCTGTGATATAACTATACTGAAAATATAGAGAAAGAAGAATGTGTGCATGTTATGGGGAACAGGTAAGAGAGAAATCGTCTTCCACTAGTCAACAGTTAGTGTTTAAAACTTTTTCTAAAAAATATCAAAATATGACATTATAAGCATGATATTCAGCTACAAAGGTAAATGCCAAGAGTTAAAAATGGTTGTGGGAAGTAAGAAGGTGGAAAAGGGCAGATGGAATTATTTTCTCACTAAAAGCCCTGAGAAGTCAAAGTGTGAGTCACGCAATTGTATCTGACTCTTTGCGAGCCCATGAACTGTGGCCCGCCATATTCTTTACCATCTGAGCCAACAAGGAAGCTCTAAAAGCCTCGAGGTACTACTTAAATTATGCACATCTATCACTTAGATAAAGAGTAAATTAAGAAATAAAGCAGCTTATTTTTGAATTTCAGAAACACTGTAAGCCTCTAACAGTAGCTTTTTGGCCCCTTTCAAAATGCAGATTTAGTGTAAACAGGCTATTTACATCTCTATTAATGACTTGTAACTCTGCTATTTATGTAACATCTAACACTCTAGACAGCTTTATAAATAATAATGACAATGCTACTACTACTACTACTGCTTAAAAAAATAAAAAAGAACACCACTGGCAGCTACCATTTACTGAGTATTAACAAGGTGCCAGTCAACATACAATTGCTTTAAGTACATTTTATCTCCTTTAATCCTTAGTACAACACCATGATGAGTAAATGGGATCAAAAAAGTTAGGCAATGTGTCCAATACCACAGAGCCGGTAAGTGAGAGAGCTCAGATTCTAACTATGGCAAATATTTCTTCTGGTGTTCTGACTCGATGATCAACAATGTCAAGATGGGACAATAAATTTTATTGTTACTCTAAATCTGTCTCCAGAGTGTATGCCCGTAACCACTAACCTGCACTACCACTCCCAGGAAGGACGAATGTGGCGCGGCACAGCTGTCGGTACAAGCAGTTCTATAGGTAGTTCCCAGTTCTCAGGTTAATTTCTTTAGCTCATACATAAGAGTTTATACACAAGAAACATTACCAGGAGTTCACAGGAATTTCAGTTCCAAAGACTTTAATTACCTGACCCAGCAAAGCCATGAGACGAGATGGAGGCACCACGCTGACTTCCCCAGCTAAGGCCTGGGCAATGGCTGCTCTTCTCTTCTCTTTGCTACTGCCATCGGGGTATGCCTGAAAAAGGGGAGGGGCACAGCATCATTTCCAAGAAATGGAAAAAGATATAAATGTGCTTATTTTTTTAAAAAGTACCAACAGTAACGAAGCAGAAACATTCAAAACGCAAAAGATAAAAAGAAACTACCCAGTTAAACAGAGGATTAATCAAATTAATTAGTTTTTTAAAATGATGTCTCAATTCTACCCACTTGCATTTCAAAAGCATGAGCTGAGACAGAACTGAGGTCAGCCAATCCACAGTTATTTCTGAAAAGAGCCTCAAAATAGTAAATAATAAATATATGTCAAGCAAGCAAAGTCAATCAGTCGTGTCTGACTCTTTGCAACCCCATGGGCTGTGGCCTACCAGGCTCCTCCGTCCATGGGATTTTCCAGGCAAGAATACTGGAGTAGGTTGCCATTTCCTTCTCCAGGGGATCTTCCCAACCCAGGGATCGAACCCAGATCTCCCGCATTGCAGGCAGATGCTTTACCCTCTGAGCCACCAGGGAAGCCCAAATACATGTCAAAGAGTCTCATAATAATAAGTATACGTCAATAATAATAAACTATGTAAAAGTCAGAGTTGTTTTTCCAGTTTTTAAAACATCTGCAAAGCCAAGGATCCTTTTATAATCTTTAATAATTTCTTTCAGTCAAATGACTCCCAGCCCCGAAGTTCTTTAATAACTCTAACTTAAATTCTGTCCTGGCAATCTAAACTCCCTCTTTTATCCTCATAGTTTCCTTGAGTTTACTCTAACTTTTCCGTTACTCAGGGCCTATTAAATTCTTCTTCCTCCTATTTAGAAAAGCTTCTGGTAAAAGGCTGGCTGAGAAAGAATGAAACTATATCTAAGAGTTTTGAAGAATAAAAGAGTATCAATCATAATGCTCTACCAGGAGCATAAGCAGCTGAGAAGCAGAAACATAAGCTTTTAAGAAATAAAAGAACTGAAAGGAAACTGCAGTTGTTAAGAGCTAAGGACACAAATGCACAGTGAACACACCAACAGTAGAGCAGTGCCTCTGGGCAGGTACTTAGGCTAATAATAGAAATAACACCAGAATAAACCTTCTGCTTTTTCACTAATGAACACATAATCCTATATGATGGGGTGTGCGCAGAAGGCCCTCAAGTACTCAGAAAATGAACAAGACTACCCTCTTTAATATATGCAAATTCCAACCAATGTAAATAAACAAAAAAGTATCACTGTAAAAACTCAATCAAAATTATAAAAAGTATCCAATAACATGGTTTAAAAAAATCACATTATTAAAAAATATATATATATCACATTATTGCACATTTTCAAAGTCAACAGCAGTTTCTTTCCATTATCAGTCTTACCTCCCGAGGATCGAAATAAGACCTGGCTAAGAGGTTTTCCAGATGAATATACCGCTCTGGCTGTGTTTGTTTTAACATGATCATGGGGTCAGTCTGTCTCAGAAGAGATCTGGCGGCACCCAATTCTCGGAGCTCTATCAATTCCAAAACAACCTGTAAAATTGAAAGAAAGTGGTGGCTTCAATGCATTCTCTTAGCTCGTTTTCTTTTTCAGTACAATTTCCGACACAGAAATGGTCTGCCAAAGTGATTTCCAAATCACAAATCACAAAAGGAAATGCCCTTTTCCCTCTCCATAGGCAATTTCACACAGACAACTAAAGTAGTTATACAATAATAACTTCCATCCTTCCTTTTTATCTACCAATCTCCCCTCCTGTCAGGTCTCTTATTCCAAATGTAAGATGTAAAAAAAACTAAAAAGATGGAAATATATCCATGGGCTCCAGAGAAACTGTCCTTCAGTCACCAAAATTTTCTTCAGGGTATTACTAAACCCACATGGATTGTAAAGAAACAAACCCATTTCCCTATTTTCACTTCAAATCACACAACATTCTTATTTCCAGAAAGTCTACTCAGCTCTGTTGTACAGTTAAACAATTTTATGATCTATGTACTGGTTTCCTGGCATAGAACTTCTAAAAACCTTGGAATCTCCCCGCTGATAAATACCCTTGTTACTCATGAGCGCTCTGCATCACACCTAGTTAGCGCTACGGAGATGGCTCAGGATAGGGACTGGTTACCACTAGGACCAACCACATGATTTGAGGGTTGCTGATGCTTTGAACCAGCCCAACCCCAAAGAGAGTCAAAGAACTGGAGGTTGAAAAAAAAAAAAAGAACTGGAGGTTGAATGAAAAATTATGAAGCTTCCTGGTTGATGAATACTTCAATGCCAGGCGACAGACCGACCCTAACTCCATGGGGAGAAGGCACTGGAGACTGTGGTTCAGTACCCTCCCAAACCTTATCCTACGTGTCTCTCTATTTGGCTGGTACTGATCTCTTCCCTTGATAATAAAACTGCCATCATCACTATGTCACTTTTCTGAGTTCTGCGTCATTCTACTGAAATATCCATTCTGAGTGGGTCATGAGGACCCTTAAATTTGTGGCCAGTTGGTCAGAAGTGTGGGTGGCCCAAGACATCAAAATATTACTGGTGTGTGAAATAAAGACAGTCCTATAGAGGACTGAGCCCTTAACTTGTGGGGTCTACACCAATAAGTTAGTGGTTGGTTAGTGGTAGTTAGTGTCAGAACTAAACTTCAGTACACTATTTGGTGTATGAATGGTTGATGTTAGATCATTTAATGGTTACTTGAGAAATAATACCAATTTGGGGAAATCTTGGCTTTTCCAAGAAGAGAGATAAAAATACGGAGTAGTGGGGACGTCTCTGTTGGTCCAGTGGCTGAGATTCCATGCTCCCAATGCAGGGGGCCCTGGTTCGATCCCTGATCAGGGAACTAGATCCCACATGCTGCAACTAAGACTCGGTGCAGCCAAATAAATAAATAATAAATAAAATAAAGATTTAAAAAAAATACAGAGTAACACTCAAACTTCGAGAGTAAATTTTAAGGGCTGTCACAGCCCAAAACACTTGCAGAAATGCTTATGGATGCTCTCTGGTCAGGGAGGCCCACAATAAACCCAGTCCAGGAAATCAGCATTATCCCCACTCTTACCTGTTCATAGAGGTCAATGAGGGTTTTGTCTGGCAATTTCAGAGACTGTATAGCCTGTAAAACAGTATCCCAATGGCCACTATTAATGTCAGCCACAAAACTCTCAATGCTGTCCACTGTATTCAGAGACACAGTCGTCTCTTCCTGCAAGGTGGCTAGCGCCCGATGTAGACTGTTCTCCTTGAGGTACTGCATAATGAGCCGGATCACACTGAAAGAAGCAAGCGTGTCATTCAGCTCAGGGATCCTCACTCACCAAAGATGCCACAAAACTAGGCCCAGTTTATTTTTTTCTGCACCCATCCTCCTTTCACTACCTGCTTTCCATTTATCATGTGAGTAAAACCTTCCCTCCCCCACCCCCCACATCATAGAGTCCGAGTTACAGAAGACCCTGGGGATCACCCAGTTCCCACTTCGAACCCATACATAGAACTGGGGTTCAGTGAGGGGAAATAACTTGTCCCGTGTCTCTCAGTCAGAAAGCAAGATAGTACCAAGAAGACTCTCATACTTGCAAGGTCAGAGATCTTTTTATTATGCCAAGTTTCTTGTTAACTCATATGATTCCACTGTTGCACACTTTAGGAAAATATTTTAAACCTGGTCTACTCGCTGACACAGAAATGACTGGATGGTTTGGTCCACTTTTAAATGACAGCAAAAAAAAATATGAACTGAGACCTTTTTAACAGGGATTTGTTGAACACAAGTAAGTAGAGCTATATTAGATGTAAATTCAAAACAAAGCTTTGCGTCCTCACAAAAATAACACCTACCCACTGCCATTATTACTATAATTTCAGGACAAGTGAAATAAAAACATGTTGATACAGTTTCCCAAGGGAAAGAGGATCCAGACAATCTCCAAATATTGAGAGAACAAGCAACAATTTTCAGCATGTGACAGAAAATTTACAAGTCATTTATAGTTAAATATATATATATATATAAATATATATAGTTAATATATCTTGGTCTTTGGCTTAGTATTAAGGAGTCTGGTGAATAATTTTTTATATAGAAAGTAAAAGTTCATGTACATTGCTGTACTACACTGTTCTTCTCTTGCCTTAGAAGTACACATACGGCTCATGCATATTTCTACTGGACAGCATGAGCATCAGGGGTCACACTGTCCAGATTGGAAGAGATTTCATAACGGAATTTAGTCTGTTCTCTTTCCCGGGAAAGAAATAATAATCAAAACACAATGACCGATGTTTACTTGACCAGTGTTCACAATATATCAGGTACTGTTCTAAGCATTTTGGACTCAGTTACTCCTCAAAACAACCCTATGAGGATGGCATTTACTCTTATGTCCATTTTACAGATGAGGATTTGGCCAGGAAACAGAGCTAAGTGGAAAAAGGAAGATTCAAACTGGCAGGGTAGCATGTGAGCATATATTGTTATTGTTCAGTCACTCAGTTGTGTCTGATTCTTTGCGAACCCATGGACTGCAGCAGGCCAGGCTTCCCTGTCTTTCATAATTCTCCTGGAGCTTGCTCAAACTCACGCCCATTGAGCCAGTGATGCCATCCAACCACTTCATCCTCTCTCATCCCTTTCACCTCCTGCCTTCAATCCTTCTCAGCACCAGGGTCTTTTCTAATGAGTCGACTCTTTGCAACAGGTGGCCAAAGTTGTGGAGCTTTAGCATCAGTCCTTCCAATAGCCCAGATAAGAAAGCAAACCCCCTCTTCTTAAAAATAGTTCTTGCAGAAGGAAAGTGAATACTGCTACTCACAGTGGTCTTTTCTCCCATGGGCCTGTTAAGAGACCCCAGCTTGGATCCCTGCTGTTCCAGCGCCACACTGTTTCCCACAGCACACTTCCATTTACACACCCACAATGAGACACTATGCTTGCAAAGAACTCATATTTGCTAGAGCCAAAATCAAATTCACTTTCTTCTTTGTGTAATACATAAGAGTTAAAAGCTTTGGAGATAGATTGGGATTTGAATCAGAGCTCTGCACTTACTGTGACTTTGGACAAGTCAGTTAATGTGTCTTTGCCTATTTCCTCATCTGTTAAGAAAAATACCTACTCTGAAGGGTATACAGATCAGTCTGTTGGGCTGATCAAAGAGAAGATGACACTGCTTACAGTGTGACTAGCAGAGAAAATACTTAACACAGCAATTATTGATAATAAAAAAACATGCAGCAGCTCAGGGCTGGGAGAATGATCTGTTCTCACTTTTAATTCAGGGTCTGAAGCAAGGAATCCTTTCCAATTCCTGCCAACTCCTAGTTGCCTTCATCCCCAGCACTCTCCATCACCCTTGTTTTACTTTTCTCCACAACACTTACCACCATCTGTAAGCCTGTTTTACTTACTGCTTTTGTCTGCTGTTTCCTTCCTCTTTCTATAAGGGCAAGGACTTTGGTCTGCTTCATTCACTACCATATTCCCAGGGTCTAGAGCAGGTACACAGCAGACTTCAATATTTCCTGAATGAATAAACCTCCCTTCCTCCTACGGCAGATCTTGAGGACAAGTCCTCTCCCTTAACTCATGTTAAGTCTGCCGATTTAATTATCAAGCGTTGGCAAGAGAAAGTAGAGGATGGATTCCTGGAGAAGTTCACCGAAGACTTTCTTCAGTCACTCATTAGTACCCCTCTCCCCCAAATCCATCATTCTCCTGGCCCAATTTCCACATTCTGTCCCTCCCTTGGGGCTACACAAAGCTCACAGGCCAACCTGATGAAAAGCAGCCCCCAGGCGCCGACACAGGCTAGAAGGGTGAGCAAACGGTGACAACACCCGATTAAGAGCTAGGCAGAAGAAACCAGAGGGCCGTGTAAGCACACCAAACCACCGTGCTCAAGGGGGCAGGCAGACAGGGCCGGCTAAGAGTGCGGCCCCCTGTGCAGATGAGACCGGAGTCCTGACTGGATGGCTAATCTGCTCAGTCTCAGGGCGCATCAGAAGTCGGCGAGGAGAAGAACTCAGGTTTGCGGGCACGTCCTACCCCTAGCCCCGCGCCGCCTTCCACCGGGCTTTGGGCTTTCCGTTCGCTACTTTCTTGTGGGCCCGCCCCTGAAGCAGTCAGATCCCAGAAGCTTCTTTGTGGGGAAGTAAATACTCCTCCACTGCCCAACCTCTCGGACGCCTCCCTCGAGCAGCTTCCACCCCTCAACTCATCGACTCCCGGCCCGGCCACTTCGCGAACATCCGACACCACGAGACTCACTCTGAGGACTCGATTTCGATCGACATAGCGTTGTCTTTCCGGGCGCAGGCCCCACTCCACGCTCAGGCCCAGTCGCGCAACGCACCAACGACACCTCCGGCGGCCCATGTACGTCACTTCCGGCGACGTCGACGCCCGCTCTAGAGGCGGTGTGTACGGAAGAGGAGCGAGGACTACGTGTGGGGCGGGACAGTGCGGGGCTGGGCCTGCAGGCGGGGCTGTGCGGGGCGGAGCTTCGAGGGCCTTTCAGAAGTCTGAACCTAACTAAGCTCCTGGTCCAGAGCATTCTTCATTCTCCCTAAAGAAAGAGTTGTTCTTAAACGACTGGTTTTCAAATGTTGCCTTTAAATTTTTAGTTAGTTTAGATTTAAAGATAGGGCTGGCAGACATAGAGAACAGACTTGTGGACACAGTGGAGGAAGGAGAGGGTGGGATGAATTGAGAGTACAGTAGAATCATATATATTACTATAACCATAATAGATAGCTAGTGGGAATTTGCTGTCTGACTCAGGGAGCTCAACCCAGTGCTCTGTGACAACCTAGATGGGTGGGATGGGGTGGAAAGTCGGAGGGAGATTCAAGAGAGAGGGGACATATGTATCAGTTCAGTTCAGTTCAGTTGTTCAGTAGTATCTGATTCTTTGCAACCCCATGGATTGCTGCACACCAGGCTTCCTTGTCCATCACCAATTCCCGGAGCTTGCTCAAACTCATGTCCATCGAGTCGGTGATACCATCCAACCAACTCCTCTGTCATCCCCTTCTCTGCCTTCAATCTTTCCCAGCATCAAGGTCTTCTCCAGTGAGTCAGTTCTTCGAAACAGGTGGCCAAAGTATTGGAGCTTCAGCTTCAGCATCAGTCCTTCCAATGAATATTAAGGACTGAGTTCCTCTAGGATTGACTGGTTGGATCTCCTTGCAGTCCAAGGGACGGACCCTCAAGAGTCTTCTCCAAGACCACAGTTCAAAAGCGTCAATTCTTCAGCGCTCAGCTCTCTTTATGGTACAGCTCTCACATCTGTACATGACTACTGGAAAAACCATAGCCTTGACTAGATGGACCTTTCTCAGTAAAGTAATGTCTCTGCTTTTTAATATGCTGTCTAGATTGGTCATAACTTCTTTTCCAAGGAGCAAGAGTCTTTTAATTTCATGGCTGCAGTCAACATCTGCAGTGATTTTGGAGCCTAAGAAAATAAAGTCTGTCACTGTTTCCATTGTTTCCCCTTATATTTGCCTTGAAGTGATGGGACCAGATGCCATGATCTTAGTTTTCTGAATGTTGAGTTTTAAGCCAAATTTTTCACTCTCCTCTTTCACGTTCATCAAGAGGCTCTTTAGTTCTTCTTCACTTTCTGCCATAAGGGTGGTGTCATCTACATATCTGAGGTTATTGATATTTCTCCTGGCAATCTTGAGTCCAGCTTGTGCTTCATCCAGCCCAGCGTTTCTCATGATGTACTCTGCATATAAGTTAAAATAAGCAGGGTAACAATATATAGCCTTGACATACTCCTTTTCATATTTGGAACCAGCCTGTTGTTCCACGTCCAGTTCTAACTGTTGTTTCCTGACCTGCACACAGATTTCTCAAGAGGCAGGTCAGGTGGTCTGGTATTCCCATCTCTTTCAGAGTTTTTCAGTTTGTTGTGATCCACACAGTCAAAGGCTTTGGCATGGTCAATAAAGCAGAAGTAGATGATTTTCTGGAACTCTCTTGCTTTTTGATGATCCAGTGGATGTTGGCAATTTGATCTCTGGTTCCTCTGCCTTTTCTAAATCCAACTTGAACATCTGGAAGTTCTTAATTCATGTACTATTGAAGCCTAGCTTGGAGGATTTTGAGCATTATTTTGCTAGCGTGTGAGATGAGTGCTATTGTGCGGTAGTTTGAACACTCTTTGGCATTGCCTTTCTTAGGGATTGGAATGAAAACTGACTTTTTCCAGTCCTGTGGCCACTGCTGAGTTTTCCAAATTTGCTGGCCTATTGAGTGCAGCATTTTCACAGCATCATCTTTTAGGATTTGAAATAGCTCAACTGGAATTCCTATGTATACCTATGGAATTCATATGTGTACCTATGGCTGATTCATGTTCATGTATGACAGAAACCAACACAATGTTGTAAAGTAATTATCCTCCAATTAAAACTAAATAAATTAATAAAAGATAGGGCTGATTAATACATTGCAAACCAGGCAATATTTGCAGGAAAAGTTTATTGAGTTTAAATAAATGAAAGATTTTGAAGCCAAAACACAGTTTAATTAATCTAATTAGGAAAAGTTTGAGACTCCAAATTTGCATACTCACTTCTTGGAAAGACCTAAATTATTTGTAGCCTTTTTTTCCAACTAAGTATTTAGTTGAAAATGGTTTCACAGCAGTGGTACAATTCCTGGAAATAGAATGAAACCAGATGCAAATGTGTAAAGGGAGATTTGAGACTTCTTTTAATAGACTTGAAACCATACATCATTAAATTAGTAGAGTCAAATGAAATGTAGATATATCAATGAATTTCATAAAGATTACTTTTAAAAATATTTTATTGCTATCCTGTACAATTTTTTAAAATTTGCAGCACAGTGATAAGAAATCTATGTTGTCAAATTACATATTGAAATGATTTATTTGGAGATTTTCTACTGGTTTTCAGTCTTATCTGATACTTTCCCCAAAGGTCTGCCACACAACTTCTCTGTAAACTCTTAAATACTTCTCCTTCTTTCAGATCTTCTCAGTTTCCCGTCAACTTGTGAAAGACATGGTCTCCAAGATCTCCAAGATCAAAAGTCTTAAGAGTCAAAATATTTGCTCCAACGTGTAGTCAGGCATCAAGATAGGCGTATGATTTCTGACATGTTTTTTCACTATCCCATCTCATGATGCAACATAGAAAATTATTATAACAGCTTCCTTGAAAAGAAGACAGTACTCATTTTCAACAATTAGCGTATGCCTTCATTTTCTCTACCTAGTACTTCACAGGTTATTCTTACTTGCATTAAGTTTACTTCCCTATTTTGTGTATACAAGTAAGTCTTCTCTATAATTACTTTAAACATTTTTTATTGATTTACAATGTTTAGTTTCGGGTGTATGGCAAATATAACTACTTAATATCAAGTTTTAGTCTAGTGTACATCACACCTCTGCTATCATTTTGAATGGAATGGCTTCTCTTCTTATAATTTATATTAAATCTAAACTTGTTAATTATACATACAGCAAGCATCTCGCTTCTTCATTGTGTCTTTAGTAGTAATGCCCAAGGATTTAAATATTGAAATCCATATCACTATATTTTATAACAAATTAATTTATTTTTATTTTCCTACATATTGGGCTTTATATTAATATTTTCAATATCTATATGAGTAGATTATGTTATTTGAATTTCACGATACTAAAGAAAAAGTTACAGAATATTTGGATGGCCATAAGCCTAATAGTACTCAAACATGTTGAGAAGGTTGCTGCCAGAAATTATTCCAACAAAGAGAATGACTCCAATCTCTTATTATTTTCCTTACTCTCATCTTTTAACCTTGGAAAGATATTTTAGAAAATAATATCTTTTGTAATAAAGAAACATTTATGTGAAGTACAGCAATTCCTTTGGTTTCACTTCAGTTTCTATTTATTCTGTCAATTATAGGTACAATTAAATTGATTACTTTTTCTCTAAAAAATAGCATATGTCGTGTCATCCCATTTATGAAAACACAGGTCCACAATTCCTTATCTGTAATTCTGAAATTTAAAAAAACTGTGAAAATTGAATATGTTTTATATACTTTATAAGTCATTTAGCAGCAAAATCTGTCCTGAATTTAAGTGAGGCTATTTGCAGTCTTTTAAAAATCTTTTAGTGTGAACATTCTTATGCAAAAGTGTTAATATACTAAATTATGTATCACTTAGAGATGCTGGGCTGGGAGATATAAGATATACAGTATATATACCATATTATCTTACCCAAATATAAAAATTCCAAACTCCAAAACATATCTAGACTCAAGATTTTCAAAAAGAGTTTCATGAGCCTATTCTACCTATCTACCCAGTCTGCTATTATATGCATACATAAAGGTTCTTTGGATGTTATTCACCTAACATCATCTGGGTAACCAGATCTGGACAAATAGTATTTTCTTTTCATTATTCTACATCATTAAAATTCCTTTTTCATAAACATGTAAAAATTAGATCTTTTTTTTTTTTAGTTTTCAAGAGGAAAAGTTACAGTACTCAAAGACACAAATGTCACTTATCTGAAAAATTAACGTGTGGAAAAATTCAATCTCTGATCATTCTAATTTCAGAAAAAAAAACTTCCTCTAAACTAAAGGAAAAAAGGTGTGTGGGAAGGTGTTTGGTGTTTGGGAGGTTGTAAACTACAAACAGAGGAACCTCGCAGGCTACAGTCCATAGGGTCGCACAGAGTCGGACACAACTGAGTGACTGAGCATGCACACACAATCTATATTCTAGCTGCACTGCTTTTGCTGCTTGAGAAAAATTCCTGGTACAATGGAGCCTATTTCAAGTCAGAGCTTATTATTTGTTACAGGGTCTGTGGTTTATGCACCCATGGCAATCAGATCCTCAGAAGCCATTCTTGAGAAATGAAACTTCATGATTATAGGTAGCCGCAGATGTATCCTCATTCTTCACTTCTTTGATATATTGGATTTTTAATCTCTGACTGACAGCCAATGTCCCTGGCAACACAAATCCTCCTCCTCCACATTTCCTCTCTAACAAGGGAGTTGACTATGACATTTGTTACTATTTGTAACTAAACTTCAAGCTTTATCTAGTTAGGGAGTTCCCCTCCCCCCCAAACTGGCTGCTTATGTAAGTCTTCTGTATCCAAGCTACATAATCCATCAGTTTCCACAGCCTTTCTATACCCAAAGCATAAGCTTTATTATTTTGCTAATCCCTTATTAGCAAGTTGACAAGCTTTGACAATTGCTAACCGTCAATTTGTCTAGAAAGTTTGTTTTCAACACTAGACAAATGAGGTCTGTTACATCTCCTCATCTGTACATGAATAAAGAAACTCAAACAGGCATACAACAGACACATTTTCTAACCTCTAAACCAGGCGGTTGTGTTCATTAGGAAGATTACTACCCCACACTCAGAGTTGGGTCACAGCCCCCCAGACCTAACTTCTGGTGAACCAATAGCCTAGAATGAACCCAAAGGAAATCCAGTCTCCTGATTAGGTCCTTTCTGGAGAGCTGGCCCATCCCAGAAGTCCACGTTTCTGCAACCCATTTTCTCAATCCAGCAGAGGGCAGGCCAACCACAGAAAAGATGACATTGTTTGGTATCAAGGAGTAGAGAGAGGTTTATAGGAGAGAGATCCTTGGTCCAGTGAAAGTAGAAGGTAGGGCAAATATTTGATTGCTAAAATGGGGCAACAGTTTGGCCCTTTCTATTAAACTACACCAATTTCATCAAGATAACATGGCAAAGACTAGAGAAAGATTATTACACCATTCTACCTGTTCCTGGCCTGGTTTAAAGATCTTCTAACTCAACTTCCTCTTTTTAAATTCCCAACTCCTACAAGAATTCTTGCATCATCCATGATGAAGGACCTTTTCTGTATACCTACTTGAATAAAGGCCACATGTTCCAACTTGAAACAAAACATGCTTTCCTGTAAATCCCAAAGAGCAAGCCTGTTCTCTTCAAAGACTGCAATGTGGCTCTCACTCTAGAGTCAAAATAAGAGTACCTTCACATGGATAGCTCATTTTCTTTTTCTTTTCTTTTCTTTTTTTGGCCACGCTGCATGGCTTGCAGGATTTTATTTTATTTATTTATTTTTTTTTTTGCTTGCAGGATTTTAGTTCCCCAACCAGGTATTGAACCCAGGCCATGGCAGTGAAAGCAGCAAGTCCTAACCACTTAGCCACCAAGGAACTCCCCACATGGATACTTTTTTTTACCAGGGACAAACGCCTTTCCCAGAAACGCCAGCTTCAGCTGGTCTCTTGACCAAGGCATCATCATATGTCCATTGTCAAGTTGAAAGCCATCACTGGCAAGGGTTGGAATTACCATGCATGGCCTAAGCATGTACATGTGCCCCCTGGAGCCATGAAGGGACCACTTTCCTGAGCATCCAAACACAATCGCATATCATCCAGCAAGGAAAAGTAGGTGGTGCTAGTGGAATGATCCTTGGGTGGACAGCCAACCCTGTCTGGATGAGGCTGGTAGGAGGCACTGAAGCGTCCCATCACACAGACAAGAAAGTAGGAAAAAGGGACTGAAGAGCCCCACCCAGATCTCACAGTGAGGGAGTCCCAAGCTTGTGAAAACTCACCGATGCTGGCTCTGGTCCCTTCCCTTCTTTCTTTGACCAATGACTGAGGATGCTGTCCTCAGTGGACTAGCCAAGACCAGGCGTATAGGACTGAAGGGAAAAGAAAAGGAAAGATGCCTTCCAAGGAGAGCAATGACATAGGACTGACGGGGCACAAAGAATTGTTCTGGCTTGAGGACACAAGGCTTGGCCCGGACCTCAGCTACACAAGCCTATCCTGGAGACACTTGTTGAGAAGACAGCCTCACCAACAGTGCCACCTAAAAGGCAACCATAGGCACTCGTGTTTTATACCGTGTAACTTCTATCCGCTTCCCATACCAGACCCAAGAGCAAACAAACCATAGGCTGACCAGCATCCTACAGCCTGAACTGACTCAAAAATAAGTCAGTTTTATGACCTAGAAAATGTATAGCAATCAGGTACTTAGAAATAGAAGCAGTTGAAAGTTTTTTCAGGTGGAGGAAGCCATGAGGTAAGCAAGGTAAAGTGTGAGGTAGCTGTAAAATAAAGATAATAATAGTACTACCTCAAAAGTTATGAGGCTTAAATGAGCTAATCTGTATAAAACACTTAATGCCCTGCCTGGCAGGTAGTAAGCACTGATTAAGAGTTCCTTATACTCTGGTTTCTCTTCAGATTGTGTGAATCTTTTGCCTTTCACTATATGAGTTTAGTTTAGGGCTTCCCTGGTGCCTCCGAGGATAAAGCATCCGCCTACAATGTGGGAGACCTGGGTTCGATCCCTGGCTCACGAAGATCCCCTGGAGAAGGAAACAGCAACCCGCTCCAGTATTCTTGCCTGGAAAATTCCATGGACAGAGAAGCCTGGTAGACTACAGTCCATGGGGTTGTAAAGAGTTGGACATGACTGAGCAACTTCACTTCACATGGGTTTGTTGTTATAATATTATTATTGTTATTGTTGATATATCTATTAAGAATTGTAAAAGCCCTACTCCTTTATATTTCTTAACACAGTAAGAAAATTCATACTAAAAGTCAAGTTGAAGTACTGGTTAGTTTTGCAGGGAAGCACTCCTCCCCTCTTTGTCTCTCACAAATAGGTTTGTATCCTTCTCCTGTGCCACCAGGGGGTGAATGGATGGTCCCCTGTAATCCTCCCCTTTGTCTTGACCCCAGGAATCATTGTCTGGTCCCTGTTGGCTAATTCTGCTCCTGAAACTCAAAGCCACAGTGGCGATGTATGGCTAGCACTGCCTTTGTTTACAAAGAAAGTGATCTTCTCACAAGCCTGAGGTTCAGATGGGAGGCCAGAGCTGGAGCACCTGTCTCCCCACACCATGACTTGCCAGCACTTGTAACTTCCAGAGGCTTCCCTTAACATATTTTTGATCTGGAATATATGCGCATGGAATCCACAGGTCCAGGCCAGGACAAGCCCCTGCAGCTTCTTGTACTTTCCCACAGGGAGTTCCCACTGTTATCAGACTAATTTCCATCAACCTCCAGGGACTCTAAGGCATAGAATAAGGATCAAATCTAGATACCTGGAATGCTTGGCTTTTATCTACTTGGAGGGAAAGGATCCAGGCTCATTCCCTGGATGTGTGTGGGGAATTTTGAGTTGACCAGACAACATCCTTGGTAGCTCTCAACTCTTTTTCCTCCATACAGCTGGTTTCATTTTTTTCTCTGCAATCTAACTTTCTTTGTTCTCCACACACCTTTTGGGTTTTCTGGTCAATTCACAATTTTTTTTTCCTTTCCCCTTCCAACTACCCTCACTCAGGGGTGGGCCGTCTACAGCTACGTTTTACCAGATGTTTCCCTTCCTGAATGGCCCGGTGGTGGACACTGACCCATACTATGCTGATAGAATTCTCTCTTCCAAATATTAGGAACTGGGATCAAAATATTCTAGTTCTAACTGACCTGATATACCGAGGAATTGCGGGTGGGCACTTTCTTTACTTGACTGAGGAACAAAGGAAGTCAGATTGCAGAGAAATGAATGAAGCCTGCTGCACAGAGAAGAAAAGAGTTGAGAGCTACCAAAGAGCTGTCTGAGTTCTTACTCCTTTTTTTTGGCTGGGTGCTGGGTCTTCATTGCTATGCACAGGCTTCTTTAGTTGCAGCGTGTAGGCTTTGTTGCCCCACAGCATGTGGGATCTTAGTTCTCTGACAAGGGATTGAATCCATGTCCCCTGCATTGGGAGGCAAATTCTTAACCACTGGGCCACCAGAGAAGTCCCACTATCTGAGTTTATGATGGCTTCTATTTCTCACAAAAACTGTAAGTGTGCAGGACCACTTACATCCCATTTTACAGAAGAGGAAACTCAGGCACAGCATTGTGACATTGTCCAGGCGATATCACATGAGCTCCTGGATCTAGCTGTTCCTAAATAGGGTACAACTTTGGGCATCCTAGTTGTGTGAGCTGGTAAAGGGTCCCTTTTTGCCTCCTTCAGCAGCTTTGGGTTGGGATTCTGTCACTTTTGATTAAAAGAGTACTGACAGAACAGAACTGAGCTGGATTCTTTTGCCTGGATCTAGCTTTGAATGTGGGCTTCCCAGGTGGCACTAGGGGTAAAAACCCACCTGCTAATGCAGGAGACAAAAGAGACGAGGGTTCGATCCCTGGGTCTGGACAATCCCCTGGAGGAGGGCATGGAAACCCATTCCAGTATTCTTGCCTGAAGAATCCCACAGTCAGAGGAGCTTGGCAAGTTATAGTCCATAGGGTCACAGAGTCAGACACAAATGAAATGACTTAACACGCACAGCACAGCCTTGAATGTGAGGAAGGACATAATGATACAGGAAAAGGAGGGGAGAATGGGGGCAGTTGCAGGCAAGTTTGGAGGTGGGAGGGGGCAGGAAATGAAAGAGATTCACACCCACTGACCTCAGGCAGAGAGGTGTTCAGAGAGGTGCTGGGAGGCAAGGCATTTTTGCTGAGATCAATTGAAGCCTTTGGGGTGGGGGAAAGGGGTGCAGCAGGGGGAAAGCAGTATCTGTAAGTGGGAGAGGGAAGGCAGCTTGCACCAGGTAGAGAAATCCCCAGCAGCAGTTACAGGTGATGCATTGTATGTAGATTTATCCACCCCCTCCCCGCCTCCTCCCCCCACCTTCCGATTGTTTCTCCAGTGAGGTGCCACTACCTAGCTGAGGATTAGCCAGGTGGGGTAGAAATGGGAGGAATTCCCCAATGGCTAAGTGGGTAAAAAATCTGCCTGCAATGCAGGAAACATGGGACACGTGGGTTCGATCCTTGGGTCAGGAAGATCCTCTGGAGGAGGGCGTGGCTACCCACTCCAGTATTCTTTTGCTGGGAAAATTCCATGGACAGAGGAGCCTGCAGGCTACAGTCCATAGGGTTGCAAAGAGTCAGACATAACTGAGCACGTGGTTCAGAACAGTGAAGGTGCAGAGGAGGGAGCCATTGAAGAATACACCTGGAGGTCAAGGCTGGAAGAGATGGGGAGCCATGAAAATTTTGCCAAGGCCCTGCCGAGGTAGAAGACAAGTGTGGCGTGAGAGAACTGGAGAGAGAGAAGGGCACGTCAGAGCCTGAATTACTGGATTGCTGAGACTTCTGAGGTGGAGCCCTTTCCACTGCTGATGAGATTCCGGACGTGACCACAAGAGGGAGTGGCTGAAGCAGAGTGAAGAGGTGCTGGCGCGGAAGCCTGGAATCTGGGGGCTAAGTACATGTGAACATATGAAGGCTGAGAAACTGTCGCGCGAGTGTATGCTCCTCGGTTCTTTGTCTCGTCACAACAAAAATTTGGAGTGACGGACATTAAAGCCCCTTGGCGGGTCACAGCTCTCGGAGGACAGACCGTGTTATAGCTCTTACATAAACCAGCGTTACAGCTCAGTGTTACAGCTCTATTTATTTAGATAATAGCAGGAAAATCCATCTTTGAGGCGTGAGGGCGCGTCGATCCAAAGACGAGAAGAGAAGATCGCCCCATCGCGCGGGGGAGAGGGAGGGGGCAAAAGGGGAGAAGAGGGCTTTGGCGCCCCTTTTTATATGTTTCTGTCTCTGGGCCTGCCTTGTGTAAATTGGGCCGGCCAGGAGTGTTGTTGGTTTTACCTGAGGTTCTCACTCTGGTCCTCAGACCTTCCTTTGTTCTATTTTCGCGGGCTTTCCCTTCCGGGTCTTTTAGCCACCGCCATTTTGGACTCTTTTTCCCTATTCTAACTACCTAACAAAACTCAAGCAAACTTATGGCAGATACACCGCGGACACAGAATACAGACATACGTGCAGATATACACAGGCGTCACAGAAACACAAACACAGGACACAGTGCAGACCCTCATCTCTTCTCCCTCCCAGCAGACAACACGCACGGGGACACACGGGGACACAGGGATGGGCACATACTGATGCTGGAAGCTCAGCTGCTCTGTACACCAATGCTCAGACATAACTGAGTCTGTCTCCGATGAGTCAGATATAACTGAGCGATGTCTGCACGTATGTCTGACCAATCTCGGAGACAGGGCTTTGGGTAAAATAGAAAAAGGTAGATGTGTTGTTTTGCCAGGCAAACAGGGACACGGCAGGCTAATGCCCTCAAACCATGTGTTCCCACTTGGGGAAGATGGTGAGAAGTTTTACAGTAATTGTTCAAAGAAGGCATGATCAGTGCATGGATATTCCTCTAAGGGGGTTGGTGGTGAGGTAAGCAGGAGTCAACATCATCAACCTTCAGGTCCAACTGGTCTGGGGTCTCCAGCCTTGTGGGCAGCATACCATCACTAATCATTAACTTCTCCCACCCGGAGGGGGTTTCAGTATCTGCAAAACAGCTCAAAGATATTGCTGTGTGCATCCTTTGATGGGGATCTTGCCCCAAGGCTGCTCTTGACTGTTTTTCTCCCGTCTCACGTCCCCAGGTTACCTACCATATCCAGCAACCCCACTCCCGGGCATGTGTACACACTCAGTTGCTCAGTCCTGTTCAGTTGTTTGCGGCCCCATGGACTGTAGCCCACCAGGCTCCTCTGTCCATGGACTGTAGCCCACCAGGCTCCTCTGTCCGTGGAATTTTTGAGGTAAGAACACTGCAGTGTGTTGCCACTTCCTCCTCCTGGGGATCTTCCCGACCCAGGTATTGAACCCACATCCTGCAGCCCATGCATTGGCAGGCAAATTCTTTACCACAGCACCTCCTGGGAAGCCACTTCACATCCCCACCCTTCCCTAATTAACAATTGTTTGAATCTGCCCACTGTAACTCAGGGAAGGTCATGAGGCTGAATAGAGGCTGTTTCCTATAATCAAAATGGCAACCCACTCCAGTGTTCTTGCCTGGAGAATCCCAGGGATGGTGGAGCCTGGTGGGCTGCCGTCTACAGGGTCGCACAGAGTCAGACACAACTGAAGTGACTTAGCAGCAGCAGCAGCCTATAATCAAAGAAATGGGGGACACAGAAAGACCTTGTGCCCAGGAGCCCACAGGGCCCTTCACAGTATCAATACTCAATTACGAAATACATATATACATAAAGTCATGTGACAGGCATGAAACCTTTGGCACACACCCCACAATCCTGAGACTTAAGGGAACAGGTTTTTCCCCAGGGTGTTGTTTTTCTTGTTGATTCTGGCCTCTGTGGTGCCCATGTGGCACATCCCCAGTTCTTAGGAAAAAAAAAAGACAGAAACTTGAAACCTCTCCCAAGTTACAAACAAAGGGCCTGGCATGGCCTGGCCCGGCTCACCGGCCCAGGGTGTCTGTTCCTACCTTCGTCTCCCTGGCACTGGAGTTCTGACTCAGGTGCCACCCCAGGGGCTCCCCACCAAGAGAAGCAGAGCCTCCCCGGGGAACAGGGTAGCCCTGGGATAGTGGCCCAGGCTGGCCAAACAAGCTCTGACACCCAGAGCCCCTGCCTTCCTCAAACCAAGCATCCTTTTTCCAGACAGGTCAGCCTTAGCCCACACAGCAGCCTGCAGTGTGGGAGCAAGAGGGAGAGGGGTGAAGCTGGAGAGACAGGTAGTCTTCAGCCAAAAGAAAATAAGGAGCTGAGGAGTGTTGCTAAGTGAGAAGTGACATGTTTAAATTTCCACTGCAGAGCTCCTAACTCCGAGAATTTATTATGGCATATAATAAATATGAAGGGCTCTGGTGGCTTCCTGTTTTTAGAGGGGCTGAAAACTGCTGACTCTAACGGTAGGAACCCTAGTTAGAAGCATCAGATTAGTTAAAGGGGCTGGGGACTTAATCTAGGGCTAAGGATGATGTAGGAGTGAGTAGAAGAGGAAATGAAAGCAGCTATGGATGTGATGATAAAGGCTGGGCCAGAGCTGGGACTCCTAAAGTGGCAGGACCCATGCACTTCAACTCATACTAATTAAAACACATGAGGCAGGGAATTCCCTGGCAGCCCAGTGGTTAGGACATGGTGCTTTCACTGCTGGGGCCCAGATTTGATCCTTGATCAGGGAACTAAGATCCCACAAACTGCACAATATGGCCAAATAAATAAAGTAAAATAATAAAAAAAAACCACATCAGGCAGATATGGAAAGCCAAGTTATGAATTTACCTGTCATATGAGTATGAAATATACCTTTCCTGATGGTGGTAAATATGTACTCATATATCAGTGCAAGCATACCCATCAACATACCAACATGCTCTGGTATCTCTCACTTTCAAAGTTCTTCTTTGACCCACATCATCCCTGTTCACCTCCCATGTCACTTCTCTGCTTTCCTTCGTAGCCAGACTTCTAGAATAAGTTGCTCCCCAAATACTATTTCTACCGCTCACCTCATTAACTCCCAATCTATTTCAATCTGACTTTCATTCCACAAAACCTGCTCATGTCAAGGCTGTCAATGACTTCATGTTGCCAAATCGAGTGAGCACATCTTGGTCCTCATCTTGAGAAAACTGAGGTTCAGAAGGTAAATGGATTTTCCAAACTTCTTGCAGTTTGGCCCAGCCCACCTACAATGGAAAACATAAAATGAATCTGCTACAAGGCACAGAAGAGATAATAAATTGGGGTTTGGGATCACTTTTTCCCTGTGTAGGGGTGGGGGATGTGTTTTTGTACCAGAATAGATAACCAGGAGACAGATGGCTTGTTTTTGAAGAGAAGGCTAGGAACGGCCAGAGTGAGAATCTCTGATGAATCTCCCTTGGGTTAAGATACCGAAAGCTTGAACCTTAGAAGTAAGGATGAATTTTAAGTGCATGGGCTCTCATGGGGATCAACTTTAAATCATCTCAATCGTTGAAATTGAAATAAAGTAATTCTGGAGTGCCAAGAGCCTGGCAGAAGCACACTTAAATCCTTTCTGAAGAAAGACATCTTAGGCCTCAAAGTGTTGCTGTAAACAATTTTTTGCTTGTGTTTTGCAAGTACAATAGCCCGTGTACTCTGAATAAAGATTAAGTGAAAACCAGCAAAACAATAAACAATAGAAACAATTCCACAAGGGCTCCAAATATTAGAATTATAAGACGCGGACTTTTTTTTTTTTTTTAATCTTTTAAAAAAATTTTATTATTTTTTTTTCCATTTATTTTTATTAGTTGGAGGCTAATTACTTTACAACATTGCAGTTGTTTTTGTCATACATTGAAATGAATTAGCCATGGATTTACATGTATTCCCCATCCCGGTCCCCCCTCCCACCTCCCTCTCCACCCCATCCCTCTGGGTCTTCCCAGTGCACCAGGCCTGAGCACTTGTCTCATGCATCCAACCTGGGCTGGTGATCTGTTTCACCCTAGATATACATGTTTCGATGCTATTCTCTTGAAACATCCCACCCTCGCCTTCTCCCACAGAGTCCACAAGTCTGTTCTATACATCTGAGTCTCTTTTTCTTTTTTTGCATATAGGGTTATCGTTACCATCTTTCTAAATTCCATATATATGTGTTAGTATACTGTAATGGTCTTTATCTTTCTGGCTTACTTCACTCTGTATAATGGGCTCCAGTTTCACCCATCTCACTAGAACTGATTCAAATGAATTCTTTTTAATGGCTGAGTAATATTCCATGGTGTATATGTACCACAGCTTCCTCATCCATTCGTCTGCTGATGGGCATCTAGGTTGCTTCCATGTCCTGGCAATTATAAACAGTGCTTCGATGAACATTGGGGTGCACGTAAGACGCGGAGTTTAAATTAACTATGTTTACATGTTGAAGGGCTTCCCTGGTGGCTCAGAGAGTAAAGAATCTGCCTGCAATGCAGGAGGCCTGGGTTTGATCCCTGGGTTGGGAAGACCCCCTGGAGAAGGGAATGGTTACCCACTCCAGTATTCTTGCCTGGAGAATTTCATGGACAGAGGAGCCTGGTGGGCTATAGTCACTGGGGTCCCAGAGAGTTGGACACGACTGAGTGACTAACACACTTTGATCATGTTGAAAGACAAGACTGAGAGTATCAACAGAGGACTGGAGAAAATGGAAATTCTAGCACTAAGAATATAATAATCAATAATAAAAAATCACAGACAGGATTACCAGACCACCTGACAGCTAAAGAAAGAATTCATGAATTGGAAAATGTCATTAAAAAATAACCAGAAACAAGTGCTGAGAGACAAAAGTACAAAAAATACAGGAGAGGAACAATTCACAAAGGGTGTAATGAAAAGATCTAACACATGAGTAGTTCAAATTCCAGGAAGAAGAGACAGAGAACAGGATAAAAGCAAATCTTGAAGGGTGTGTTAATGGCTGAAAACTTTTCAAAGCGGAAAAAAGACATTAAGCCAGAGATTCAAGAAGTCGTGGAAATACAAATAGGATAAGTAAAAACAAATCCATACCTAGCCACATCACAGCAAAGCTACTCAAAACCAGTGAGTAAAGAAAATCTTAAAAGCATCCAGAGGAAAAAAAGACATGTTACCTTAAAAAGAAAGAAAATGAAAGTCGCTCAGTCATGTCAGGCTCTTTGCGACCCCATGTGTGGATTATACATACAGTCCATGGAATTTTCCAGCCCAGAATACTGGAGTGGGTAGCCTTTCCCTTCTCCAGGGGATCTTCCCAATCCAGGAATCGAACCCAGATCTCCTGCATTGCAGGCAGATTCTTTACCAGCTGAGCTACAAGGGAAGTCCATTAAAAAGAAAGAAGCAACAATTAAACTAATAAATAACTTTTTTTTTACAAATAACTTTTTATAAGAAATAATGGAAAGCAATAATCAATGGAATTTTATTTGAAAGGACTGAAAGAAAATAATTTCTAGGTTCAATTCTATATCCAGTGAAAATACCCTTCAATAGAAAAGGTAGGATTCTGAAAATATATATATATAAAATAAAAACATACCAAATGATTGGAGGGGCTTCCCAGCTGGTTCAGTGGTAAAGAATCTGCCTGCCAATGCAAGAGCCACAGATGTGGGTTCGATCCCTGGGTTGGGAAAATCCGCTGAAGGAAATGGCAACTCACTCCAGTATTCTTTTCTGGAGAATCCCATGGAGAGAGGAGCCTGGCAAGCTATAGTCCTTAGGGTCGTGAAGAGTCAGACACAACTGAGTGACTGAGCATGCGTGAAACAACTGGAGGAATTCGAACACTGACTGAATATTTGATATTAAGGCATTATTACTAATTATTATATTTGGGTTTTAGAAAGAATACTGACCTTTTAGTGATAGACAATGAAATATCATAATGTCAGGTATTTGATTCAAAATAAACTGAGACAGGGTAGGGATAGGAGTGAAACAAGGTAAGTAGGTGCTGATAATTATTTAAGTTAAGTTGTGGTTTAGTCGTCAAGTTGCGTCCGACTCTTTTGCAACCCCATGGACTGTAGACCGTCATGCTCTTCTGTCCATGGTATTCTCCAGGCAAGAATATTGGAGTGGGTAGTCATTTCCTTCTCTAGGGTATCTTCCCGACCCAGGGGTCGAATCTGGGTCTTCTGCATTGCAGGCAGATTCTTTACTCTCTGAGTCACCAGGGAAGCCCAAACCAGTCAATCCTAAAGAAGATTAACCCTGAATATTCACTGATGCTAAAGCTGAAACTCCAATATTTTGTCTATCTGATGCAAAGAGCCGACTTATTGGAAAAGACCCTGATGCTGGGAAAGATGGAAGGCAAAAGGAGGTGGCAGAGAACAAAATGGTTAGACAGCATCGCCAACTCGATGGATATGAATCTGAGCAAACTCCGGGAGATAGTAAAAGACAGGGAAGCCTGGCACGCTGCAGTCTATGGGTTGCAAAGAGTCGGACACAACTTAGCAACTAGAGAACCACAACATTATTTATTACAATATATATATATATATATATATATATATATATATACAAAATACCTAGGGGAAAAAAGTGTAAGAACCCTAAGGATAAAGAAGACCTAAACCAGAGCTCTCTGGCAGTCCAGTGGTTAAGACTTGGCACTTTCGCTGCCTGGGCCCAGGTTCAATACTTGGTCAGGGAACTAAGATCCTGCAAATTGCATGGCGTGGCCAAAAAAAATTTAAAAAAATAAAAAGAAGACCTAACCAAAAAAGATTATAGTACATTTATCTTTTATAAATAAAAGAGATCAAGTCTGCTTTTAGTGGTCCACAGAGAGAAAAGTGAAAGTGTTAGTGGCTCAGTTGTGTCCAACTCTCTGTGACTGCAAGGACTGTAGCCCACCAGGCTCCTCTGTCCATGGGATTCTCCAGGCAAGAATACTGGAGTGGGTTGCCATGCCCTTCTCCAGGAGAGCTTCCTGACCCAGGGATTGAACCCAAGTCTCCTGCACCGTGGGCAGATGCTTAACCATCTGAGTCACCCGGGAAGCCTGGGTGGTTTCATAGATTCATCATAATTTCAGTCAGGCTCTCAAAAAGTGCGGTGATGGTGGTGGTGGTGTTCTGGTGGAACTTCCTTGGGAAAGCAGGAGGCTGGCCACCAGATTCCCTGGGCACAAGTCTTGTGTTTCACCTTGTGAGCTGAACTCTGAATTATTGCACCTTTAGTCCAGGTGATAAGACAAGGAAGAAGAAAAAGTATAAGGTCCCTCCAGGAAGGCTTGCAGTCCAGTTCCCTTTGGACTCTGGACCCTGACCCTGGGGGTGCCTTGGATCTACCCTTCCTTCTACCTTCCCCCTTCCTGGTTTCCTGGACTAACAAAGAAGACTTTTGTTTCTGGCCTTGAATCCTGGCTTAAGTGCCCAGCAGCAACCTCAAACAGGCAGAGAGGGCTGGAGGAATAAACCACCCCAAAGAGTTTTCCTAGAACCACAGCCAGCAGCCCCAATAGGCGCTCACATCCTCCTCAGCCAGTTTCTGGCTGGGGACCAGAGAGGATATGGCTGTGGTCACCTAGCAAGTCAACACTGGGCTTCCAGTCAACACTGGCCTTCCTCAGTTTCCTCTCCTGTCTCATCCTCCTGAAGCCAGTCACTCCAGCAGTGTGCTAAGACATGTGCTTACTCAGTATTGGTAGCGAGCCAGGGAAAGGCCTGGCAGGGCCTGTCTCTCATGAAGAAAAGCCCTGAAAAGATCTTCTGGAGGGTGCGGACAGTGAACGTGCAAGACAGGGCAGGTCCAAGATAGGGAGGTTCCACAGGCCCTGTGGAGCCAGCACGGCCAAGCTCATCAGCCAGGCCCGCCAGTCACCAAGTCCAGGGCCTGTGAAAGACGGAGTGGAGCCCCAGCACCTGAATCAGAGGCAGAGTGTTCCGAGCTGGCAGCAGGGCCCAGCCTGGCATCTGAGAGACATTGCCCAACAGATTGGTCGTGCCAGAGGTTTCCTCCGTCCTCGGCAGCAGGTCAGCTCTCCTCATTCCACGTTTCATTGTGGCCGGGTCAGCTTCCATCCAGAGCAAACCGCGTGAAATATAAATCACTGAGTCTGATGAAGTGAAACCCAGCGGAGCTTTTCAGAACTCTTGATTGAGACAGTCTAAAAATCATGAATCATCAAGACACGGCCCCTGGCTCCATTTAGGAAAATGCCATTGGCTAAGAAAGTTTGGGAGGATTGGGAATGGGGTGACAGCTGCCCTCCTTTGGGCAGAAGGTGTATGGAGAGAAGAGGTGACAAGAACGAAAAGGGAGAGATGAGTAGAGTCCAGGCCTCAGCAGAGCCACCCGCCTCTCGGCCTTCCCACACATCCCCGGGAGCCTTGGGACAACACTGTGCTGATGCCAGGTGTTAGCCCAGGGGAAGGGCAGGACCGAGCACTGGGATGAAGGAGCCGTTGTTGTTCAGTCACTCAGCCGTGTCTGACTCTTTGTGACCTCATGGATTGCAGTACACCAGGCCTCCCTGTCTTCACTATTTCCTGGAGTTTGCTCAAACTCACGTTCATTGAGTCAGTGATGCCATCCAACCATCTCATCCTCTGTTGTCCCCTTCTCCTCCTGCCTTCAATATTTCCCAGCATCAGGGTCTTTTCCAATGAGTTGGCTCTTCATATCAAGTAGCCAAAGTATTGGAGCTTCAGGTTTAGCAGAAGTCCTTCCAATGAATATTCAGGGTTGATTTCCTTTAGGATGAACTGGTTTGATCTCTTTATAGTCCAAGGGACTCGTAAGAGTCTTCTTCAACATAGTTCAAAGGCACCAGGTTTTTGGCACTCAGCCTTTTTTACTGTCCAACTCTCACACCCATACTTGACTACTGGAAAAACCAATAGCTTTGACTCTACGACCTTGGTAGGCAAAGTAATGTGTCTATTTTTAAATACACCATCTAGGTTTGTCATTGCTTTTCTTCCAAGAAGCAAGCGTCTTTTAATTTCAGAAGGAGCTGTACTGTCTGTGGACAAGGGGCTGCTTCTTTCCGCCCAGAGCGATGCTTCCAGGGGGGGCAAAAAGCAGTCCCAACTTCTTCAGGTCCGTGTGGACACTCAGCTCTCAAGGGTCTCCCTTCCTCTCTGTACCCATGACCCAGGCCCCCTGAATCGTCATGGATGATTTCAGTGTTAACCACTCCAGTGTGTCTCCCAGACGGAGGCTGCAATGATATCCCTGGCATAGGGAGCTGTTGCCACTGAGTATACTGGCTTCCCAAGTCCTCGAGAACTGTAAAAGGAAAATGAAACAGAACCCAAACCACGCAGAACAGAAACCAGGTCTTGGGTCCAGCCCGCGGTCTACACAGCACTTCTCTTGGTGACGCTGCAGCCACGAGGCTCAAGGCGAGGCTCCTACCTTCTGGCTGAGGCGGGGCACCCTCCTTCCCCGGCCTCCAGCTCCCACGCTGCTTTGTGGAGGATGAGCCCCTGAAGCTGATGAGTGGCTGGATCATGGTTCCGTGGACAGAGCCCGGGCTGGGACTCAGCACTCCTGCATCAGCGAGTAACTCCGTGTGATCTTGTGTCCTTACGAGACCGCCTCGAGCCCACGTTTCTCAGGATGGGGATGATTGTAACGAGCAGTGAGGCACAGGAGGCGGCCAAGGGCCAGGTGTGCTCGGGAGGGGAGAAGCTGTGTGAAGGATCACAGGGGGGCAGCAGTCCGCCAGGTCCTCCTCTTCCGGCCATCACTACAGACCCTCGGGGAGGTGGGAGACCAGAGAGCTGGGGCCTGGGGGCTGGCCTGTCCCTCTGCTGCTGTTGTCAGGGAAAAGCAAAGTTACCAAAGCCACAGCAGCAGGACATGTCGCAGAGGGGGAGCTCTCTGAGAGCCCCCCGCTGGCCCGAGTCCCCAGCTGGATGACGGCTGGTGGCCCACCCTGCCCAGGCTCTCAGGGCAGGAAGCTCAAGCTGGCGGGGCTCCCACGGAGCTGAGCAGCAGTGGGGGCAAGGCTGGGCACGCAGCTCTTGGCACCCTACCAGACAGAGATTCCAAGGCAGTGGAGTGCACTCTTACTGGTCACAGCCTGGTGCCCACCCTCCCCTGGCACATGCCTCCCAGGCAAGATGAGGTCCCAGAGGACATGCCAGTCGTCCAGCACTCACATCTGGCCCGGAAATGAATCTCTGAGAGCTCTAGGCTTGGGTCTGCATCAAAATCCAGATGGCAGGGCCTCCCCGTGCCAGCAACAGGACTCCTGGATTCTGGGGCCAGAGATCCACAGGCAGGCAGATCCCCCTCACTTCCTGCTCCTCCCAGGGTCATGATGAGGTGTCTCAGGCCAATCTTGCCCCTCCAGAGCCAAGGGGCACAGTGCCCCCCACCCTCGCCTCTTTTTTGGTTGGTTAACATTTTAATTACCCAAGTATAACAGGTGTGAATGTTCAATGGCACTCAGAAAAGAGTGGCAAACTGTTCTAATTTTTATGTTTCTAAACCTGAGAGAACTGATAGAAACTTCTGAGCCTGAGTTGATCCTATCCAGCCTCCATGGACAACCCCACAGTGCCACCTCCCCCAACCCCGCCCAATGTGAACAGGGCACAGGCCTCCATCAGCTCAGAGAAAGAGGACCTGTCTCCCTTCCACATCTGGGCACTTTGAGGGAATGCAAGTCCCCTGGAAAAGATGCTGATGCTGGGAAAGACTGAGGGAAGGAGGAGAAGGGGGTGGCAAAGGATGAGATGGTTGGATGGCATCACCGACTCACTCAATGGACATGAGTTGGAGCAAACTCCGGAAGATGGTGAAGGACAGGGAAGCCTGGCATGCTGCAGTCCACGGGGTTGCAAAGCCCCCAGACACGACTGAACAACTGAACAACTCCCCCTGGGGACAACCCAGCTCATTCTCTCAATGGAGCTGGTCCCTGTTAAAGGCCTCGGCCCTCAGGCAGCCCCCAAACACCAAAGGCTGTTACCCTAGGCTGGGAGCCTGGCCACAAAAGCGGTGCAGAGAGAGATCATCTTTCCGTTTATTGCTTGTGTATCTGCTCCCATCAACAATCACAGAATAATTTTGGCACTAAATTATTCAGGCATTTCCCGTCTTATATGGAGATCCCATTCTGTAGTTTGCCTTTTCCCCTCAGGCCTCTTTCCAGTCAATAAGTACAGATCCACTTCATCATGCTCAGTGGCCACCCTCTTTGGACACACCTCATTTCCCTGAGCACAGCCCCCACTGACAGTGGCTCTTAGGTTTTCTTGAGTGACGGCAGGGTAAACACGGCTACTACAGAGGCTCCCGTGCTTCTCCCTCCGGGCCGACGGGATAATCAGGAAGCCTGAATCTGGAAAACCCGAGGGGAAGCAGGTGACAGGAGTCTGTCCAAAGTTGGAGGGGCCACAGGCAGAAGTGGGAGACAGAAAAGGAATAGCATTCCAGCTCCTCCAGGTAGAAATTTTTGTTTTGTTTTTTAAAGTTTCCAAAAAACATTTATTTCTTTATTTGGCTGAGTCAAGTCTTAGCTGAGTACAAGGGCTCAGTAGTTCTGCTGTGTGGGATTAGTTGCCCTGCAGTGTATGGAATCTTAGTTCCCTGACCAGGGATCGAACTCTTGTCCCCTGCATTGAGAAGTGGATTCTTAACCACTGGACTGCCTAGGAAATCCCAGGTAGAATTTTTTTTTTTCCTATTTCCAGGTAGAGTTTTAAAAGTATATCTTGTGGGACTTCCCTGGTGGTCAGTGGTTAAGACTTCGCCTTCCAATGCAGGGGGTGAGGGTTCGATCCCTGGTCAGGGAGCTAAGATCCTACATTACTCTTGGGCAGAAAACTGAAACATGAAACAGAAGCAACACAGAAGTAACAAATTCAACGAAGACTTTAAAAATGGTCCACATCAAAAGATCTTAAAAAAAAAAACCAAAAAACCTGTATCCTGGGAGAAGAAGGGGAAGGCAGGGGTGATCCTGCTATTTTTACAAAGGAAGACTCAGATAAAATAACTTCCTCCAAGGCAGCATGAAGGGTGAGTCTCAGGTACAAGGGGATACCTGAGACCACAGCGCTTCCTTCTTTCGGGGAGGGAAAAACTATGGGGAGACCAGGGGTGGATTCATAAAACAGGAGAGCAACCTGAGGCTCAGGGAGGGGAACGGACTTGAACTGAGTGAGCCAGCGAGTGGGAAAGCAGAGGGCCAGACACGGACCACTCTGTGTATGGCTTCCTCCAGCCGTCCTCCTGGCGCCCGCCTGGTGTCCTGGCACACAACTTGCTCAAGTGCCACTATCTGGGGAATGTCACAGTCCTCCGCTTTCTGGTCCATTGACCCTATCACTTCACCTGACATTCACACCCTGCTGGCTCCTCCGCTGCCCAGCCTGGGGACAGGTCCTGGAGCCCAAATGAAGGCAGCGGCCGTGTTCTCTGCCTGGGGCCCGTGCCAGGGGAGGAAATGAGGCTCATCTGGCACAGCCGGCTCAGCTAGCAAACCTCATTTCCTTTCTGATGGGGTAAGAAGTTCCAGTTCTAAGAAGAAATCAGCCCCTAGGAATGTCCAAACTCTCAGCTCCTGGAATAAACAGGAGGCGAGCTCAGGAGAGTGGTGGAGACTTGGCAACACCTAGCACTCGGTCATCTTCTCATTTCCTCCACCTCTCTCCAATCCTCCTCACACACAGCTTCCCTCTATCACCAGCAGCAAACACTCCTGCCGGGGAGGTTTCACTCATACACCTCCATGGGCACCCCGGCCATTTGGGCACCACAGCCCTGCCTCCAAAGGACATCTGTGGGTCAGTGATTAGGCATCCAGGTCACATTCTCTCACGGAAAAGAGGTACTCTATGGGGGGCAAGACTGGTACCCACCGAATCCACATCCATGGCTACTGGGCTCTGCCCTGGCTCAGACGTGGTGTGGGGCCCAGGTGAAGTGGAAGACTAAGGGCACTTCTCCCGAAGTGGCTACCCCAGGAGTCTGGCCCTGACCCTCTTCCTCCCATCTTCCTGGAGCCTTGCAGCCCACCAATACAGGATTTGAGCCCCCCTCCCTTGCCAAGGCCACCATTCCTAACACCTTCCCTCAGGGCAGGCAGGAAGGTGTGGGGAAATAGCATTGCTGAGGTCTCAGGTGTCTCCAGAAGAGGCGTGGTCACTTACCCTGAGATCCATTCAGCCAACTGCCACACAGTTAAGTCCCAGACAAGCGCTCTAGAAGAGGAAAAACGACGCCCAGCATAGCTGGTGTGTGTATGTGTATATGTGGGTACCGTGAACACATCAGTCTATGTATACGCTGGTACGCATGTGTAACTGCACTTTTAAAATTTAACAAGTTTGTAATGTGCATGCTTACTATGAGCTAGATATGGTCTGAGTGCTCTGTAAAATTAATTCACTTGATCTTCCTGGCAATGCTATGAAAGAAGTACTGTTATCCCATTACACGGATGAACAAACTGAGGCACAGACAGGCATCACTCACTCAAGGTCGTGAAACTGGAAAGAAGCAGCAACAGGATCTGAAGACAGGCATTCTGGCCTCTCCTATGTACTTGGTGGTGTCCATGCATTTTGGGAGAGGGGAGGGTACCCCACTTAACCCAGACCTTATAGCTTGAAAAGCCCTGTAAGGCAGCACTCTGTCCAGAGGAGTCTGGTCAGAAAGACAGATCTGAGTGCTAGCCACTGCTCAAGCCTGGGGCTCTAGGGCTCCTTCCAGCAGTCACAGGGATGGGTGGAGATGGCCAGATGGCCCTGGTGGGGCTTCAGGGGGCTGTCCTTCCGGCTCTGTTTCCCAGCTGGTCCCACCATCACAGCTCCATCCAGCAGGGCCTGTGGCCCCCTCAGCCTGGACGGCGTGGGGGTGACCTCTCCCGCACACTGGTTTCCTCTGGCCCATTTCTTCCAGAAGCCAATTCAATCAAAGCCACATGTCAGAGGGTGCGGTGCCTGACCTGGGGCCTTGGAGGAGGTGCCCAAGGTACCTACTGTCTCAAGTCCTCGGGGCGCAGCTGAGACCTTTTGTAGCACCAGGTTAAACTTCCTGGGGCTGAGAAGAAAGCTTGTTTACCTAAGCTACGCTGTGAACACCTTGTGTAAACGGCTCTGAGAGCATGTGGGCTTGTGTGGAAAACAGAACAGAGCCAGAGAACCGTTGGGGAAACTTCTCTGAAGGGTCCCCAGCTACTATGTGGTAAGTATCTGTGAGGTGCCAGTCGCTGTATTTCAGTCACATCTCTTTTAAGCCTCAAAAAGTCTGTGTGTGTTACTATTCCCATTTTACACATATCCATATGAGACTCAGCTGGGGAAATGGCTGATTCCAGCAAGGTGCGTGTGATCCCAGGCAGGTGAGATAACACCTCCTCCCCTCACCCAAGCCCCCAGCCCCGCCCCCCACACAGTGAGGCAGGCAGAGGTGGAGCCCTGCTTTCCTCAGACCCTCCCATCAGGCAGCCCCGCCTGCTTCGGAGGAATCTAACCCCTTACATCAGAAGAGAGACCACCTGCCATTACAAAGATAGGGTCATTTATTCACGTTATATTACTGGATTTTAAAGGCAAAAATACAGTTCTGTTTTGAACACCAAGGTCAAACATTCACCCACTTACAATGGTAAATACATACATTTGTGTACATGGGAAATCAAAATACACAGCACACAGGTCTCCAGGGCAGGAAGGCTCCCCTCCCTCCAGCCCGCCCCCCCACCGGTCAGCAGAGACCCTGGGGGGCAGCACCAGCATTTCCTTTTCCCTCTTGCGCCACCTCTGCCCTCTGACCTTTCCCAAAGGCCACCTTAGAGGTTCACCAGCAACAGAACGGACAGAAACAGAGAAGGGCACCTGACCATGTCACGGTGACAACTTCCAGGTGAAGGAAATGCTCCTGAACCCTCAGTACTCAACTCCCCAGGGAGGAAGTAAGCGCTGCAGCCTCTGATGACCCAGGCCAGGGCGAGGCTTAACCCTGGGCCCAGGCGGACCCCAGGAGCCCACCGGAAGATGAGCGAACGGGGAGTGGGTGGTGAAGCAGCGTTTCTGGTGGTCCTGAGAATGAACCACAGGCTTGACGATTACAATGGAACATGAAAGAAAATGTAACAGGAAAACAAAAGAGAAAAAAAAAGTCAGAATTTTGTTTTTAAAAGTAAAGTAACAAAGAGGTTACCACCCAGGATACTTGTCTCCTTTCTTTTAAGGCACTTTGGAAAAGTCAGGATCTGGGGACAGAAAGCGAGGTCTTCATTCTTTGCGCTTCCCAAAGCTTCCTGTCAGGGCTATTCCTGGCTTTAACAACACTGCTATTAAGGAGTGGGGAACTGACAGACGGAATACTCTTTGCACAGCCCAGCTACAGTGGAAAATAATTTGTAACCAACACAAAGGTTTCTGGAAAAAGAACCAGATAATAGCATGAGATGCTCCAAGTGATAAAGGCACAGGTATGACTGGGGCCAGGCACCAGTTCAGCCCTCCACACTGAGGGCTGGTTTCTAGGCTGCCCCTAGCTGAAAGGTTAACCCTGGGATTAGAAAGCTGAATTTTAAGCCCTCAGCCCAGCCTGGGCCCAGCACTCGTGCCAGCAGCAGGAACTGCCTTGTACATCTCACCCCAGGCAGGCTGAAACCTCCAGCAGCAGAGGTGGGTTTGGGGAAGACATCCGCTGTGAGTCGGCCTCCCCGGAGTAGGAGCACCTGCTAAAACCTGAGCGGGGATGGGAAGCTTTCGGCACCAGAGTGGCTGTGGGAGGAGTATGGGTGAGTTCAGCTGAACTGCTCTCTAATTAAAAGGCACATTCATGATGGAGAATGGATAGTCTGTTTGACCCTGAGCGCCACAGGCCAGTTTTAGGAAACAGGCAAGAGGCAGTGGAACAAAGGGGCAGGGAGGGAAGAGAAAGGCAGCACAAGGGAGGCAGGAGGATGAGGACAGAGAACCGGTCCTGCAAGGTGGGCCAGGCAGCTCGGCCAACGGAGCCTGGAAGGCAGCCCCCAGGGGCAGATGGAGGGCCAGTAAACAGTCTGGTGGCTGTCATTCCCCGTCCCACAGCCTGGGGCCCAAGGGAGGTGCTGGGATCAGTCTGAGGAGGTGGGGGCTGTTCCCTGGCCTTGCCCACCTGGGGAGGGCAGGGAGATGGCAAGGTGGCGAACTCTGCCAGGCAAGCCACAATGTCTGCCTCCCCCACAGAGTCCAGCTTGACGGTGCTCATGGGGTGCCTTAGCTCTCACCGAAGGACCCAGAGATGTCTAGGCTCTTCAGAAAACCTGGCCTGCCAGCTCCGACCGAGGTCCATGTGGGGCCACTACAGCATACGTTATTTTTTTCCCCTAAAAAATGCTCAATCCCCATCCCCACATGTAAAACACCACAATAAAAATACATAGGACATTCAAGTTTATATAGCATGATCAGAAAAATAAATTGCCATGACTAAACACTATGCCATTCTGGATCAACACAAAATCAAGCTAGACCATAAGGAGGATCTGATTTGTTCTTTCTTCAAAATACTACAAATGCTATTAAAAAAAAAGGATTTACATTCAGAAATCAGGCATCTGGAGAAAGGCCACCAATGTGAGAATGCCCAAGGCTTTTGCTCTGGTGGCTAAAGTGGCCTTGGGATTCAAGCCTCAAGTCTTAAAATTCCTTTGCTAAGAAAAGACACACATACACAGTGATTGTAATAGTTGCATACATGGAGACAGGGTCGAGGGTGGGGGTGGTTAACATAAGAATAGGTGTTTTTCTGTTAAAACATGACAATGGAAAACCACCACACTGATCCGATTTCAGCAGCACTCTCCAATTTTTCACAAAGTAATAATACCACAATTTAAAACAAAATTCTTACCTATATCACAACAAATTAGGTGTTTTTTTTTTTTTTTTTCTTTTTTTTTTGCTGGGGATGAGTCCCACAGTCATCAGATTCGGAGCTGCGCACAGCTCTGATTCTTTGGGGTGACACTGTGAACATGCCGAGAGCCCCCAGAGGCTGATGGTTTCTATGCTTACATACACCTCATGGGGCTGAGAAGTCACATGCTGAGCCAAGTTGGGGCAATATATCCCGCTCGTCCTGGTCGTCCGGAAAGGCATCTGAATGATGAGCAGAGAGGGCCTGTCACTGATGGGGAGAATGAGAGGGACCAGCCCAGCACACGGGCAGAGACACAGCAGAGGTCCCTGGCCATTTTCAGGTCTCTGATCAGTGCACCAAAATGCTAGCTCGGTGTCCCGATGTCCACTGTGATTTTGGTATACAATGGGTACCTCTGGACCTCTAACACCGTGTAGGTGAGTGAGTTCAGACCATCAGAGAGCATCGTCTCCTTTGTATGTGCAATTCGGTCAAACCTACAAGGAACAAACAGACAAAGGGTTTGAAGCCAAAACAAAAATCTTTAAAAAAAAAAGAAGAAAGCAAAAACAAAACTCAAAACTTTAAACATTTGTACTTTAATGGCCCTTTTCCCCTCTTACTAGGCTTCCCCGGTGGCTCATCAGTAAGGAATCTACCTGCCAATGTAGGAGATGCAGGTTCAATCCCAGGTTTGGGAAGATCCTCTGGAGAAGGAAGTGGCAGCCCACTCCAGTATTCTCGCCCAGGAGATCCCATGGACAGAGGATCCTGGTGGGCTGCAGTCCGTGGGGTCGCGGAGTCGGACACGACTGAGCAGCTAGACCACCACTACCACCACCTCCCTCCTACTCCAGCCCTGCCCTGTGGATGGAGCCCGTTTTCCTGAGGCACGGAGCCCACTCCAGAGCCCCATTCCTGCAGGCAGCCCCACCTGAAGGTGGAAGAAGGAAACACACACAGGGGCAAGAATAAAAGAGAACACACCTCTGAGGATTAGGTTCATTCTTCTTGTCTCTCGAGTGGCGGATCATCCGACACTTCCCGACCACAGCATTTGGGCGAGACACAGACATGCCTCTAAAAGCTAATCTGTCAGGAGCAAAGGGACAGTGGTCATCACAGAGCTGCCACAGACCCAGGCCCCGCAGCCCCAGCTGCAAGACTTTTGTCCCGCCCACCATCCTATCCTGCCAGTTGGTCTCACCAACCCACACCCCAGCCCAGTGTACAGGCAGCAGTTAAAACTCACACCCCTTCCTCATAACCTTTTACCCCTGGTTCTAGACCTTGTGGGGGGACTACCCTGTGCCAGGCACTGGGGGTGTCTGCCCTCGTGAAATTTATGATGTGGATGCTTAGGATGTAGGGTCATAGGTGCCAGGACGAAGGGGAGGAGGTGGGTGTGGGGATGCCTGGCACTGAGGGAGAAGCAACCAACCCCACCATATCGAGACTGGGCAGAGCCAAGCCCTGAAGATGAGTGGGAGTCTGCCAGAGCATTTTGGGCACTCAGGACAGCACAGGCAAAGGCAGGGAGGTGAGAGCAAGCGCAGCTCCCTCTGGGAGCGTCAAAGTTTGGGGTAGGAAGTGGCCAGAGGTGAAGCGGGAAAGAAGGGCACAGACTGTATCATGGAGGCCTTCTCAAGAGCATCTCCCAGAATAGGGCCAATGTCTGAAAGGGATATAACACAGTCATCCCTCGGTATCCCCAGGGGATCGGTTCCTGGACAACCTCCTTCCCCGTGGTTGCTCAAGTCCCTTATGTAAAATGTGTAGCATTTCCATATAACCTATACACGTCCTCATCTTCCCATATACTTTAAATCACCTCTAGATAACTTATAATACCTAATATAGTGTGAATGATATATTGAGTTATAAATACAACATAAATGTTATGGAAGTAGTCTCAGGTGCACAGCAAATTCAAGTTTTGCTTTCTGGAATTTTTTTTCCCCCTGAATATTTTCAATTGAAGGTGTGTTGAATCTGTGGGGATGTGGAATCTGCAGGTATGGAGAGCTCACTATATGCTGGGTTTCCCAACATTGTACACAGAGTTGGCCAATGGGAAGTCTCTCTGTTAGGCGGTATAAGAGTGGAAAGCTGGGAACAAGACTAGAGGCAGCCAGATCACAGTGGAAGATTCTGTGTGGGTTCTGTAGGAGAAAGGGATGAGGAATACCAACCAAAGTCTTGATAGCAGGAATACAACACTAAGAGAGGCAGAAATGGCTGGTCCTAGGTGACCTAAAGGTTCCCAGCCTGGCCTCCCTCAGTGCTGAGCTAGGGCCTAGCAAAAGCAAGTTGGTACAGAATAAGAGTTAGGTTCTTTACTTTTCAGGAAAGCTGCTCCAGGAGGAGAAGCAAGATAGGCATAAGGATTTAAGAGGTAAAAACCACTACGTATAAGATAAATATGGCTTCCCTGGCGGCTCAAATAGTAAAGAATCTGCCTGTAATGCGGGAGACCTAGGTTTGATCCCTGGGTTCGGAAGATTCCCTGAAAAAGTGAATGGCTACCCACTCCAGTATTCTTGTCTGGAGAATTCCATGGACAGAGGAGCCTGGAGGGCTATAGTCACACGGCTGAGTGACTGACACGTCTACTTCCCATAAGAGAAATAAGCCACAAGGATTATTGTACAGCATCGGGACTATAGCCAAAGTTTTATAATGACTATACATGGAATATAACCTTTAAAAATTGTGAGTTACTCTGTTGTACATCTGAAACATACATTGTACATCAAATAAACCTCAATTTAAAATTTTAAAACTTTTTTTTAAAGAAAGGACAGAAAGCTCCTCTGTAGCCGCTGATATTCTGTTCCCCCACCCCCAGGACTCTGTCCACAGGGCTCCGTCCTGGAGACTTTTCTGATCACTCAGGTCTGTGCAGCACCTCAGGCCTTTACACCGTCACACGGGCCCAGCTGACTGGGTGCGGGGCTGTGAAAGCAAGCCTGTGTTTGTCTGGACTCCCTGTTCAGGGCTTCAGTGTCTTCCTTCCCACTGGTCCTGCCTGGCCCAGTGCTCTGCATATTGGCAATCAATCTCTAAAATTCAAGTTTTCTTCAAGGACTGTGTTAAAGACTTGGGTCTATGCTGCAAAGCTAATCTTAAGCGACTTGGATGCTGCTCTGAAAGACATCTTCTGTTAATGATCAAATTAACGTACTCCAGTTCAGGAAGGCACAGTCTGGTTTCAAACTCAGTGGCAAGTTCAGGTTGGCTCCCAGAGGGAGAAGGTGCTTTTTGCCTACATCCAGCAGGGGTGGAGATTCCATTGCCAGGAAAGACCAAGCAGAATGTGCTTTCAAATGCCACTGACAGATGGTTTTTTTTTTTTACCATCTGCGATGACAACTCACATAATAAAGTTTTACCAACTCATGAAGAGCCCCAGGGTGTGCATGGCCATCTAGTGAGTCACCCCTTCACATGTTTCTCATTTTACATTTTCCAGAAGGCTAAGGCAAAAATCACAGAAGCTAGTTTTCCTAAAGATACTTTTTAATTTTTTAAAACTTTTTTTTTATTGGTGTATAGCCAATTAAAAGTGTTGCGATAGTTTCAGGTGAACAAGAAAGGGACTCAGCCATACATATACATGTATCCATTCTTCCCCAAACTCCCAACCAGGCTGCCACATAACATTGAGCAGAGGTCCATGTGCTGTAGAGTAGGACCTCAGTGGTTATCCGTTTTAAATACAGCAGTGAGTACAGGTTGTGTCTTTTCGTTGTTTTTGTTTCTAATTCAGGTAGATTAAAACTTTCAAGTGCACATCAGTGTTACACACATGCTTATTTTCAGATGCTTTCCAGTTTCATTAAGGGTTCTCATGGTCTGTCTCTTAAGACACTCTTTATCACCTGGAGCATCTAGAGCAGGGCTCACCTAAGAATTCAGGCTGGGTGGGGACTGCATCTCTCCTTAGGGTCAATCCTTGCAAAATAACCAAGCATGGATAGAAAAACCAGAAATGAAGGGAGAGACAAAGCATGAGATCTAAATTGTGACACTTACCTGTTATAAATGTCATCATCTTCACCTCCCCAGCCCCAGTAGTTATTAGGAAATCCATTGATGCTGAGAAACTGTTGTTTACTTAGAGCAGAGACACCTCCAAAATACTGCACATAAGGTAGGCTGGGGAAAAAAAAAACACACACACACACATGCACACACAGAGGACCAGTAGTTAGTATTTATTCTTTAATAAAGCTCACTCAAAATATAAATACTTCTGGGCTTCCCTGGTGGCTCAGAGGTAAAGAATCCAATGCAGGAGACATGGGTTCAATTTCTGGTCCAGGAAGATCTCACATGCCTTGGAACAACTAAGTCCTGTGCCATAATACTATTAAGCTTGTGCTCTCAAGCCCAAGAACTGCAAATACTGAAGCCCGTGTGCCTAGAGCCCGTGCTCTGCAACAAGAGAAACCACCACAACGAGAAGCCCATGCACTGCGGCGAAGAGTTAGCCCCACTCGCCGCCACTAGAGAAAAGCCCACGTGTAGCAACAAAGACCCAGCACTGCCAAAGATGAATCAGCTCAGTCACTTAGCCGTTTCCGACTCTCTGCGACCCCATGGACTGCAGCACATCAGGCTTCCCTGTCCATCACCAACTCTTGGAGCTTGCTCAAACTCATATCCATCAAGTCAGTGATGCCATCCAACCATCTTAACCTCTGTCGCCCCTTCTGCTCCTGCCTTCAATCTTTCCCAGCATCAGGGTCTTATAAAATTATTTTTTTTTAATATATAAACACTTCTAAAGTTATTTTTATTCCCTGGAACTTTTAAATTAGGGATTTATGAGAGTTTCCTTTGTTTTGTTTTCATATCAGACTCAGATTATCTCACAGAAGACACAGATATCAAAATCAGTTAGTGACAAAAACAGAAGTCCAGTTCTTCTGCATTGCTCGAGAACCTGCTTTCCATGGGTCAGAAATCCTTCTCCAGAAGGTCCCAGAAACTGAGACTGCTTTAGAATCTCCTGTGCCCACCCTGTCATGCCCCCTTCCCACCCCTGGCCCATCTACAGTCTTTTTTTTTTTTTTTTCCCCATCTACAGTCTTGCTTTCATTGTTCCAAAGGTATACTGGCTTGAACACTGACCCCAACAGTCAAGACAGCATTTCTGAAAATTTGCTAAAATAAAAATTTTCTTGGAAAATTCTACCACATCCTGACGTGGCAAAATGTATGATGATGAATCTATTTTGACCCATTTTCAAGCAGCAGGGCATCTGGGCTTCCACCCTTCCAAACCATTCTGCATTTCAATATTTCAGTGGTTATGAATCGTGGACTCCTGAGGGACACAGAGGAAGAACTGACGAGAAATACTAAGAATCTGGATGTGCCCAAAGGGCAAGCAAAGGCTTTCCTGTGGACTTTATAAAGGCTGCGATTTTGTGACAACCCTGTGTGTAGCTCCAAACCACACTTGGGCTTTTACTGGAATCCAAAGAGACCAAAACCCATCACACAAATTAAGGAAAACTCTAACTCAGACTTTGAGGGGGAAGTCAGCCAAACCATACAAAATGTATGAAAAAAAAGGATGCAGTTATTATTTTCAAATATGTTCCAGAATTCTGACTGCAAGCATCCACAAGCAAAGATCCCTGGGGGCCTGCTTTAATGAATCAAAGATTCACTTGTAATTAGGTATCATCGTTTAAGCATCAAGTCACCCCCCTTTGGTTATCTGCACACTACAGTCTGCACTTATAATGTGAGGGTTTGAAAACCAGAGGTGACCAAGCCATTAAGGTTTTTTCATAATCAGTGTTTTTACAGAAGTGGACTCTCAGCCACGGCACAGGGGAAGTACATGCTATTCTGACCAGATCTGGTTTTGCTGTCTCTGCTGGTTTCTCTTACCTTCCTGCCTCGTGTCCCAAGCCTAACTAGTTCTGGGTGAAATATACATGATGCTGTGGTAAAGAATTAGGTAAGCGCCACCACGCTTCAAGGACAGAGTTCAGAGGAACCGGTGTGTCTCAAAGAGGAGAAGATACACAAACAGGGAGGGAGAGGGGGAAGATAGGAGGGTACAAAGTTCTGTTTACAGACAGTCAAAGCTTCCTCCTTTAAGACAGGATGTTTAAGGTCTGAATGCTTTAATCTTTTTTTTTCTTTAGCAACTGATTTATTAAAAAGGCTGATTTAGGCATCGGCAATGGTGACTTCCACCTCGACTCCTGGCTCAATACTGATGCAAGTGATCTGCTTGACAATTTCAGAAGGGCTGTGCAGGTCAATGAGTTGCTTGTGGATCCTCATTTGGAATCGATCCCAAGTCTTAGAACCTTCACCACAAAGAGTTTTCCGTGTAGTTATTCTGAGTCTTGGTAGGCATCCGAACTGGTCCTTTCACTTTGAGATTCTTTTCCTTCGTGCTTCTGATGAGGTCAGCACACACCTTCTCCAGAGACTTCACGTTGGGGCTGGTGAGGGTGATCCTAATCTGGTGAATGGCCACCTCTGGCTCCACAGGGAATCTTGCCGGTGTCTTTAAAGGCCATGGCTGCGGCGCAGCTTCCTGACCGACTTGTTCCTCAGCGAGAGTGAACAGCAGTGAGTCAGGAACAAGAGCGGGCGGTACTGAGCTCCGCTGCATCGGCGACCGCGTCTTCCTCAAAGAGTGAATGCTTTCATCTTGGGGAAGGACTTCAGAACATCCTCCGTTCATCTCACAGCCCTCATGCCCCCAGCAAGGGAGGACAGAAAGAAATGATGCGAGCAAGATGAGTCTGGGGCTTCCCTGGTGGTTCAGTGATTAAGGATCTGCCTTGCAAAGCAAGGGACACTGGTTTGCTCCCTGGTCCGGGAAGATCCCATGTGCTGCGGAGCAACTAAGCCCATGAGCCACAACTACGGAAGCCCTCGGTCCTGCCTAGAGCCTGTCCTCCACAACGAGGGAAGCCACTGCAATGAGAAGCCTGTGCACCACAACGAGTAGCCCCTGCTTCCTGCAACTAGAGAAAGCCCATGTGCAGTAACAAAGCCCCAGCATGGCCAAAAAATTAAATACATAAACTTTAAAAAATAAATAAATGAGCCTGTTGAGTTAGAACACAGAGGAAGAGGTCAGGTTATCCAACTGACAGGTGCCTTAAGTTTATGTTGATACAAATGTGGACAAATTATGGAATGAAATGCAAATTTACTTTTTAAGATTTAAAAAAATGGAGCACAAGGCTATTTTTCCACCTGTGACAATGGGCTTTCATTACACTGCTGTTCCTGGGGACAGGCATCGGCTGGCTTCCTCGCAAACGAGCATTTTGGTGGAAAAGCCTGAACCCCAGGTTTTAAGCAGAAGCCTGTGCTTTATAGGGAAACAGAACCGTGTTCTTTCTTAAAGTGCCAAGGAAGATCTGCTGAATTACCCAAGTCCAAGAAATTACTGAGGGAAGATGACTCCAATTTGCTTCTCAAATTGTGAGGGGAAGGGGAGAAGAAAGTCAAGTAAGACAACCACTGTCTGGAAACTGAAGACAAGTGCCATCCCAAAGATAAACACTTCTCACCTGGAGGTGCAGAGGTATAGTTGCTTCTGGACTCCACTTCCCTCCTTAAATAATAACTGACTATGACTATTCTACATGTGGATGCAGAGTTCCAAAGACTAGCAAGGAGAGAGAAGAAAGCCTTCCTCAGTGATCAGTGCAAAGAAACAGAGGAAAACAATAGAATGGGAAAGACTAGAGATCTCTTCAAGAAAATGAGAGATACCAAGGGAAAGATGAGCTCATGCAAAGATGAGCTCAATAAAGGACAGAAATAGTATGGACCTAACAGAAGCAGAAGATACTAAGAGGAGGTGGCAAAAACACACAGAACTATACAAAAAAGATCTTCACAACCCAGATAATCATGATGGTGTGATCACTCACCTAGAGCCAGACATCCTGGAAGTCAAGTGGGCCTTAGGAAGCACTACAAACAAAGCTAGTGGAGGTGATGGAATTCCAGTTGAGCTATTTCAAATCCTAAAAGATGATGCTGTGAAAGTGCTGCACTCAACAGGCCAGCAAATTTGGAAAACTCAGCAGTGGCCGCAGGACTGGGAAAGGTCAGTTTTCATTCCAATCCCAAAGAAAGGCAATGCCAAAGAATGTTCAAACTACCGCACAATTGCACTCATCTCACACGCTAGCAAAGTAATGCTCAAAATTCTCCAAGCCAGGCTTGCAATACGTGAACTGTGAACTTCCAGGTGTTCAAGTTGGTTTTAAAAAAGGCAGAGGAACCAGAGATCAAGTCGCCAACATCTGCTGGATCATCGAAAAAGCAAGAGAGTTCCAGAAAAACATCAATTTCTTCTTTATTGACTACGCCAAAGGCTTTGACTGTGTGGATCACAACAAACTGTGGAAAATTCTGAGATGGGAATACCAGACCACCTAACCTGCTTCTTGAGAAATCTGTATGCAGGTCAGGAAGCAACAGTTAGAACTGGACATGAAACAACAGACTGATTCCAAATAGGAAAAGGAGTGCATCAAGGCTATATATTGTCACCCTGCTTATTTAACTTATATGCAGAGTATATATGAGAAACGCTGGGCTGCATGAAGCACAAGCTAGAATCAAGATTGCTGGGAGAAATATCAATAACCTCAGATATGCAGATGACACCACCCTTATGGCAGAAAGTGAAGAATAGTGAACTAAAGAGCCTCTTGATGAATGTGAAAGACGAGACCAAAAAAGTTGGCTTAAAGCTCAACATTCAGAAAACTAAGATCATGGCATCCGGTCCCATCACTTGATGGCATATAGACGGCGAAATAGTGGCAGACTTTATTTTTTTGGGCTTCAAAATCACTGCAGGTGGTGACTGCAGCCATCAAATTAAAAGACGCTTACTCCTTGGAAGGAAAGTTATGACCAAGCTAGACAGCATATTAAAAAGAAGAGACACTACTTTGCCAACAAAGGTCCATCTCGTCAAGGTTATGGTTTTTCCAATAGTCATGTATGGAAGAGCTGGACTATAAAAGCTGAGTGCTGAAGAATTGATGCTCTTGAACTGTGGTGTTGGAAAAGACTCTTGAGAGTCCCTTGGACTGCAAGGAGATCCAACCAGTCCATCCTAAAGGAGGTCAGTCCTGGGTATTCATTGGAAGGACTGACATTGAAGCTGAAACTCCAGTACTTTGGCCACCTGATGTGAAGAGATGATTCATTTGAAAAGACTCTGATGCTGGGAAAGATTGAGGGCAGAAGGAGAAAGGGATGACAGAGGATGAGATGGTTGGATGGAATCACTGACTCAATTTGAGTTTGAGTAAACTCCAGGAGTTGGTGGTGGACAGGGAGGCCTGGTGTGCTGTGGTCCATGGGGTCGCGAAGAGTCGGACATGACTGAGCAACTGAACTGAAGTGATGAGCTTCAAAGGATTTCCCAGGTGGCTCCAGTGGTCAAGAACTCCTACCAATGCAGGAGACGGAAGAGACACAGGTTCCATCACTGGGCCAGGAAGATCCCCCGGAGGAGGGCATAACAAGCCACTCCAGGATTCTTGCCTGGAGGGCTACGGTCCATAGGGGTGCAAGGAGTCAGACACAACTGAAGTGACTTAGCACAGCACTCAGCACACATGCGCTCTGAAGAGCCTTAACACAGCACCCACACACATGAGCTTCAAAAGCACCCAGTTCTCTCAAAAGGCATTCTCCTCCAGAGCCTAAGAGGCACTATTCCTGGGCTGGAGGAACTGGGTTCCCTGGTTGTCATGGAAGACACAAATATGCTTTCTGCAGATTCTGGTAAACATCTCTTACCTAAATCCAAACTTATCCATTGCTACAGAAATGTGCCGTGGCTGTGAAAAGCACCTGTAGGTGTTATGGTCATTCATTGGGATGAGGTCCACGTCACTAAACACAAAGCAGTTGTAGTCATAGTCCTCCAAGGCCTCTTTGAAGCCGACGTTGAGGAGCTTCGCACGGTTGAACATGGACTCTCCAGCCTGGCGCAGAAACAAAAAAAGTGCCGTTAGATGTCACGAGGCCTTTCAGCCAAACACGCACGGGGACTGGTGACCTGTCTGCTCCACGTGGCCCTTAGACCATTCCTGGGTCTCATTTTCTACCCTCACTTTACAACTCAATCCTGAATAGCATTCCCTGAACCAGCAATCCCACTTCTAGGAGTCGTCCTGTGGGACTTGCAAGTATGCAAACAACAGGTGAACGAACAACATATTCACTCTGTTCACCACATGTTCACCAACGCAAATGGCTGCAAACAATGATGGAAGCATGACCAGGAAATGGCTTAAATAAACCATGATGCATCCATATAATGGAATAGAGCTGTTTAAAAAAAAAAAATAAGGAAGCTCTAAAAGGAAACGATCATCGAGATAGTATTGTTAGGTGAAAGGTGTTTAAACAGATGTGTTATTTATTCTTATAGTACATATAGGCTAATTGCAGGAAGGATATCAGGAAACTGGTGACAATGGGGCTTTTTCACTTCTACCTGCTTTTGTGTGGTTGACTATGGTTTGATCATCACATTGTGTCCAGGTATTTGTCACTAAACCAGACACCAGGAAACAAGGCAAACTCAAGTCAGTCTCTGCCCTGCCAGCGCTCACAGTGTAGGGTGGGACCAGTGTGCTAAAGGGCACAGTAGATATAGTATGTGTGAGAGAGGAGGACACCCGCTTCAGGATGCCAACCACGGGGTCCACAAGAATCAAGTGTGTTGGTGCAAAGGTACTTCATATTTTATTTACTTCTCTTGTGTATTTTCAGTCCCACCCCATTAGAACATAAGCTCAATGAAGGTTGGAATTTTTTTTTTTTTTGCTTTTTCTTCACCCACTGGAAACAGGCCTGGAACACTGCCTGGCATATAATAAGAGCTCAGTAAATAACCACTGGATAGATGGATTGGATGGATGGATGGATGGATGGATGGCTAAGTAGACAAATGGATGGGCTTCAACATACAATGGCAGATGGCAACCCTTTGGGGAGACTCCAACCTAAGGGGCCTCTCATGGGTCTCTGCTCTGACCAGTTACCAAGACCCGAGGTTAGTAAGGACAGTTAACATCATCGACACAGTCACGCTTACACTTAATTCACAAGCACTTCAATACCTGTACTCTCATCCTGACTGGAATTCTCCCACCACTGCAATGAAGAAACTAAGGCCACGTAAATGACACAGCCGGCACTGGAGCCCTCTAGAATCCTCACTTCCCAGTCTTTCTCGAGATCAACAAGATCAGAGCCCTCTACTCTGGGGGAAAATGTGCCCCACGAGGGCCTGCAGTATCTGTGTGGTCTCCAAGGTGGGGTGCTGAATAGCTTCTCTCCAGGACCCTAAGACAGGGCCTGGACACTGGCTCTCCACCAGGCTGCCCAAGTGAGCACAGAGTGCCCAGATGGTGCCACAGCCCCCAGTGTCAGGAGGGGGACTCGGGGCAACAGACTGCTTGAGAAGACAAGTACCAGGAAGTCAGAAAGAGTGGCCCAGAAGAGTAAATGAAACATTTCACGTGAGGGCTCCTTTCCTCAGCCCATGACAAAGCATTCTAACCACGCGTGGTGAAGGGAAAAGGCTGCGCCCCGTGGCACTCAGGGCCTACTCGCGCTGCTCTGTCGGTTAAAAGAGCGGCACCAAGAGGTCGCGGAGAGTTGGACACAAGTGAGCACACACACAGGCACACACGCCAGTTAAGGACCATTTAGAATTCTGCCTTCAGCTAATTCTGTGTAAGTCACGAGACCAAGAAAGAAAAATGGCCAAAGTTTAGGAACTGCTTATGAAGTTGTTGTCGTTACTATTATTACAATAACACATTGCTAATATTCTCTGGGGGATCCGATACACCCCAGCACAGGGAAGTATTTTACAAGCATGGTTAGTCATTTAATCTCAACAATCTTGTTAACAACCTTCATCCCCAAATCTGATTTGCTTCCTCCCTCCCACACCTTTCAACCTCCTGGTAACAGGAGAGGCCTGCACCTGGAAGCTTCCGTCTTCCTCCTCCAGTCCCATAGGATTCTCAAAGAGTTAGCTTTCTCTGAACACTGTGAGATAAAATTCAGCCCCACTGAACATGTTTCCAAGTGAACAGGCAATGTTCCAACAAAGCCTTTTCCCAGTTGTGGAGCAGACCCCTAAGAGTCGCTGCCCAATGTTCCCTTCTCTTGGTCCTCTCCCCAGTGACAGGCGCAGGCTGTTGGTGGCCTTGTCTGAACCACAGGACCTGCCCTGTTGGCCATGACTGTTTGATCTAAGCGGATACCTGACTGAGACTACCCTAAGCATTTTCCTCTTGCAGGAACTAGAAATATGGAACCATGAACGGGCACCGCTGGTGCCAACCCCAGGACCAATGGCACTCTGGAGGAGAAACCCAAGAAGCAGACCTGTTCTACCCTTCCCCCATGTGTGAGGTGACTGACAAGCGGGCGTATCAATCAAGAGAAGCCAACATCCATCAGTCCCGAGAGGACAGGAGTCTGGGCCTGTACAGCATGCTGGCCTGGAGAAGAGTGAGGACACGTGAGGTGGGAGGCCTGGCAGAGTCTACGGTCTTCAGACACTTCACGCAGCAAACCCAGTGCCCTTCAGGCAGATCTGGGTGGCAGGGACAAATGTCTCAAGAAGTGTCAGATGGCTCTCCCGGACATTAAAACCTTTTTTGAGAGCCCTCATTTACGCTAAACATAAGAGCAAGTAATATGTCCACTCAAAACAGAATCCTCATACACTGCTGGTGGGAATACAAAATGGTGTTGCCATCTTGGAAGACAGTCTGGAGTTCCTCATATGAATAAACAAAAGAGTCACCACGTGATCCAGCAACTCTTCTCCCAGGTATATACTCAAGAGAAATGAAAACATGTCCACACAAAAACTTTCAAAGTTCACAGCAGCACTGTCCAAGATAGCTAAAAAGCGGAAACAACCCAAATGGCCATTAACTGATAAATGGACAAATAAAATGTGGTATATCCATACAAATTCAACATTATTCTGCAATAAAAATAATGAAGTACTGCTACATGCTGTAAATTGGGTGAACCTTGAAAACATCATGCTAAGTGAAAGATGTCAGTCACAAAGGATCACAGATAAGATTGCACTTATATGAAATGTCCAGAACAGGCAAATCCATAGAGACAGAATGTAGAATTGTAGCTACTAGGGCAGGAGAGAATGGAGGAATTAATTGATAGCTAAGTAGTGTAGGGGAATTTTTTGGCTTAATAAAGATGTTCTAAAATTGATCATGGTGATAAGACACTCAATTCTGAATATACTCAAAGTTACTGAATTATATACTTTAAATAGGTATATTGTATGATATGTAATTATATCTCAATTAAATTATCAAAAAAAAAAAGAGAGAGAGAGAGAGAGAAAAGCCTGCTCCACAGAGGAGAGAGGACCAGAGAGCTGTTTCTCCCTCTTTTTCATTCTGGTCATTTATTGGGTATATACTTTTTGCTTAGCAATAGGAATACACAAAAAGAAAAGACACAAGCCCTGCTTTTGAGAAGTTCCAAGTTAAACAGGCAATTGTATTTTTATGGGGTGATGAGCTCTTTAGCGTGGACAGCTACCTAAAAGGGAAGGAGGAGAAAGGAGCTCCTCAGCCCAGCACGTACAGAGAAGTAGAGGTGGAAACACGAACCCAATCGTAGAAAATTAAGAGAGGGCCTCGAGGAAGCTAGCCAAGTTTAGTTGGGAGGTATGAGAAGAATATTCTGAGACGAGCGAGCAGCATTTGTAGTCTGTGAGGAAAAGATAGCGTTCAAGGAACTACAGAAATACAGATTGGGGAAGCCAGACTAAGACAAGGCGGATGTGGACCAAAACATGTGGCAGGAGAGGGAGGCTGGGAACTTTGCTAAAATAATCAAGACTTTATCTTTTTTATTTAGGCCATGGGAAGCTCTTGAGGTTTTAAATGAGAATTATGTTTTGCAAGTCAAGGAGGAATTTGTGCCGTGCTTGCCAACTGAGGGCAGCAAGACCAGTCTAGAAGCTACGGCATGATTACTGGAGATTAGGCATTGACAGGGGGCAAGCAGAGAACGCCTCTCCGGAAAGGCCGAGGCGAGGACTCCACTTCCCCATTTCATGCCTCACTTGCTCCCGGGCCTGTGCACTGCACCTGTGAGCAGCCTTCGTGGGGTTTCCAGGAGAGGCACCAGAATCTGGTCTAATCACCAGGCAAATCCTGCGGTTAAGGCAAGTGCAGCCTTTCCCTGATGCTAACAGGAGAGAGATGACCAACCACCGAAAGCCACAGCGCCAACTTGCCCAAGTTCTCACAGTTTCTAGAAGACCCACCAAACCACCCTGGCTTCTTGGATGTCAGGCCCTCATGAGTCCACCAGCACACATATCCCCTGACCATGATGGCTCGGGGGCTGACTACCTGGCCCCTCCACCACCAAAAGACACAGCAGCAAACAGGCTGGAAACACCAACCCTAAGCCCAGAGTCTCAAAGAATCATAATTTCTATGGGATGGGAGAGACAATTTTGCTCCTATATACACCCCCTGCCCATCACACTCCTCCCCTCCACAATAGCCACAGTAACCCGCAGGCTCTCGAGCCCACAGATCCAGAGGCAGGTCTGCAGGCAGTGGAAATCTCTGCAGAAATACCCTTTTGCATGCTTCTCTGTGCCCCCTCAGACTCCAAGAGGAAAGACCCAGGACAAATGGGTGGCAGACAAGCAGAGGAAGCTCTGGCCAGGCAGCCCTGCAGCAGAACTGACTGGCAAGCCTCGGGAGGGTAGACAGGCTGGCTGCAAGGGGATCTCCAGAGAATTGCTGTGATTACACAAATGCTGAGTCTGTGGCGGGCTAATATCCACTGATCCATTATTTCACAGCAGTTGGGTCTCTGGCTTTGAACCTTAATAATACAGGAGCCCTGAGTTTGGACAAGGCCCTCAATAAAACCTGGATCAGAGACTTAAGCTCTTCTCCAGTGAGTGAAGGAAAGGTGCCCTCCAGGGTCCTGGAGCTGAGGGGGTAGTCCTCTTGTTTGCCACAGTAATTACTCAGAAGAGAGGGCATATCCTTGACCCCTGATGGAGTAGAACACAGGTCAGAGCCATAAGGTGCCTTCAGAGAGAACAGAGCTAATAGAACAGCCAAGCAAGGACTCTGGGCAAAGTAAACACAGAAAATAATTTTAAAACTTCAGTTCTACAGCAGGATGCCTGCCTCTCTCCCAGGGCCTAAGGCACTGAGATGAGATTTTCTGCAGAAAAACACTCAGAAGATAAAGGCTTCATTTTTAAGAAAGCAATTTGGCCACTTATATTACAAACCATAGAAATGTTTACATCATTTCTGAACCCAGTCTTGTATCTGAAAATCTAACCTAGGGAAATGAATCTACATATGGAAGAAGCAAGCACAGAATAAGCCACAAACTGGAAGATGTTCATTACAGTCTTATTTACACTACTAAGAAAGTGAAAATTACCTAAATGCCTTCTAACAGAGGAATGTCTACACTAATTATGGTAGAACTACACGCTCAACTATTATGAAGGCATGGAAAGTGATGATTATGAAGACTATGAAATAACATGGGCAGATGTTGATGATATAGAATTTAAGGAAAAAAAGCAAGGTACAAAAGTATACACACATATAATATGAGCTCAACTCCGGCTTGATTTTAATGCGAAGTTTCTTTGACCTTTGCACGACAGGCGGGCTCCCACCAACCTCAGCATTTCTGAGTGAGCCCACAGGGGCCATGGCCCTGCCTGGGAAACCCCAGGGCCCAGGATGGCACATGCTCGGGACCATTTATACAGCTTCCCCCTGTGCAGCAGGGCCTGGGCTCTGGACTGGATTTGGGGGCACGTGGACATTACCAGGGTGGCGTCAGTGGCAGCAGCAGTCGCAGCGGCAGTAAGGTCGGCATTCCTCTCTCTCTCTCTAGGAGGTGAAGGGCACAGAAGAGGAGTAGGTGGAGAGCAAGAAGCAGATCACAGAGAGGAGGTCCTCCTTCAGCTTGCTTTGCTACAAACAGGATTAACAAGGAAAAGCAAAAGGCCCCCACTAGAAGGAAAAAAAGAAAAAAGAGACAAGGATGGCTGCAAGGGAGAGACGTAAGGAAGAGAGGCAAGGGTCTGGGCTGTGGCCACCCTGGTTCCAAGGCAGAGGCACATTCCTAGTAAGTGGTCAGTCCCCATCACCAAGTCATGGGGGAATGACATTTCCCAGAACAGTGCCCAGGGAGGCAATTCACCAGCTCAGGCAAGTGCTTGGAAGTGCTGCTTCAACATGATCCCTGGAGGCTGGAGAGAGCCACTGACAGAGCAAGGGGAAACACATAGCAAAGGAAACAACCAGTCACTGGGGCAGCAGGTGAGCAGCGGTGGGATGCAGATATCTACAGCCGTCCCACAAAAGGTCCCAGCGCCCAGAGAAAGGGGCTGCTGCAGAATGGGGCCGGTCCCACCCCTCCCCAGCCCTACTCCTGCATACCTCAATCTGGGTGCTGACAGCTCAGGCAGGAAACAAGGCAGGGAGGCGAGTGGCAAACAGACACAATCAAGATGGAAACCAACCCGGGGCGGGAGGCAGGGGGTGGGGGGGTGGGGGCGGCCTCAGGCCCAGGCAGCTGTCCTCCGCAGCCGGGCAGACACACGAGCCTGCTTCACTCTGTCTTGGCCTCATTTAGGAACCAGCTGTCTGGCCCAGGGACAGAGGTGAGCAGCCAAGGACGGGAACAGAGGCCCTCACTCACTGAGGGTGCCAGGGGCTGTCTCCTGCCCACTCCTGGTCTCAGACAAGCAGCTTAGAAGCACCTCACCACTGTGCACAGATGAGAAGGAAGAGGGAAAAAACTCCAAAGGTGGACGAGACTCTTCTGATGGGAGCTGGGGCCTCCGTTCAGGCCAGGTTTTACCTGTAACCATGACAACTGGGCCAGCCTCCCGGGGGTTCTGAGGTTGCTTGACTCCCAAGCCACTGTCCTCTTCTCGGGACCCAGTGGGACTCACGGGGGAGACTGCCAAATGGAAACGGAGCTGCTCCTCAGTGAGGAACAGACACGTGGCAAGGTGAGGCATTCCAGGGGCCTCAGGTCATTTCTGTCCTGGCTCTGCTGCCCGGGCATCGTGAGACCCTTAGCAAGCTGCTCCCCTCTGGGAGTCTTCCCTCAGTAGGAACGGTGTGCAGGGGGGTACCCACTGCCTCACTGGGGGCTGTCAGGGCCAAAACTCAAACTTTGAGACTGTGAAAGAGGCTCAGTCCAAAAGACCATCATGTATTATGACCATCAACCACCACAGGGCTGAAGTAGAATCTCTGCTGGGCAGGAAGCTTTGAGGGGGCGGAAGGGAGAAGGCATGCAGGTTCCCAGGGGTCATGACCTGGCCTGGAGGGGAAAGGAGGCTTCACTTCTCAGGTTCTCACTTGCCAGAGAGCCAGGAGCAAGGGGTCCTGTCCTGAGAGCTGGTGTAGCCACGGGAAGCAGTTCTGGCTCCACACCCTAACCGTGCAGCGGACGGTGCACGGAGCCTGGTGGTCAGGGAGACAAGGGAGTCAGGCCTGAGGGATGTGCATCTCGGGGCCGCAGGGGCGGGGAGAGCCCGCACACAGGCAAACACTCCTCTCCCCGCACTAGAAAGCACTACGCGGCTTGGAAGCAGCCCGGAAGGAGAAGGCAGCACAGCTCCACGCCAGGCCTTTGCAGAGCTAAGGGGAGGGCCTTCCACGGTGGCCAGAAAGAAAGCAGCCAGGGGTGGGAAGGGAGGCACGCAGGGTGGACGTGTTTGGTGCAGCATGCGCGGAGGTCCAGGAGGGAGTGTGTCTCAGGGATGGCGGTGAGTCCAGGGTGGCGTGTGAAGGAGGCCTGAGAGGAAGTGGCGGCAGGTCTCAGTCAGGGTGCCAAGCTCAGGCTTCCGTGTCCTTCAGACCCTCGCCTGTGGGCGAGGACATGGTGGAGTTTAGAGGGGGCATGCCGTGGCCGGAGCTAGAAAACCCGAGTCAGAGCAGAGGCCCCAGAAGACCTCCAAACAGAACCAGAGACGGATCCTGGGCCCTGCTCCTGGGGCAAGGTGCTGCCACGGCTACTACGAACCCACTTGCCTGTGTCATCCGATTGGTAATTCCCCTGGTGGCTTATGTCACAAACATCCTGTACTTCTTATTAGAGTTAGTGCTGCCAGATGGTGATCTGCCTTCCCTTTGCCCTTGGTGGTTTTATAGTTTCCTTTCTCAATGAAAGTACAAGGAAGTGAGGTATGCACCCCACCTCCCATCTGCTAAAATATCTTAGTGTCCTCCTCTGCACCTGCGCTGGACCTCAGGTAGGATATCCGAGCCTCAGAGCAGCACCCTTGGCTCTGAAAGGCCGGACCTCCCAGAACCCTAACAGGATGTCCAGGTGCCGGTGGGCGAAGGCAGGAGCAGGGCCGGGCACAGAGAACAGACGGCAATGCTGCCGCTTCTTCGGGTTCACTCAACCCTCCACCCCTCTTATTGTGAGACGCGAGTTACTATGGTGATCGGAGGGGACTAAACCAAAAGAAAGTGGTCAACAACTGAGTATGGATGGGTGGGGCAGAAGCCAAGGAAGCCCATGAGAGCTCACTGCTGTGGGGGGAGCCCGAGACTCAGCCCTACTCTGAAGAGGCTGGCAGGTGGGCCATGGTCCCTAGGTCCACGACCTTCTGCTCCCACGGAGAACCAAGAATGGGAGGGAGGGTCTCAATACTGGTACTGAGCGGGGGTGAAACAGGAGGCAGGGAGAACATAGTCCTGGGCAGAGAAAACAGGCAGGAAGAAGGGGGGCGGTGGGGCGCGGGGGGAGAAGGAACTCAAAGCAGCTAATGTTTACGGAGGGCTCCCCGTGTGCCAGGTGCGTGCGTCACAGCCCCAACCCGTGTGTGCGAAGGACTGAAGCCTTCCCCTCCCGTGCATGAGGAAACGGAGGTGTGAAGGACTGGAGTCCAAGGTCACCGAGCTGGGAAGGGGCAGAGCCGGCACCCAGGCAGGCTGAGCCTGGAGCTCACTGCCAGTCCTGGACGCCCAACTCCGAGGAGGAGGGACTAAGCGCCCTTGAGAAGGGAACTGGTTCTAATGTGCTGAGAGGGCGCTAGGGCACGGTGCTGGGCTCGGAGCTGCAGCCCTACTGTGGACACAGCCCCCACTTCAGGTAGAACATGCTGTGACTCCATGTGACCCACTGTGGATGCAGGGATAGGCAGCATTTCAACGTGGCAGGGGGAGCTTTTGTTCTTAAAAACCTGCCTGAGAACCTGAGGGCTAGATGTCTCAGGGGCCCTTCCTATTTTAGGCACTTTCTCTTCTTAAATTGGGTGTGTGTGTTGGGGCGGGGGCAGTGAGTGAAGTGTCAAGATGACAGCAGGGTGTCTGAGACAGGAAGACGCTGAGAGGCCTAGCTGCTCAACAAATGGTTCACAAAACCCAAGCCAGATGCTCTAAACCGGAGCATGTAACAGTAACACAGGGAACACGGGAAGTTGTAGAGAGGGCATGTTCCAAATGTTTCCCCTCCCACCTCTTTCAAGGCTTGGGTTTTCCTATCATCGCCTTATTATGCGTTTGTTATAGATACCATATAAGATATTCTTTGGTGGAAAGGTAGGGGCAACTTCAGGTTTCTTTATGACTTGGTTACCTGGAACTCAGATCACATTTTCCCAAAGAAATAATCAGGGTGGAGCTGGAGCAGAAGAAATAAGATTAGCTGGGGGAGAGGGAGATAAAGAAAATGATTTCCTCAAGGCAGAAAGTTAACCCTTGGAACAGTAGAAAAAGATGAAGAAATGAAAAGACATGGACTAGGGCAGAGGGTAGGGGTGGTGGGGGAGGGTGAGGGGGAGATGATTATACTGATCAGACTAGAGGGGGAAAAAAAAGAGAGAGATGTAAATGTTTGAAAAATGAAAAATAAAATCTTTCCGATGCTGAGATACATGTGGGAGAAGACAGGAGTTGGGGGTGTTTCTCAGCATCCTAGGGAAAGTGAGGAGGTGGGAGGAGGCCTGCTTTCCCCCAACGCTCAATTCACGGAATAGTTGTCACTTGAGATGGTTCTTGGAAGGAGGTTCCTCCAGTCAGATGAGCTCAGGAAACGTGCCGAGTTCCCTCTGGAGGCTTTCATGCACACCAGGACACTGAAGGCTCTGCAGGAACAAAACCTGCCTCACGCTGTCCCCAGCATCTCTCAAATGCACGTGACCTCAGATCCCCATTTCGGAGAGCACACATGAGAAGTCCCATCTTGGGCAGTGACCGGTGTGAGCCAGCACAGTGGTACCGCTGGTCCAAGCTGGCTTGCCTATTTATTGTTCTGCCAGCCTGGACTGGGGCAAGCAGGAGGAAATAGCTGGTGTAAGACATGTGGAAATCTGTTGTTTGAAACTTGGGTACTATCTATATAAATCCTGCCATAGGAACTTAGGACAGCGGCTAAATTTTACCAGTCCAATATATATTTGACTTTATAATTGAACAGGGCAATCTCACATTTACCTAAAATACAACCTTTCTATACATTAGCATTCTCCACTCCCACCCCCAAGTCTTCCTTGACCAGAGTCACCTGAATTCAAACACTTGGCATCATCACTAACTCTCTTTAACACTCTACTCAAGTATGTATTTTAATCTATATAGTTTATATGCCACCCAGACCACAGCTGTCTAACTTCTGTTCAGGTAGATTTGTGGGAGGCTATCAGACACCTTGAGGAATACAATCTGCCACGGTGTCTCATCCACCAGTGTAACAATTTTCAATGATGGAAAGGAGAGGCAGCTGGCATGGCTTCTGCTTAGTAATCCCTGCTGGCCTGGTAACCGTGGCTTCCTCTTCCAGGCGCTCAAAGCCACTGCTTTAATAACAGGCTCCTGCATCCTGCCATGATCAACACGTGTACACTGGCATCAGACAAGTGTTCCTTGACGGCAGGGCTTTTTTTAAACAAATACTTGTTGGACTGAAGTGGCTTGGATTTTGCAGCGCATATACCTATTCTCTCTTACATAGTACAAATATTCTTCCATGATAAAGCCCAACTGTCTGGCTATCTTACAAGCAGATTTTCTTGGGGCCTTGGTCTGTGCCTCACTTGGCCAAGGCCCTCCAACAGCCTTGAGGGGTTTTGCCTGCCACCTGTTCTTCCACCTTGAGATTTAATTCTTGAGATTATTAGCAAATTGTTCCCTGGAAGGGTCCCACTTGCCATAAATGAGGATGGAGGCTTCAGGACAGGTAGAACCAGGAAATTTTTTCATTTCTTTAGCATCTCTCTGCTTTGTCCTGGCAGTGTTTAGAAATGCATGATGGACACATTGCTGTTTCTAGCTTTTCTTCTGGTCCAAGGAACGCTCACAAAGTCCCTCAGTTTTGATGGAAGCTGTCAGCTGCTAATAATCTTTCTATTCAAACTAACTTACTACAAGCAGATCCATAGTTGATCTTGAAATGAAACAGACACTGGGCCTTTTAGAAATGGAAATGTATACACTCTGTCTCCTCAAAGGAATTTCAATGGAATTTAGTAGACAGATAAGTTAGATGTGTTATTCCACCTGGGAGGTTATAGTCTAAAAATGGGAATTTAAGTATTCAGGCTAAACTTGAAATACCAAAGTTAAATTCTCGGGTGGGGGCAGGGGGAAACTATACAGCATTTAGCTCATTTGCACCTGAAGGTGGTAATGGTAGAATTTCAAAATGCCAGATGTCTAAAAAATTATTTCTATTCCTTCACCCCTCATTACTCATATATTTGAGTACAAAGTGTGTGCACACGCGCACACACACACAACATATATACATACACGCCTCCCCTCCCTCCCTCCATCCCCCCAAGCCTCACCTGGTTGATAACATAGATGCCATAGTCTAACTGCTGACGCTGTAGGATTGGGTGCAAGTAATATAGCCAGTACTTGAGGTGTTCCTGCCGGTTGCGGAATGGAATGATGATGGCCACCTTGTGAGGAGAGATGCAGTCCGTGGGGGAGTAGCGACCACCCAGCTTCACCTTCGGGTTCTGCTGCTCCACAAGCTTCAAGTCCACAGGTATGTTAAACTCAATCAGCATGGGGCCGACTAGAGAGGTGGGGGAAAGGAGAAAACATCAGGCTCGAGGACTGCCCCAGGAAGCCACCCCTGGGGAGGCAGTGTGGCCGTGGAAAAGGCTCAGGCCGAGTTCTAGGTACCATGTCCAGCACCAGTGTGACCAACCATCTCAGAAAACCTTTCAGCCCCCGCAAACCCAGACAGCTGGGCACCCTCTGAAGCACTCTCCTATCCCCAGGACCCACTCAAACTCTTATGTGGCTCAACTGAAAAATGGAAATGGAGTAATTCTTGCTCAGACTTCCGGAAAAGCTGTTGTAAGGATCAGAGAGCACGGTTGAGAAAGCACTTCTCAGAAATCCTGACGTTGAAACTTAACTCTGCCACCTCCCAGCTGTGTGGCCTTGGACAAACAACTTACATCATCTCTCTGAACCTAACCTAGTTGGAAGGGAAGCGTGAGTGTGTGTTGAGGAAGCTCAGTGTTGAGGAAATCGGCCTGAAGTCAGAAGGCAGCAGCGAGTGGTTACCCATGTCTGGGGAAGGGATGTGATGCATGAATGAAACAAACTCGATGGGGAGGGGCTGGAGGATCTGGGGAAACGGAGAAGGAACAGCCAGAAAGAACACCAAAGAAGAATGCTTAGAATAAGTAGGGGATGAAGAAGGGAGGAAAAGTCGGGGAAGACTCCACAAAGATTCTGTCCTGGAAGAACATGGCTCGAAATGAGAGAATTAAGTTCCCCGGTGCCTCAGATGGCAAAGAATCCTCCTGCAATGAGTGAGACCTGGGTTCGATCCCTGGGTTGGGAAGAGCCCCTGGAGGAGGGCATGGCAACCCGCTCTAGTATTCTTGCCTAGAGAATCCTCATGGACAGAGCCTGGCAGGCTACCGTCCATGGGGTCACCAAAAATCAGACACAACTGAGTGACTAAGCATAGCACATAAAAGTAAGAGAGCTCGGGGCTTAGCAGAAAAACTGATGAGACCCAGATGGTGGATTCTGAGGTAGAGGCAGGTTAGGAGGAGAGGAAAAGGTCAAGGTCAAGATCCAGATACAGGCATGAAGGTCCCCGCCTCCTAAGTAGAAACAGGTGGAGTGGAGAGAAGATTCCGAGTCTGAGGACCGCCCCTGCCACAGCACACAAGGGGAGGGCAGGAGAGAGGACAGGCCCACGGACAGACAGAGGATGGTGGACAGAGTCAACATTTCAAACCAGGTCCCCAGTATTCCCGGTCGGCCAGACTTTCTCAAAGTGGATTCCAGGAAGCACTAGTCCCAGTAAGATGCTCAATGGAAAAACAGGTTCCCCTGGGCAAAGAAGCCTGGGAACGCCGCAAACTAAATCTTGCTTCTGGAAGGTCATAACGCACACCAAAAGCTCTGAGGAGCTGTGCAGTCAAGAAACCCCATTCAGGGACTTCCCTGGGGGACCACTGGCTAAGACTCCACGCTTCCAATGTAGGGGGTCCCGCTTCGATCCCTGGTCTGGAAACTAGCTCCCATATACCACAACTCAGAGTTCCCAGGATGCAACTAAAGATCCCACGTGCTGCAATGAAGATCAAAGACTCTGGGTGCTACAAATAAGACCTAGAGCAGCCAAATAAACAAATAAATGTTTTTAAAAAGAGAAAGAAACCCCACTCACTTTATCTAACCCACCACTTCCTAAACTTACTTAGCCACAGAACCATTTTATCAGTTAACACACTTTGGGAACCATTACTCTAGCCTAACCAACTTCACCCTTGGAGCAAACCATCCACGGGAACAAAGGAAGGAAACGACCCACAAAAGAACAGAGGCCAGACCCTGATCTCGAGCTCAGAGTGAGTTCACCTGAAACATGCTGGTGAGGACCACCTGGGGCCCACGCGTGGCCCTCTGTCGCCCTGCTGGCTTGTCAATAGCATGTGACTGTCCGAGCACCTCTCGTCTTCACGGATCACTCACTCTGCCGAGATGCGGCAGCCCAAGGAAAGGAAGCCATGACTCTCACTCCTCTGGCCTGTCAGCAGGTGTGAACCTTCCTCTCCTGGATCCCTGGGACTCCTCACCCCTTCCCTCCCTCTGACACCGACCCAGGTGCATCCTCACAGGACCTGCTCCCAATAGTCCACTTTCTTCTGAGACACAGCTTTGATCCTATCATTTTCCTGCTAAAACCCTCTGATGCCTCTAAGGCCGTGATCTTGGACCATGTATGGTTAAGCTTCTTAGCTTCCCCTCCCTTCCTGCCCCTATAAACTGTGTCTGTGCCCACACTTTCCCCTCTGCCGGAAATGCCCTTCCCTCTTTCCTCTAATGGTACTGAGAGACCAGAATCTTCACACTGAAGCCCCAGTCTGGCCTTGTCCTTTATCTCTGCTCCTTCCCACAGGGCAGAAGGGGATCTTTAGGGATCTAAAGCCCTGGTCTCGGACTTCCCTTGGGGCACAGTGGATGTGGATCCACCTGCCAATGCAGGAGACATGGGTTTGATCCCTGGTCTAGGAAGATTCCACATGCCGTGGAGCAGCTAGGCCCACGCAGCACAACTACTGAGCCTGTGCTCTGGAACAAGAGAAACCATTGCAATGAGAAGCCCCTGCTCACCACAACCAGAGAAAGCTCTCAGGCAGCAGCAAAGCCTCTGTGCAACAAAACCAAACCAAAAAGCCCTGGTCTCTCCCTGGCCATGCAGACGGTCTCTGGAGGAACAGAGGCCTCGCAGACACCAGTCCCCCCAATGACTGCCTGTTGCCCCAGCTCCAAACTCCCATGGTGCCCTCCAGTGAGTAGGTCCTAAGCCCTAGAGCTAAGTAAGGGGTCGACGTGACCATTTTCTCCACACTGATCATCAAAATCAAGTGAGGCAATCAGTAAAAATATGGAATCCCAGATCTCTGCCCTAGGGAGTCTGACTTGTCAGATCTCAGGAAGGACCCACATAAATAACAAGCAGCCCAAGCAGTTCTTTCTGGACAAGTTGGGTGGTGGGGAGCAGACGGGGCCGGCCTGTGCATCTTCACAAGCTTGGGGCCTTCGGGGAGGTAGTAGCCCTTTCCCACGAGGTCCCGCAGGCCTGGGTTGCTCGACTCCCCAGCCGTGGGCACAGCCTTCTGGGAGGGCCTGCTGCACAGGGCACTTGTGAAAAACACGAAGAAAAGATCGGTGCTCAGGTTCTTCTCACTTCAGAAGGCCCCATGACATCTGCACTCCATCCATGGCCTGCTAAATATGAAGGCTGTGAACCTTCATGTTTCATATGAAGATATGCTAAACATATCTTCATTTTCGGGAACCCAAAGGGCATCTGGACTGTCACTCTACAAACTTTCTCACAACTTCTGAAACCAACCCAGGAAAGAGGTATTTTACACTTGGGCTGTGTGGCCTCCCTGGAGCAGACACCTGCAGGCTTAAAGCATCTTAATCTCGTCCCTTCGGTGGCTCTAGGAAGACAGCAGTGAGGCAGAGTTTCCTGGTCTGGTCAGGAAAAGGCTGCCTGGGCCCTAGCTCAGCTCGGCCAGTGACTTGCTGCATGATCTTTGGGTGACGACCATCCACTCTCAGGATATTGGTTTCCAGTTGCAAATTCCAGGGGTTGGAACTCAAATGAATAAGTGTTCATTAACCTCATCACTTCCACCAATCACCACCACCACCACCACGGGCCAACCAGCTTCTGCTCCAGAGTTCCTTCAGCAACTGATAACACTATTCACCCAATTATGGGAGCTGACAGCCTCGCTCCCCTTCCTTTAATCCCAGAGTGTGCACACACGCGCGCGCACACACACGCGCGCGCACACACACACGAAGTATTAATAGCATGTGACCACCCATCCATGGGAACCTACTCAAGCATCAAGCCAGAGTCTTTTCTGAAGTGTTTGTTTAATGTAAACATTTCCTGTGGTGTGTCAAGGCTACTTTCCATTCGTTTCAATCAATACTTTCTGAACATCCACTGTGAAGCGGGTCGGGGAGGTGGGAGGTGATGATGGGATGGACACCAGCGGTTCCTGACCCCGAGCCCCTCCCTGCTGAAAAGGGCAGGACCCATGTGAAAACTACGCTGGCTCAAGGCTGTCTAAGGGACTGGCTGTCCCAGCAGCAACGCAGAGCTTGTTCACCAAACAGCCTCTTCCCACTCACTGCTCCTCCCTCGCCCCTCTCATAGCCCCACCGTGTCTCCTACACGGATGGAAAGAGTGAACCCTGGCCCTTTCTGCCCAATCTGACAATTCTTTCCCCCACCTTCCCCCCTCGAAGCTGCCAGTGCTCTGAGAACCCTCCAGCTCACAACCCTGAGATGGGTCAGGGCTCGGCAGCCATGGAGGCTCCCGACCTGGAGCCGGATGCCTTCCTGGGTCTGGCGTCAGGGAGGAAGCCTCCCCACGTGCCCTGCATATCTCCGCCCATGCGGCAGGGGCCGTCCTGGGCAGCACACCTGGCTCTGACCTAATGACAAAGTCTAAGCGCTCAGACTCCAGGAGGGCAGTGACCAGCTCTGCCTGAACCTCGTGGACTTGCCAGCCAGTCTCAGAGACAGCGTGGGGCCCTCGGGCAGAGGCGCGGGGAGGAGGCAGAAGGCTGAGCCAAGGCCCCCTTGCTGGGTGGCGCACGGCGGTGCTACCACAAACCCTTGGCCCCGCTGGGTCGGCTTGTGTGTTTTCTTGGCTCTGAGAGCTGGGAGGCAGGGTTACGTAAGCAGATGAGCAGATGTGAGCCTGTCCTCAGCTCCTCCTGCTAAAGCTCCGCCACGTGGGCCTCTCAGCTGGGAGTCCAGGTCACGGCCTTGCGTGTAAGTCGCTCAATAACTTCAATGTGCAAGCTCAACTCAGACAAATTCCACTGCTTCCTAGCCCGGCACAGCAAACCCAAACACACATGCGCCCCTCCGTCAGAAGCCCTGCAGATCAAGAGCCAGCCCAGCATGGATGCCCAGCCGCCCTGCCAGCCAAGCCACTGGTTCACTCCTCTGGTCTCAGCCAAAGAGGCGGGAACATCCAGTTACGGCTTCCCAACTGACCAGCAGATTGGTCAAGACAGTCCTCGGCCTGAAGCGGGGTGATGACAACGGTTCACCAGCCCGAGACAAAATGGTTAATGTAAGGACTATGTGGGGCTTCCCAGGGGGCTCAGTGGTAAAGACTCTGCCTGCAAAGCAGGAGCCACAGGAGACGCAGGTTCTTGGGTGGGGAAGGTCCCCTGGAGAAGGAAACAGCAGCCTACTCCAGTATTCTTGCCTGGAAAATCCCATGGACAGAGGAGCCTGGGGGGGCTACAGTCCATGTCGCAATACAACTGAGCGACTGAACAACAACAAAAGATAATGTAGGTGGTTCTTCATGAAGCTCAAAGAAATCAATATATCAGAATGCCCGTTCTTCCAAGAGGAAGTGTTTCTTACTCATTAAATGTTAAGATCCCTTTTCTTTTATGAAATGATCACAGTGGATTTTAATGTTGAATTGATTGTTTTTTTATTTAAAACCAACAAACAAAAACAACCCTTACTTGGCAACCAGGGGTCAGGACTCCCCAGTTTTAAAAAATTTTTTCTTGAGTGATGAAATTCACGTTTTCAGGAACTAGCCAATGCCCAGAACTTTGTGACTCAACCAGCTGAGATGTTGGAATCTCTTCCTTGGCCAAGCCTCAGACCTAACAACATGGCACGGCCCCTCTTCAAACCATCCCTCCCGCAGCCCACCCCCTCAGCTCCCCTGCGGTGTTACTCCTTGGACTCTTTGTGGGTGAGCCATTTTCCTCTGGACCAACCTTCCAAAGACCTGATGTAGGTTGGAAGCCGAACTAGGCACTATGAAATCCCCAGGCACAGGAATGACAGCTGTCTGCAGTGGTCTTATCAACCCACGGTGGCCCTTGTGACTGCAGACTAGAAATGAGAAGCACCGTCTACTGCAAGGGGCTTACACTAAACCGTCTCTCCAACAACTTCGTTATCACCAAGTCAACAGCTGCCTGGCCGCAGCTCAAACATCACCTCCCCTCGGAAGCGTTCTCAGACCACTCAAGGTTGGTCCTTACTCTTCCTCTTCCTTCATTAAGGACTCGGAGCACCATGTCCATTTAAGCGTGCACCTAGTTAGCACACACCACTTGCCAGTCGGTGCCAGGCATGCAAGCAGTGGGGGTCGGGTTAAGCAGTCTTTGCCCTTGGCCAGGAGGTAGACTAGCAATGCAAACACAGTGCCGAAGGTGACAGCGGTGATGATAGCGGAAAGGGCACATAGGAAGGGGTGTCAACTCTGGGGCCAGGGAACAGAGCCAAGGAAAGCTCTGCAGAGAAGCAGCGGACTCCACTGGCCCCCTCAGCTCCACCCCGGGAGGAGAGTCATGAGTGTCCACTTGGCTGCCGTGGACACGGAGTGCGCCAGCAAACCTGAGCTGAATGGGTGGTGCGCAGTTCTCCCTGCCTCCAATGCAAGAAACGAAGAGGATTTCCACAAACCTTGAGAAAATGTGATGAAAGTTTAATGTACAAGAAAACACGAGAACGTGATGGAGGAGCACAGGACAGAAAGCCGCCAGATGGGACTGCTCATGGTTCACGGTAACCGTGTCTCACTGGGTTTTAAAATCCAAATCACAAAGGCTCCCAAAGTACTGGAAATCATTTCTTAAACCAGATGTTCATGCTCCTTTTCTTTATACGTTTGGGTATATCTTTAAAATAGAACAATAAATATTTAAAAATATAACCCGAGGACAAGAAGTGTGACTCCCCCGCCACCACCTTCTTCATCCCTTTCCCAATAAACTAGTGTCTTCCAAAATAAAGACTTCAAAACATACAACTCCATGACCAGAAAATAGGAATCATCTACTCTAAAGGCTGGTCTGCTGGGTCTCAGGCACACTGCATGCAGGACACAATTTCAACACCCACTTGTTTTCTGCCAACTCATCATCCAAGTCTCTGTTAGACCCTGAGGGGAGAAACGCTTTTTCAACAGGAAGCCGAGCACAGTTGTGGTCTCAGAACCCTGCATTTGGGGGCAAGGAGAAAAACAAAGTATTTCCTCAAAAAAATAAAAGAGGCTGCCAGAGCAGGTCTACAGAAGAGAGCCCAGGAGGGAGAGGGGAAGCTGGGCAAGCCGGACAACACAGGGGGGCCAGCTGCTTGCCCATCCATCTCTGTGCTGAGGAGCGTCCCTGCCATGTGCCTGAATTACCACATTGAGTACCTTTTCCAAAATATGACCTGAAAGTGACCTGGCCGGGAACGAACCTCAGTGGAACTGCCTATTCTCATGCCCTGTCTCTCTCCCACTAAATTCCCACCCAGCCTTCACACAAAGGCCAAGCTTTTGCTTTATTGCACGTGCTTTCAAGATATTGTTGAGGTTTCCATCTACTGCAGAGGTTCTCAAGCTGTGGGGTACATAGACAGTCATCTGGGGAAGCATGTAAAATTGCAGATTCCTGGATCTTCCTGCCCAGAGCTTCTGATCTGGTAGGTCTGGGGTTGGGGCCCAGGACTCTGCCTTTTACAAGTACTCTAGGTAGCATTAACATAGGTCCCTAGAGTATATTTTGAGGAACGCTGGTTTGCAGGCTCACCTGCTAACTACCACCTCCCTCCCACCCCCATGAAGCTCTTGAAGAGTGAAGAAAAACAACTTATGCTCAGGAACTACTGCATATTGCTGCTCTCAGATGACATTTCACTTGTGGCTTTTGCAAAGCAACAGATGAAATGGCTATGCTGGGTTGCCGCATCTGAATATCTACATTTTAACTCTGCCTGACTCTTAACTCTTTAAGCCACATTTTCTCTTTCTCTTGTTTTATTTATGTTGATCCTTTTTTACAGTGTGTGGTGGTTTTTTTTCCCCCATTTATTTTTATTAGTTGGAGGCTAATTACTTTACAATATTGTAGTGGTTTTTGCCATACATTGACATGAACCAGACATGGATTTACATGTATTCCCCATCTCGACCCCCCCTCCCACCTCCCTCTCCACCCTATCCCTCTGGGTCTTCCCAGTGCACCAGCCCCGAGCACTTGTCTCATGCATCCAACCTGGGCTGGTGATCTGTTTCACCCTTGATAATATACATGTTTTGATGCTGTTCTTTCTAAATATCCCACCCTCACCTTCTCCCAATGGTGTGTGTTCTCATGCCATCTCAAAAACCTTTGTGAAGTAGGCAAGGGGAACAATCCTTCAAAGTTCAAACTTTGAATTTCAAAGCTTTTCCAGGATCCTTCAGGCCAGCTGGTCCACGCTCCAGATGCCTACGAACACTCTTCACCTACCAATGTTTCAACCTTTCCGAGCCCACATCCAAGCCCCCCGGGAGGAGGCTGCCAGTCTATCTACCTGCTTCCTCTAGTAGACCCCTGTCTCCTTGAGGGCAGGGGCTATATACCATTCCTTTTGAACCTGGAACAGTTTCTGAAAGAACAGGCTATTCAAATGTTGGTGATCCCCACAACACATTCAACTATGAACTAAGAACCTGAGTTAGCAGAATTGAGAGCCATCTTGCCCATATGATGCTTGAGAATCTAGACTGTCGTCCTAATTACACACCTATACCCAAGGTGGCCAAGGGCAAGAAAACTCTCCCTTCTGAGCTCTAAAGATGCCATTGGTTTCCAGGTATAGCACCTAATTCATGACCTACGGGCACATCCCCCACCCTACATTTTAAAATGAGTTTCCTCCAGATTCTCACCCTATAATTTTAGACACAGTGGTAGTGTACAGCCTCATCTTCTAAACAATATATTGCTATTTCCTCATCTAAACCTTACACTGCCACATCAAACAGATGCTTCTCCAAATATCACTTGTTCCTTGAGAGAATAACTCCAAAGCTCAAAGTCTAACATGGGTCGTAAAATCATCAGAAAAGCCTTGGATGGTCACCTAGTCCAGGGTCCTATCACCAAGGGCACCAAGGCCTAAACCTAAGGGAGTGAAGTCAAGGTCAGATTCCATCACCTTGAAGGGTCAGGATCCACCTTGAAACAGGCCTCTTGGATAATCTTAGCAGACCAGGGCTGGAGGGACCTTGAGAATTATATTTTAACCCCAGTGTTACACAAAGGCCAGAGAGCCTGATGGATTTCTGCAAGGACACTTAAGATTTGCAAAAAAGTCATCCTTATCATCTCCTTATTAATCCTTTAAGGTTCTGATGATCATGGCTGCGTCTACACAGTGGGCAGCAGATCACAGCTCACGTGGCCCTTTGCTTTCCCTCCACTGCGCCTAGCGGTATATTCCATTTCAGAACTCCAAGGTTCAGAATTCCTGGGGATTCTGATTCAAGGAGCCTAAAAGTGAACCCAATGTGACATCGCTGATCTAAACCCTTCTCAAATTTATTTCCACACATACATGGTCATGGTTCAAAATTCAGAGTGGGCAGTAGAAACAAGGATAGAGAACTAGGAAGCCCTGGGACTAGGGGCCTAACAGTACACATCTGTCCTGGGGTAACCCAAGGAGGTTTCTACGGGCACAGAGATGCAAGGCCTGAGATCAGGACGCAGTGCCCAGCGATCAAGGCTTTTACAGCCCAGTAAACAGGCTTCCCAGCATTTGTCCTCTGGGGAAAAACTGTCCCAGGAGGAATTTCTGCTTTGTTTGGTTCCAGCCCAAATGCACACTTCCTCCTCACCCAGCCCTTCTCCTGCCAGGCTGGCCTCCCTCCGTTGGAATTTGTGGAAACTGCGCCTGCTCACCGTTATCACTACCAGGAAAGGCTCGGGAGGCCTGGAAATTCTATGTTAGCCCCAGGATGATCCGGCTGTCTCTCTCTCCTCTTAGAACCAGAGCACTTCTGGAAGGGATGATTTGAGCTTCTTAGAAAGGATAAGATGATATAGGCCTGGGTATTATTTTAAGACCTTGCCCTGCAGGCAGAGGCGGCCTCCTAGTCTCTTCTGGGTCTGATACTATCAGCCTGGAGCCAGTCACCAGCGGGTAGCCCAGGGCCTGCCAGGCCCAGGAAGGCGGGAGCCACACTTCCCTCCACCCCTCTCCTGATGACTTGCCCCTCCCTGGATGCCGGGGGAGAGCACTTTGCTCTGCACCTTCTTAGGCCGTTTGTTACAAAAGGTGTGGAAATTTGACACACGGTTCTATAGGAACTAAATGCAACTTCCGAGGGAAGCAATGCAGTGGGAAAGACCAGGTTCAAATCCCTACTCCAGAAGTAGAGAACGGACAGGTGGACACGAGGGGGACGGGAAGGATGGCACAGATTGGAAGAATGGCATTGACAGATGTGCACTACCAAGTGTAAAAGAGATAGCTCTGGGAAGCTGCTCGGCAACAGGGGGCTCAGCGATGACCAGGCGAGGGGTGCGGGATGACTGGGAGGGAGACCCAAGAGGGAGGGCAT